>NW_023425404.1:109050794-109650794 GCF_014108245.1 Pipistrellus kuhlii | reverse complement strand
TACTGACAGCTATACTATCTGGAACTCTTAATTCTAAGAAATGTGCAAAATCTACAGAATTCCGAGTTACATACGTGAAATCAAGTATAAATATGTAAAAAATATTTTTAAATATATTTCCCTTGGCCCATTCCTCTCAGGCCAGACAGGAATGAGTTAGCCAGTTTACAACTTGCCCTTATGTCTCATTCTTACTGCCCTCTTGGGAAATCTGCAGCAAGTGACAACTAGTCAATTCTTCTACAGAATTTACTTACAGCTCAATCTGTCCCTAAGATCTCAGCTTTTCTCATATATGCACGCCAGAGAAGTTCCTTACAGCCCGAGCAATCACAGCAGAAAGTCATATATTCAACATTTTCCTCTATGGTCTCCGAACCAAACATGGAGGCACTCTCTGATGGAAGTTTGGAATCCTCTAGAGGTTTTGACTGATAAATGGAGTTTCCTGCATTTCAACTCCTATTAGTTTTATACAGCTAAAGATCATTCAATTTCAGCTTAACAACTTCTGGGTTGGTTTTCAGATCCTATGGGAGAGTCTATGCTATATTTATTTAATTAAAGTTGGTGGCTGATGGATTTAGGTGGCTGATTATCATTACTTATAATGGTCATAAGAAATCAGTGTCATTTCCTGGAAAATTAGCAGCCACTCAGCTGGTGGAAAGGCTGACTTAATAAATAATTCTCTTTATGGTCCAAACAACAGCTGCTGTTAAGTACCTAAACAGGCCAAGAGATCTAGACACTCGGGATTTTAGATATGCACTCAAAAATTCTTCTGTTTGAATTAAAATCTGTAATTTTAGGTTAAGAGAAATTCAAACAAACTGAGCTGTAATACTAGGCAGAAATGTGAATATGAGGCTGGTTTTACTTACAGCCATAAAAGAAACAAATATATGCTAATATCAGTAGCATTCCCATTATTTTATCCCCCTAATAGTACTCAGAAATGTTAATTTCATTACCACAGTTCAATTGAGGAGAAAGGTTCATCTTTGACTTACCCTCTACTGTTCCTCTTAATTGTTTTAGTTTTTCTCTGCTTCTAACCTCATACACTCCCAGAAGATATTCAGATCCCTCTGCTCTAATAAGCACTGGAAACATGGTGTCAGAAGAACTGTTAATTTTTTTTATTTCTGCATGTCAGAATCTTTTCTGACTTGACTATTTATGGTCACATTTCAGCTAGCCTTCAAACACTAAAAGAATTAGTATTTTGACATGTAAAATGCTCCTGCACAAATTCAGATTATTCAACAATGAATATAAGAGCATATGTTGAGTACATTACAAACAGCTTTATAACATAAATATTTAATGTATGTATATTCTAATTTATTAATAAAAATACAATGCTTTATTTCCGGTATTTTAAAAAAATTCAAAAGATACAGACAGCAGAGTTTATGAAATAATAACCATAAAATTTTAAGATAAATTATTTTTATTATTAACATTATGATATGTGAAAACAGAAACTTGGTGAGGTTAAGCATGGCTCAAAGCCATAAATGTCCTAAGTGACAAAGCTGGAACCCACATTCACACCTGTCTTTCTCTAGAGCTCAGAGCATTAGTTTAACTACTACACCCTG
Source organism: Pipistrellus kuhlii (assembly GCF_014108245.1). Lineage (NCBI taxonomy): Eukaryota > Metazoa > Chordata > Mammalia > Chiroptera > Vespertilionidae > Pipistrellus > Pipistrellus kuhlii. Next base: position 109,649,187 of record NW_023425404.1, on the reverse strand, counting down.
ACAGAATTCTCCTGATCCCAACCAGAGCTTTCCATTTGTGGATGAAAGGGGCCACATGCTGACCTGACAAGCTCAGAGGAGGCCTGCATGGCAGTCTTGCAAACTCAGAGACCTAAAGGAACCACAAAGGATGGTCTGAAATGAAACTTTAACTAAAAGCAGTTATGGTGGACAGTTATGTCCTAGGCCAGTATCTTCACTAACAAGGCCAACCTTACCTTAACTGAGCCTGTCTGTCTTTTTGCATCTAGGATAACATACCCTTTAAGTGTCTAGGTAACTTGTAACTTTCCTTTTTCTGGAGCCCCTGGGGCACAACCAAATGTGCTGGGTGCCAGGACAGAACCCGCAAATTCCTTCATTATCATGTTTATTGTTCCTGATGTGTCCAACATTTTACTTAAGGGCATCTCCCCCCCTCCCCCTCAGTTTTGCTTTATCCCACCTCCTTAATCTCTCACCAATGGATTTCATATAACCCACCTACATCCCCTCCTTTTATTGCAATGCATAAATACAGATGTAACCTGCTGTTCTCTGGAGCATTATCTCAGTTCCTTGAGGTTCTGCTTCCTGGCATATGTGGACAGTTTGGCTCTAATAAACTCACAAATATTCTTTACAGAATTCAATGTTGTTATTTTTGTTTGTTTATGTTAACACATTGAAACAATCAAACATAACTTAGGGGAAGTAGAGCTCACAATGGTTGGCCACAGAGTCTGAAGTAGAATGGAATATCAATATTATTTGTAATTGAGGGAATTCTCCTGAGACAGAGACAAATATTCTACTTGCTTGCTTTTAAGACTTTGTGTTTTGTTTTGTTTTTTCTTTTTCATTTCCCCTCACTGGAATCTGACAAATGGCATCAGTAAAGGGCTGGGGCAATAAAAAAGAGAATATATCTCTGCTAATGGTACCATCTCACTAGGCCCTGATAATAATGTACTGAGTATTTAAACCCTTCACTACCTAATACATAGTGAAGGGCAGCTTTGGGTACTGATCTTATGAAGAAATATCAGCTATGAAGTCTTTAAAAAAGCATATTTGACCATTTTATCTTTAACTTTTTGAAGTGCCTAGTGGGGACATTATCCATATAATTATCACAATAGGCAATATAACCTCTGATATAAAATACTTTATTGAACCCTTAATTTCACAAGACTAATGGCAACAGTCAAATTCAGTGATTCCACAAAGTTGAGACACATCTATAACAAACAATGTACTTTTTTAGAGTATGAAGAGATGGGAGATGCAAATATAAATGAAATGTAGTCATCTTTTCAAGGGTTTTTAATATTTAATATTAATAGTGACCATAAAGCAAATGCAACTAACTCTAGCAAAAGTTATAACTTGTTAAGAGCAAAGCATTAAAGTTGCATCGAGAGAGAGAGAGAGAGAGAGAGAGAGAGAGAGAGAGAGAGAGAGAAAATTACCTTGAGGGCATCAGAGATATTTTTGAGGAAGTGAAAACATTAGTGCAAAGTTCAATAGTATAGGTAATTTTATTCCCAAAATTATGGGAATAACATTAGCAAAGCACGACAGCTGTAAAGCCCAAGATGTTTTTTTGGAGAAAGCAGACATCTAGTTATCTGAAGCATTAGTGAGCAGGAAAAAAAAAGAAAAGAAGAAAAAAAAAAAAAAAAAGCAGGCCTTAGGCCTTAGATAACTTCAATATATTTCCCAGGGACACGCAGCTAGTGTCAAGTCAAGATTCAAGCCTGGCATCCTGATTTCAGAGTGTTTTCCTAACTAGTTTCCTATTACTGTTGTACTAAATTACAACAAATTTAGTGGTTAAAACAACACAAATTTATTATGAAACATTTTGGAGGTCAAAAGTTCAAAAGGGATCTCATAAAGGCTAAATTTTAGGTTTTATTGGGGCTGCATTCCTTCTGCAGACTCTAGGAAATAATTCTTTTCTTTGCCCTTTCCAAATCCTAGAGGTCACTTGAATTCCTTGGTTGATGACCCCCTTCTTCGTCTTCAAAGCCTGCAGTGTAGCTAGCACTTCCAAATCCCCCTTCGCTCCCACCCTCCTGCCTGTCTCTCTCAGAAAGGCCCTTGAGATGACAGTGAGCACAGCCAATTAATCCAGGATAATCTTGCCATCTCAAGGTTGCTGATTAACAAACCTAATTCCTTCTGCAAATTTACTTCTCCCTAACAATGTGAGACAGCCACAGGCTCTCAGGAATAGGATGTAGACGTGTTGGGCCGGGCATTATTCTGTCTACTGCAGACAGGATATTAGATTTGGCTGGAGCAAAGGGACAGAGTGGAAGCTGTATCTAGAAAGGAGGATTATGGAGGCCATTGACCACTAATGAATTTCGATTTTTATGTAAGCAACAAGCTTCTCCCCTTCCCTTGCGTTAGTAGAGCTACATTTTAGAAGTTAACTCCGGGGGCAGTGGTGTATAGAATTGAAGGACATGATGATTAGAGGCAGGACATTCAGTTAGGAATCAGCAGATTCAGCTGAGCTGCCTTGAGAAAATTCTCCAATGTGCCACAACCAATTTATGAGGATGCCGACGGTCTTCAAAACTGAAAGCATTCTGCTTGAGCCATGCTTACCCTTCATCGACGGGTGGAGTGAATTCGAGGGCACATAGTATTCGTTCCATTTTGAATGATTGTTCTCTTACATGGTCTTGTCCAAAATTATAATGAGGGATTTGGATACTGGTGTGAAAATACCGTGTTTCCCCGAAAAAAAGACATCCCCTGAAAATAAGACCTAGCGCAACTTTGGGAGAAAAAATTTATATAAGACACTGTATTATTTTTTGGGAAACAGGGGTATATTTCCAGTCCTCTGGAAACCTTTATCAACTCAACAGGGTACAGCATAATATAAATCTCTCATATCTGATTGGAATGGATTTGAAGCTTTGTTACATTGACTGAAAGTAGTTTGTTGGAGTTAGATTCGGGCTTTTCTCACTCCACAGACAGTTACTTCACCTCTATAAATAGAGCCCATTGAACTCACTCAAAGCGTCTGAGTGTACTTCTGCAGCCCAGGCAAGATGACAGGGAGACCCTGTGGAGACATTTACAGGTCAGATGGGCCTGAAGACAACTCAGGTCACATAACAAACTGCCCGTAGCCAAGATTTCACTGGTGTCACGAGGCTGAAGCCATTCTCCAGTTCCATCAGTACTGCATAGGGAGGAGTGAAAGACCACGGCCAAGAGAACTGAAGAGAACTGAATCCCGGCCAGCAGGGCCTGGGAAAGGCTGATAGCCGGTGAGCATTGCCAACATGGCATCCACCTCCAAACAAATTGGAGGTTTATGGAATGGGGAAAATGCCTAATCACCAGCAAGACTGCACAACTTCAGTCCACTGCTAGCACAGCGACATTTTACACACAGTTTCACCAGATGCTCTTGTTAAGCACATGGGTCACTGACAAAATGACAGGATCTTCAATAGTGAGGCTCACAGTACAGTTGGTGAATCAGCAGAGAAAGCTCTAAAAGGATGAACAGGATCATCATTATCCATGTGTCTGAATAGCAATATTTATACAAAGTTTACTATAACATCCAACCACCTGAATGCTTTTATTTGTTTATTTTAAATATTTTTCAATTGATATTAAGAGAGTAAGGGAGAGAGGAAAACATCTACGTGAGAGCAAAACATTGATCAGCTGCCCCCCGCATGCCCACTTCTTGGGATCAAGCCCATAACCCAGACATGCACCCTGACCAGGAACTGGACCAGCAACCTTTCGGTGCACACCCAACCATTTGAGCCACACCAGTCAAGGCAAAGTTTTTTGTTGTTGTTTTGTTTTGTGTTTTTTTGTTTTGTTTTGTTTTGTTTTAAATCAAGAGTTACCAACCACAGAAGACAACAAGTAAAGAAATACACATTTCAAGCTTATAATAACTGGCATAATCATGTGAATTAATATAGATTCTGAAGGTTTTCATGTCAGAAAGTTGGAGAAGAAAAACAGATTCTTAATCTGGACTTTATTTCAATCTCCTCAAAATGTGTAAACCAATTGGATGTGATGACTTCTCAGTGGAATTATAGCATCATTCCTCTAATTCATATAGCATATCAAACTGATTTCAGGTTTATGAGAACATTGTATATATATTTGTTTTTATCATTATAACCAAAAATCCTTCAAGTAACAATTAAATTTCCTTTATACCTACTTGTGCAAAACAGCTACCAGAAAGGCAAATAGAGCTCACAGTTTTTAGAGAAAAGTGGTAAGAGTTAATATCTAGTCATTTTAATGGAACAAAGGCTGAATTATATTAAATGTAGCAAATCATTGTTCTAATGAACAATGCAGAGCAAAAGTCTATCTCCGACAGAAAGATAGACTTTATTGCTGCCTGTTTTTCCAAGTCACTGAAATAACTCATACTCTATTGGATTTAATAGCTCTAAAAGGCCAAGATGCTGTGTTTCCTACTTTAAGCATTTCTTCAGTGGCTGGTACTATAGCAGGAGGACGGAGGAGTATTCAGCAAAGAGCAGTAAGAAAATCCAGGGACACAGGGACCTTTGTTTGGTCTACTATTTTACCAAGCAGTTTTGTGCTTTAATAGATCTTGACCAGTAAATTAAAACTATGTCAATAGCATATGGCAATGCTTATTCACTCAGCCACTCTATAGAATAGGGCTTGTGTAATAGATGCTCCATAAAAACTGTTCACCATGCCAGAGGGAAGAAGTGTTTATGAGAGAAAGATGGCAAAGGTGGAGAACTCATTAACATTAGAAGTTTAAAATATTCATTTAAGACCTAAAGTAGATTGGATAGAACATTAGAGAAATGCTTAAATTTAGAAGCCATTAGTGAAATATACACATCTATATCGAAAAAAAAAAAAAAATCCTATTGCCCAAAACACCTGTCAGCAAGAAAAAATATTCCATAAATTAAGCAAGCAAGGCAGGGCTGAATCTGTAATATTCTAGGGCTAAATATATAATTGTGGAGGGATTGCATACTTTGGCAGCAGCTGTCTCCTCTTTCTAACAGTTCTTGAGCTATAATCTGATTTTTAGAAACTCTATTGGGAAGCCCAACTCAAAATCATTATAGCCTTTCCTCTGAGGTTTTACAGGCTGTTCCTTACTTCTATGGCTCTGGATCTATTTTGTTATTCAGTAGTTACTTTGAAACTTACATTCTCTGGGAGGTTTTTCTGGAAGTCTGCTTATCTAGGAATCAGGAGAATTTATCCTTGAAATAAAATTAAGCAGGGGCAGAGGAGTTCTATTAAGGAACAAAAGCCTACCGTTGCATAGCTCTATATATTTGACCAAATAAATCCCATTTGATTTTTGCTTCTATTGATCTGTTTGCCTATAAAATGAGAGAACTGACCTTTTCTTGCTCTGTAATGCTTTAGGACTACAAGTAAGTGATATCCACCCTCTATTTTGTAGTGTGATACCGGCTCGTGAATTCATGACAGGATAATTTGTTGTGTTAAACTCAGCCTGCATCCCAGATATAGCTCAGATACAGCTTAGCAACATTCAACAGTCACAAGTATGAGAATTTGAAAAATTGTTAACAACTTTGACAGAATTCTTTCCTATAAAATACTTAATTTTGTCTTTCTGTGTCATAAATTCTTATTCAATCTCAAGTAACAAAATGTCTTAAATTATTTAATTGAGCTTTAAGAGTAATAGATGGTTGACATGTATTTCTTTATTCCTTATTATTCAAAGGAACAACAACGATTTTTTTTTCTATATTTCACACAAAAGGCTTAAGGTATTGATACTTCATATATCTTGGTATTATGATCCTATCTCTGCAGATGATGAGAAACACAATAAAGTTAATCATTAAAAAAACAAAGCCAAATAACCTTGAGAACCAGTTTAATTCCTCTACATAAAAAGGGCAATTATTAAAGAGAGAAACAGGTTAGAGGAGGCCCAGCCAGTACAAATGCTCTTCCCTTCTCTCCATGTTTAAATACCTGGAGGACCTAAGAGAAAGTTCAGTTCTGGAGACAATTTAAAATTTATGAAAATGCAATTATTTTCAGTCAGCTATTCTGAAATGGTTGAAGATAAAAACAAAACAAAACACCACATTGGGTTATTTTTTCACAATTAAATAAGCTTTTATAAGAAAAGAAATGTATTTGCCTCTACTCAATTAAAGTATACAATGAGGGAATTATTTGTCTTAAAGCATCCAATTAAAAAAATCTTTATTCTATTTCTATGCAATTAATTAAGGCCAAAATTTAGATTTATTTTCAAGGGATAAGTCATATAAATGCTTTAATTCTATCATTTTGAACATTAGTGTGCTTTTAAAATTCATGATCTCCTAATATTTTTAAAAATTTTACAAAGTATATATTTCCAAATTCTGGACATATTAGTACAAATTATCTTATAATGTTCAAAGTTCCTCACTTTATTTTAATTTAAGTAAAACCTCCTAGAATGTAGTATTGGTATGACATTAAGCCATGTTATTTGTTAACCTTCAGTTTCCAGGTTATTAATTAATTTAATGATAAACCCTCTGCTCTGAGATTCCTTTAAATGACTGTATTAAAGCACATAAATTATTTTCAATTATTGAAAATTCTTAAAATTTTAACTTATTAAAGAAACAAGCTTGACTACATATGTATAAATATACATATTATATAAAATGTCAACCATGACAATGTAATTCTCATAGCCTTGGCATCCCAAGTCCAAATAAGTATCTTTCTAATTTTAGTACTTGGAAAAAGAAAATTTCCTTCTCATAGCTCAAAACATCCACACTTTCTGCCATTTGTGCCACATTTGTCACATTTTGCCCAACAGAATGTTTTAGTAGAACCCTATAAATATTAGTTGTTGTTTTTTCAGTTATTGTTATTGCTCTTTCCTTCCCACATATCATCTTGTGACATTTTTTATAAAGGGGGGAAAATGGACAGGAGAACAATTTTAGCCTTTTTAAACCTAACTTTTCATGAGTTTCCATGGTTATAAAATCTGACGCATAAAAAGGAGGTGGAAGTTTTAAAGTGTCCACAGATAATTCCTGGAGCTATTTTATATATAGTATATATTTTTCAACATGGGAAAACTATGTCCCCAAATGCTAATTCGATAACTATCATTGAGAAAACTCTGACCCAGGGTTTCCTTTTATTGACACATATAACTCTCTAGAATTTCTTATTTTAAGATAACATTTTCTCTAGATGGTTCTTCATTTTTGGAGGAAACTAATCTTTCTTCCCAACAGAGGTCATTGCCAATGTCACTTAACACTGTTAAGTCCTATTTCATCTCAGCTGAGAAATGGCTGTTTTACCTCATTGATTTATAGTTCCCAACACAAAGGGGACACTCAAATGTGCTGATTGGTTCATTTGTATTATTAAACAAATTTGCACCTTTATAATCATGTATTTATCTTGAGTTCATTTGAACCTTCTCAGCCACTAGTGCATAAAACTTTGAAATCTTTTCTGATTCCACATTTAAATTCCAAGAGTATTTTTCCTTCACCTACCTGCAATAAACTGTGAAGTTCAGAAAACCCATCTCCATTATGTATTTTATATCCATTCTCTCATTTTCCATTTGTGATGGTTAATTATATGTACCAATGTGACTGGGTTAAAGGTTGCCCAGAAAGCTGGAAAAACAATATTTCTCAATGTGTCTGTCTGTGAGGTATTTCTGGGAGAGATTAGCATTTGAGTCACTGGACTGAGTAAAGAAGATTGCCCTCCTCAGTGCACATCATCCAGTCCACTGAGCATTCAAATATAACAAAAAGACAAAGGAAGGATGAAATCCCTCTCTCTTACTGAGCTGGATGTCTATCTCTTCCTGCCCTTAGACATCAGAGCACCAAGTTCTCTAGCCTGCAGACTTGGACTGTTACATCACTAGCTTTCCTGGTTCTCCAGCTTGCAGAGGGCAGTTTGTGGGACCTCTGGCCCTCCACAACCAGGTGAGCCCTCAAGTATATATACATACACATACTAGAGGCCCAGTGCACAAATTTATGCATGGTTGGGGTCACTTGGGGTCACTTGGGGTAGCCACACCTCCAGGCTTGCAGCCACGCAGCCCCACCTGGCACCCCACCATGGCTTGGCACAGCCCCCTCACCTGCTCCACCATCCCACCTGTCGGGTGATCAATTGGGGCCAGGCCCCCTGCCACCACTCCTGGTCATTATGTGTGGGGCAGTCAGTCAGGGCCAGGCCCCCTGCCTGGCTCCCTCAGTACCTGGGAGCCAAGCAGAGGCCCTGCCCCACACTGCCACCCCGGGTCGCCATCTGCAGGGCAATCAGGGCAATCAGCAAGATGATTGGGCCCCCACTAGCACCCACCTTGGCCTGGCGCCACCTGTCACCTTCTCCACCATCCTGTTGTGGTCCCCTCTCCTCAGGCCCAACAGGGCCAGCAGTGCCTCCACTGCTGCCTGCTGTCAGCACCTCATCATCAATGCCTGTCATGTTCTGCGCCCCCTCCTGGTGGTCAGCGCACGTTATAGTGAGTAGTGGAACTCCCAGATAAACAGTTTGGATATTAGGCTTTTATTATATAAGATTATACAGGATATTTCTTATTGGTTCTGTTTCTCTAGAAAACCCTAATACACCAGCCATGCTGCCACTGCCATAATTAGGGACATGTTACTTCCTGTCAGGACTATTTCAACAGGTTTCTTCCAGGATGTTTGGATTCTGTATCTTCCTACTCAGATTTAGTCTACATACAATTGCCAGTTTAATTTTCCCATGAGCCAACTCTGTTACAACACTCCCTTGATAATCAGCTTTCAGTTACTTCTCATTGCCTACCAAGCAGTGGCAACCCATCTCTGAAAATTCATTTCCAGCTCATCCACAACTTAGTCTCATCAACTTTCCAACTTTATCTTCAGGTAACTGAAACTCTTGCTTGTGAGAGGTCAAATTCCTACTTTAGGAACTATTTAATGCTTTTGCTTGAGGTAGAGCCTCAAGCTTCCCCACTGTGCTACTCACATAAGGAAACATAAGATAAGCAACATGTGCTATATATCAGGTATTTTGATGTTATGGTTATGTGTACAGAATTTCCAAATCAGAAAGGCACCATGCAAATAGGGATGTTTGAGTTTTTATAACCAGAGGGAAGTCAAATGCAAAAGGCATCCAAGGCTGAAGGAAAAATGTCTGAGCTACTGGTTATGCTGTGCCAAAAGCCACAATTACAAGTGGCAGCCCACAAGGCCGACATCACACCATAAAAGTGGGTTAAAAGTTCTCCCAAAGGTGTTCTGGAGATGCAACAGCTACCAAGGGCTGGTTGTTGCCTCTGATATGCTGTTTTGAATAGGAGCCCTTCCTTATCCAAACAGAAACTTGATTAAGATGAGCTTGTTCTGAGATGACAATAAACCCTCATTATTAACTTCTCTTTGGCCCTCTGTTCTTCTGACTTGCATGCCAGCTATCTATTGAAATTCCAAGTGGAGTTATGACAGCATAATAATAGGATGAAAAATACAGTCTCTGTCCTCATGGGACTCATAACTTACTAGTAAATAGCAGAGACAGATATATAAACAACTAATTTTAATGTGATATGTTTTAGAATAAATGTTAAATAAGTGTGGGGACAATTTCTTCTGTTGTGGGTGAAGCTGTGAGGGCTATGATGTAAAACTGACTTTATATCTTAGGTAGAGCTGACATGGTAAGGTGCTGGGTAGAAGCATCAGCCTGACCAAAGGCCCTGGCATGTTCTGAGAGCAGGGCAGAGCAGGCAGAAAAGGTTTGGAGGTGATAATGAAGATGTGGGATTAGGACTGAAACAGGAATTTTTAGGGGTGAAAAAGAAAGATTTCAGGAAATTTTAGAAATTAAGAGGACCATGGAGGAAGCACAGGGCTACAAGAGCAACATAATGGACATTTCCATAGAATGAAGAAGCTGGGAACAGCAAAAGGACTATATTTATAAAACTAGAGGCCCAGTGCACGAAATTCGTGCCTGGGGTGGAGGTGTCCCTCAGCCCAGCCTGCACCCTCTCACAATCCAGGACTGCTGGCTCCCAACTGCTCACCTGTCTGCATGGCTTGATTGCCCTTAACCACTTCTGCCTGCAAACCTGATCACCCCTTAACTGCTCCCTGCCAAACTGATTAATGCCTAACTGCTCCCCTGCTGGCCTGATTGCCCCTAACTGCCCTCCCTTGCTGCCTGCTCACCTCTAACTGCCCTCCCACCTCTAACTTCCTCCTTGGCCAGCCTGGTCACCCCAAACAACCTTCACTGCTGGCCTAGTCACACCCAACTGCCCTCCCCAGTAGGCCTGGTCACCCCCAACTGTCTTCCCCTGCAGGCCTTGTCCCCCACAACTGCCCTCCCCTGAAGGCCTGGATCCAACTGCCCTCTTTTGCAGGCCTGGTCACTCCCAACCACCCTCCCCTGCTGGACATCTTGTGGTGACCATCTTGTGTCCACATGGGGCGACCATCTTTGACCACATGGGGGTGGCCATATTGTGTGTTGGAGTGATGGTTAATTTGCATATTACTCTTTTATTAAATAGGAGAAGGAGAAGGAAGCCCCTCATTCAGAAGGAGAAGAAGAAAACCCAAAGGGAATAGGAAAACAATAAGGAAGGAATTGGGGCAGGGAACCTCACAGGTCCCTAGCTTTCATGAGAAGGCAGTGCTCAGCTTTTGTTCCATTTTCCACCAATATCTGTTCACAAAGGGTAAATGAGCAGAAGCCCTGAATTATCTGAAAACATATGAAGGGAACCAAACAAAGTTTTGCCACCTGAAAGATACTAAAACAGGAACTTGTAGGGGTGAATAAGACAGGTTTAGGGAATTTTAGAAATTAAGAGGACCATGGAAAAAGCACAGGACTGCAGAGCAGCAGGAGATATATTTCCATAGAATAGGGAAGCTGAAAAACTGCAACAGGTACATTTCCATAGAATGAGGGGCTGGAAACAGCAAAAGGTCTATATTTACAAAATAAAGGGAAGAAAGCCCTTCATCCAGAAGAAGAAGAAAGCCCAAAGGGAATAGGAAAACAATAAGGAAAGAGGGCCAGGAGTTACTATAGTAACCAGTCTAAGGGGATAGTGACCAATCAGAAGGGATATCAGGGCACCAGGCTCTGCAGCCTTTATAAGCCGTAGGGAAAAGGAACTCAGGGGGACTTTTTCTCCCTTCCCACGGGGGAGTCTGTACTTGTCATTCAATACATCTCTACTTTTTCTATATCACCTTCTGTCCATGGATTCATTCTTCTACTCAGGTGGACAAAGAATCCAGGTTCTAGTCCAAAAATTCTGCTTCAGGACCATATGTGACTTGCTAATGGGAAGGATATATAATTTCTAGGCACTGAGCCATAACTTGACTCAAAATCAGATAAATGTTACACTGTGGGAAAAGTCACTAAGAACATCATAGACCCAAAATTAAGAGGTAAAAAGTGCTAAGATTAGCTCTCAATATTTTCTAATATGTAGAACATTCTAGAACATGAGCACACTGTTAGAATCAAATACTTCAGTAGCAGCCACCAAGCTAAGTTGATCATAGGTCATCTCTGGATGCGCCCGTGTCCCGTGTCCCCATTACAAATGAAGAAACAGGGGCAAATCAAGTGAATTGCCACTGAAACCCACTTCAGTCATATTCAAAAGGAAATAAGGGGAGAAGGAATCATGATTTGTAGCATTTGCCAATTTCCATGATGTAAATACTCCACCATGGACAATTTCAAGCTACCAACAAGAAGTCATTAAACAAAGAGTTGGGGAAAGAGATACACACAATTCGTCCTCGTAGCCAGTGTGAGCCAGCCCCCATGCTATTGAGTGGATCTCACAAACATATTGTCAAGCATTACTTTAAGCAAAAGCTAGCAAACTGTGGCCATGGGGCAAAGCCAGCCAGCATCTGTTTGCGTAAATAAAGCTTCATTAATAAACAACAATGCCCTATGCGTATGTATTGTCTGTGGTTACTTCTGATTTGCAATAGCAGACTTAAATAATTGCAACAGAGATTCTAATACCCACAAAGTCAAAAATATGTACTGATACTGAAATATCTGGCCTTTAAAAAAAAATGTGTCAACCCCAATGTAAAATGTAAAATAGACAAAACCAATCTATGCTATCAGAAGTCAGGATAGTGGAGAAAGGGGAGATGGGGAAGAGTGGCCAGAGAAGAGCGCCTGGGACTTCTGGGGCACTGGGAATATGGTTTCCTTATCAGGATGCTGATTACCCATTGGAAATATGTCATGTTCACAATTAGGACTTGTGCAGTTATCTATATACAAATTATATTTCAATACATAACAACTTTGCTTAAAAAGTCAAGATGTTTCAAGAACAAATTTAAAAATTCTATGCATCAATGATAAACGTTTTCTCTGTTTATATCAGAATAGAACTAAGACATATTTGATACTTCAATAATAGCAGTAACAGGGTCTATCTATTGAGTGTAATTATTTTTTAATTTTTTAAATATTCAGTTACAGTTTACATTCAATATTATATTCACTTATGTGTACAGTATAGTGATTAGATGTTTATGTAAATTACAAAGTCATCCTCCCAATAAGCCTGGTATATTGATTGCAATTCTTGTCAAAACTTTCCTACAGATGGATTGTACTAGACTCTTCCCAACTTTACCGCCCTGGCAGACTTTCCAGGCTTACAACTCCACTGTTTTAAAGTGTGCTTTCAGAATACTCGCTCCTTTGAATATAACTTATGATCAGGTTGTTTATGAGCTCACTGCACTTCCTTGGGGTGGTGACTCTTTACTGCTGTGATGCTCACATACAGTACCAAAAAAAATGGGGGTTGGGGGAGGAAGGTCAATCATATCAATTTCAACATTCTGTGAGGTGACTGGGCTAAGACAAAGAGATGCTTGGCAATAGCCAAGGTGTGTGCACTGGAGCCAAAGAGGAGGCAGCCATTGCCAAACCTGAGCTCCCGGATGTGATGCCTACACACTTGCCGCTCTTTCCATGAACTCGAATTTACATTTCTAAAATGAAATAAGAGGAGCTGGAACTCATACTGCCGTGGGCTCTTCCACGTGCCAGGTCCCGGCCTGGCAATTTTCCAGATGGGAGAAAATATTCCTCTAGCTCCAGGCCCACACCACCTGTCAGCTGTCAGGACAGTATACCCTCTGGCTCTAGCAAGCTGGACAGCCTGTGCCCTCACGGCAATACGCAGGAGCCCTGTGTGCTGATGAAGCATGTAGGGAGGCCATCAATCTTGTCAGAGGGCATTAGCTTCCCACTGGCAACTTCTCCCAACCAGGAACATCAAGGCAGGCCCAGGCCACACAATGTGTGTAACAGATGAGAAGAGGCTAGAAGTCCTCACATTCAAACAGTCAATGATCTGTTGAACATAGCCATGGCTTTTTTATTTTTCTATGAAATCTTCAATGGAAACATATTTCCTCTTTTTTTTTTAAAAAGGACAGTCCTAGGGCATGAGGTGAGGCCATCACTGGTGCTGAAATACTATTGGCTCTGGAGTCAACAAACCTCTCCACATACATGGGAAGACATTTTCTTTTTTTTAAATATATTTTATTGATTTTTTACAGAGAGGAAGGGAGAAGGATAGAGCGTTAGAAACATCGATCAGCTACCTCCTGCACACTCCCTATTGGGTATGTGCCCACAACCAAGGTACATGCCCTTGACCAGAATCGAACCTGGGACCCTTGAGTCTGCAGGCCGATTCTCTATCCACTGAGCCAAACAGGCTAGGGCAGAAGACATTTCCTTTGAATAAATAAAGAAGCCATGAAAGAGCCTGCTTCACTTTAGTAAGTAAATCACAAAAGGAGCAGAGGATCTGTTAGGTGTGGATGAAGACTCCAAAATGATAGGTGGTTAAGCGGTTTTTATAAAAATTAATAAGCAGAAACCTCATTTAAGATGGAGTCAGGAGGCTAGGAAAGAAGCCCCACAGGTATTACTCAGTGCATACTACTGACCCCACGCGAAAAGACATCCGGTATTCCCGACAGGAAGTAATAAGATGTGACTGCTTCAGCAGGAGGAAGAACAGATGCCTCCTTGCCCATTCACAGTTCAGCCAGTGGGAGGCTACCAAAACTCAGCCAATGAAAAGTCACTGTTTCACCCAATAGACTCTGCCTTTACAACAGCCCCTCTTAAGTTCATAAAAGAGTCTTTTTCTTCCTGGTTTCCCTAGACTTGCAAGTGGTATGCCATTAGACCACGCTTCAAGTTGTAATTCTATGTGATCCCCAAATAACCCCACTTTGTCGGAGTAATCCCTGGCTGTCCATTTCTTTAAGGTTAACACTATTGTACAAACTCCAGAAACCCCTGAAAAACAGTGCAGCAACCAAACTAGGTATGCAATGCCTGGGATAGAAAATACTTTAAAACCAGTCCACTGCATGATAATCCTTGTTTTGCCAGCAAAACACACCAGCAAATTGTAACTGTAGGGGATCGAAGCACTGTCAGGTCATGACTGACCAGGTGTAGGTGTATCTTTTGTTTCCATCAAGGTAATTAGTATCATTATCATAATAGGAAGGCTCAGACTGTGAGCACTTACTTTAGGCCAGAAACTAAAGATCAACCACACTCATATCAACCACGTGGTAAAGGTACCAACTCCCTTTTGCTGAAGAAGAACGAGGCCCTGACATGAGCAAATCATTTGTCTAACACCTAGGTATGACAAGTGGCTTAGGTAACTTCAGTGTATGCTTGTTACCACAATGGTTTGGTTTACACAAATTTTCTCTTTCTAAGCTGCTGTCTAAACCTCCTCTAACCCCTCTTTGGCTAAGGAAAGTTGATATATATGGCAGCAAGGATGTTCTAGATCTGTGGTGGCAAACTGTGGCTTGCGAGCCACATGCGGCTCTTTGGCCCCTTGAGTGCGGCTCTTCCACAAAAATACCACAGTCTAGGCGAGTCTGTTTTGAAGAAGTGGCATTAGAAGAAGTTTAAGTTAAAAAAAAATTGGCTCTTGCCGAAACCGGTTTGGCTCAGTGGATAGAGCGTCGGCCTGCGGACTGAAAGGTCTCAGGTTCGATTCTGGTCAAGGGCATGTACCTTGGTTGCGGGCACATCCTCAGTGGGGGGTGTGCAAGACGCAGCTGATTGATGTTTCTAACTCTCTATCTTTCTCCCTTCCTCTCTAAAAAATCAATATATTTTTTAAAAAATAAAAAATTTGGCTCTCAAAAGAAGTTTCAATCGTTGTACTGTTGATATTCGGCTCTGTTGACTAATGAGTTTGCCACCACGGTTCTAGATGAAAAGACAAATGCCAAAAGTAACTGAAGGTGTCAAAGCCCTTTTTGTGCTTCCCCTTATCACTCTCTATTTTACCCAAAATCATGGTCCTAAATCTGCATTTCTCACATGTGGTAGGTTATCTACAAAAAGTACACACGTTCAGAAGAATATTTGGTTTGGAAAGGCTGGCATTCAAACATGTTCAGAAAGGTTATATTTTATATTCCTGTAACATTGTGACTTTAGACTTTGCAACTAAAACCTTCAATATGAAATATGAGGGTAATCTATCAAAATATTATAATTTACTTACAAGTGATTTCATGTAGAAAACTATGTTTTACTCTCCAATTGCCAGCACGTGTGGTAGGTGTCTCACTGTGCAAAAGAAAAATATTATAAAGCAGAAAATCAAAAATAAAAGGAAATACAAAATGCCATTTAGTTTGCCAAGCCAGAAATAAATGAAGAAAGATGAAAACAAATCTGAAAACGCATGATGAAAGAGATTTGGAATTTGCCAGAAGAGCCACCCAATAACTCCAGTTGGGTGATTGCATGCCACTGATATAGAAAAAAGGTGAAAGGTAAGACAAGTTTAAGATCAGGAAAGATGCATACATACCAAAAAATAAATAAAATTAAGGGAGTGTGAAGAAAGACAAGAGGAGAGAAGACAGGTTAAAAAAGTAGACCATTCGAAAGTACTTAGAAAAGAAAAAATCAAAAGAACACCACCAGCAATTGAGTTTGTGTCTGTTATTTTGTCAATTCTTATTTTATTTTATTAAAATAGCAAAAACTATGTCACCAGGATGCAATGAAGCAGAAAGGGGTGTTGGCCTGAGATCTGATGGAACCATAGCTTATTTAACAGCTTGTAATGCACAGAATAAAAAATCTGTTTGCACAAGCATCTAAGTTCTTCAGGAAGAAAAGTTTTTTTGTTTGTTTTTTTGTTTGTTTGTTTTGGTGTGTTTTTTTTAGTAGATCTCATTATTTAACTTCAATGCACACACATGCACTAAAATTTTCCAAATTAGGAAGCATTTCCTGGTTTGAAATTTAACTGAGTTAAGTCCCAAATCTGTCATTCTTAAAGCTATAGTAATTTTATTTGTGTCCATTCACACAAGGAGGGAGTTTGCAGGGAAGCCTGTGAGGACCCTCCATGGCAGGAAAAGAAGGCATTCAGAACAATCTGCCTTTTCCTCCAGTCACGTCCTGTGTCCCTCTGTGGGGCAGTCAGAAACACAATTGATAAGCGAACTGGTCAAACTCAACATGGCCTCTGCAGAGGGTAACAGCCTGGAAATATAGCTTGCCCCACCCCACTTCAGATCTATTCAAAATATCCAAGGCCAAACCTAGGTGTGCTGATAGTTACTTCCTTTTTCAAAATGGGTTTCTTTCATGAGTAAGCATTTAAAACACATTTGTAAATGATTTACTCACGCCTTTTAAATTACACGTTAACTGTTGAACAATGTGCACCTGTAAAATATTTGTTTGGCTGAAGCTTGGGGACAGCCATTAAAACCAGCTTGGCTCACAGCCTGGGTCTTAGCAATTCAGAGATGGGAGTAAAAGGGAAGGAACGTGCCAGGCTGGCGCGTCCTTGTGGCTTCTGAAGAGCTGAGGAGGAGATCAAATCACAGAGAAATCAGCTCTCTAAAACCTCTCTTCCTTCACTGCATGTTCCCTTAGTCAATACAAACAAGGTCACCGGACCCAGACAAGCTTTCTTTCCCACATGCAGTTTTCGTCACGTGCAGTAGACAGCACTTGCCATACATATCCCATTTTCAGCAAACTCAGGGACTGCCTCTTCTTCTTTATTTTTTCTTTTGCTTTTTTCCCTAAAGCACCTGTTTTCCCTTGTTTAGCAACCTTCCCAAATGGGGTAGACATATTTTACCAGACCATTGTACAATCCTGCTTATCAGAGAGCTTATTGTGCAATTGGAACAGGTCCAATAAAAATTGTCTGAGCACAAATATCAGCTTCATGGCATTTCATGATGGGAGTCAACATATCTTCCAGGTCGGCAAATATTTCTCTTGACAACCATGAATTATGCTAAGATCACAGAGCTAAAGACCTTCTTATTGGTTTGCGGAGAGCTCAAGTGGAAAACACATTCCAGCTGATTTTTGTAAAAATGCAGAGCTTCTATTCTCCTACAAATCAGTAAATGTTTGCTCCTAAAGTTCTACTAGTTCCAACGGAAATATCTCATCCTCCTTATAAAAGCTGATTTCAGTCAACTTCTTAATGAGATAATCTCCCAAAATGAAACTTTAGAATTTGGGCATAGAAAGAGTATAATAACTCATATATTTAAACAGCATTAAGGAAATTTGGAGAGGTTAAAATTTACAAGAAAAAAATGAAAAGTATGTCCTGGGACATGTCTGGGTGGGGGGGCAATTGGGGGAAGGACGGAGGGGAGGAAGACATGGGAATTTTTTTTGTGACCAATAACAGATGTCCAAAGGACCCATCCTCCAGGACACAGGAGAAATTTTTTTTTCTGGATTCTCTAAGCAGACAACGACCAAGTTGCTAAAACATTTCTATCTATAAAGTGATTTTCAGTAACTAGATATGTATAAGCTCAGAGAATGGACTAAGTCTGAGGGACACTAACACAAAATTGCAAAATAAATGAGTCTGCCTTCCCTTTTCTCAGGACATGTAACCATCAGGCAGTTTCAGGTAATCAGTGGTTATGTTTCAGAGTGCCAGGATGAAAGAACAGGTTTGTCTTACTTAAAACTAGTGGCCTGGTGCATGGATTCATGCACATTGAAAAGAAATGGAGAGCCCAGGGAGGTTCCACGTTCCCGTGAGCCACCAGGAAATCGAGTGGGGATTCTGTCCTCCTCCCCCAGCTTCCTGAAAAAAATATTTCCAAATGTCTCTTCTGTGGTCAGGGTCGAGCCTTGCTGGCCTGGAGGTCCCCAGTGAATGCTTTATGCTGTGTTGGACGCTTTCCACTGCGTGGAGCCGGATAAGAGATCCTCCGAGGTGAACAATACAAAGTTGGGGATCTTGAGGAACAGGGGTGCTCTGTTGCCCATACCTCCACCCTTCAGATCCGTCTCTCTTTGACTTTTACTCCAATTTTGAGTCACCACCTTGAGGCCACTGTTATATGGCTGCCTTCCTCTGTAGTTCCGGGGAATCAGTAAGGGATGAAATTTGATCACGATGCATGAGGCAGAGTTCCAGGAGCCTGGCAGCAACATCAGGCTCATCTGGTTATTCTGAGTGTCCATGCTTCAACCATTCTCAGGAGATTGTAAATGCAAGTTTACGGGGTAGGAGGGATGTAGCAGTGCACTAAGCAGCAGGCAGGAGGAGCCCTAGCCAGGCTGCAGCTGGGCACCGCTCCTGCTCACCCTGGCCCCGCTGTGCCTGTTACTGCCACTTCTTGGTAGCACAACTGCACTCACCAGCCTTGAGCCTGGCTTCTGGCTAAGACGCTCCTGCTGTGGAAGCTCTTGCATTGAGTGTCTGCTGCCTGGTGGTCAGTGCGCATCAAAGTACCCACTTGTTCCACCACAGGCTCTCTGACATCCATGGGGGCGGGGGGAGGGTCCCAAATTGAGAGAGGACACAGGCCAGGTCAAGGGATCCCACTGGTGCACAATTGAGATTGGGAAAGGTCACAAGCTATTGGCCAACTGGGGAGGAACTGTGGGAGGATTCCAGGGCATGTCCAGCCCTTCTTGCTCAGTCCCTATTGGCTGGACCCCAGCTGCAAGCTAAACTATTGGTCTGAGTGTCTGCCCCCTGGTGGTCACTGCACATCACAGTGAGCAGTTGAGCAGTCTTATAATCATATTATGTTTTGATTGGTTGAACAGTGGACGGGACAACCGGACACTTGGGATATTAGGCTCTTATTATGTAGGATTCCTGACCTATAGCCTTATGTTAGCTATTGCTTATACTCTGATTCTGTTAAAGAAAAGAAAAATTGGTCTCATTTATATTTGTGTATAGTCTCCAGGGGAGAAGAAAAAAAAAAAATAGGGGAATTTGAGAACCTGCTTTTATAAAGATTACTATTTTAAAAAATTATTAATCTGTTGTTAAAAGGTGAGAACAAATTTCCACAAGAAAATATAGATTCCTTTGACTGTCTACTTAACTTTTCCCATGGCTAAAACAAAACCAAAGTATTCTGTGTACAGAGGCAATTCTAGAATCAGTGCAGGCAGAGGATAAATCTCCAAGATAGAAATCTGAGAGCTTGATATAAATCAAGGGCTCTAGCTCCTTGATAGAGTTTTCTGGTAGAAAACTGTTACCCTCTAGAGAACAGGTCATTGATTAAAAGATAAAAGGCTTTTATCTCCCTCTCTGACCACAGAAGGTGGCTCACTCTCGAGTGGGAGACAGGCCAAGAGTCCTCTTTACAGTGAAATCCACCACACCACAGGCTGCCGCCCTACCCTCTCTCCCTCTGGAAGCAAGGTCAACTGAACCAACTCACCCAAGTGTGGCCTGAGGTCCCGCACATTCCGTCCCAGCATGAATCTCCCTAGGGCTCCCACACTGATAAGGGAGCATGAGTGCTCTTTATTTTCTTCTGACTACTTATCTGTTTTACTAAATTTTATAACAAAAACAGATGTATCATAAAAAGCTATGTCTTTAGAAGACTTAATTACATTAAGGAACATTAAGCAGACTCTCTACTATTGTGAGTTGTCTCTTTACCTGAATTGCCCTTTATTCCTCCTTCGTAAATGAAATGTCACCTCGTCCTTCAAAACCCCAATCGAAAAAAATATCAGCTCCCTCTGGGAGGCCTTCCCTGCTCCAGTAGATGGTGCCCTTGACATGTTAATGGCTGCATCATCTATTAAGAGATGGGGGAAAGTGTGCCCCCCCCCACTCCCAACGTGTTCCCAGTGCGTGTGGTTCATACCAATCATGTTTTACTACAGTTTAATGTTAATTTCAAGATGTATATTAGTTTCTCAAGGTGTATTTTATCTTTTCTTTAATCTATTTTATTCTCAGAATTCTAGCATAGCTCCTGGAAAGTGTTAAGCACTCAAAACAAATTAAATAGCTGTTGAATGAATGAGTGAACGAGAGAGGGAGTGAGTGAATGTGAGTAAGTTTTGTTGGGGATATCAGCTTCATGGTAAATTGGAGAGCAGTCAGATCTGGGCAGAGAGACAAAAAGCTGATGTTCCTTGGGTTCAAGCTGTAGAAATGAAGATGAAGAAAGAGATGGGAAGAGTTGGACCAACAATCATTATCCAAATTGCAGGAAACTCTATCAGGAGCTTTCTGCACACTTTCCCCCATCTCTTAACAGATGATGCAGCCATTAACATGTCAAGGGCTCTCATTGGTGTTGACAGATCTTCAAGCAATCATCCTGTCTCACTGACATGCCTCATGGCATGTCTCATTTCAGTAACTCCGAGCAACTCCACACACTGCATGCTCTCATTTCAGAGAAAGGGCTTCCATAAGCCACAATGCTCAAAGGCAGTGTTGGGAATGGGTTAGGACAGTGATCGGCAAACTGCGGCTCGAGAGCCACATGCAGCTCTTTGGCCCCTTAAGTGCGGCTCTTCCACAAAATACCACATGCAGGCGGGCACGTACAATGCGATTGAAACTTCGTGGCCCATGCACAGAAGTCGGTTTTCAGCTCTCAAAAGAAATTTCAATCGTTGTCCTGTTGATATTTGGCTCTGTTGATTAATGAGTTTCCAGACCACTGCAGAAGGACATACTTCAAGCAAGACTGACATTTAGATTCCACTTTCGCTACTAATGCCTCTCTCACTATATAATAACCGCAGGAGAATATGGCAGGAATTCTGCATTTGTCCACTTTGCCCCCAGCTCAGACTCCTGAGGAAGTGATTCCATCAGCCTCGGTAACCGCCTATTGCACTTTCCAGCCGAGATGAACACGGTGCTGTGGTTCTCTGCCTGCTGATGCCACTCTTCGGCAGAAGACCCTTCTCTTCTACTCCTTTGAGCGATTTTCCGGCAGCACAATTCTGGAGACAATAAAAACCTGCATGCGGGCTGCTGCTTCTTTGTAAAATAAATATACAGTTAAAATGGCAAATATAACCATTCATTGTTTTCTTCATTGACTGCCACCTACTCAGTGTAGAATTGTCACTCCTATAGCACTAAGCTGGAATGGGAACACTGCCCACTCAAATGGGGATGCAACCTCATCTAGATTCTTGGCTAAGCATGAATAAAAAGCATTATATCTCTTGCTTTGACTTTTTTGCTACCATGGGATTGGTTGGTATAAAGTCACAGATATATAATCTATGGAGATTATTATGTGAGTAACTGGCAATTTTGCTTCCCTAAATTCACTTCTGGTATAAACCTGCCAGATAGAATTGCATTTGCCACCTCCTTTTCTCTCCAGAATTTCTATTTTTACTCACATTCACCCTATATTGTAAAGTAAGGGGAAATGCAAACTTAATCTCCCCGATATTACAGATCACTGGTTCTCCTTAATGCACCCATGTGGATGCCTTAGGTGCGTACATGTGGGAACTCGCTAATTTCAGCCATCAGGTGTAATGAATGAGCTTACTGTTTAGCTGATAAACTCTACCTCAAAACAGTCACTGAGAAACTCTGCAGGCTGTGTGCTCCCTCACTGCACTGTGTGGAAAACAGCAGGCAACTCCAGTTCAATGAATGTTATTCCTCAGCTAAGGGCCATGCCACTGAGGCTGATGGAGACCTACTTTGGAATGAAACTAGTACCCCTTGCAGTCTCTCACACCAAGAGGGAAAAAAGTTTGGGCAAAGCATAGGTTAGTTCAGTAAAATGTCATTTTGCACAAAACTCCATGTCTAAATATTCAGATATTGTCCTTATTTTCAAATATGCTGATGTACACACTATTTGCTTAAAAACTACAGCCTGATCATTGTGGTTCAGTGGTTGAGCATTGACCCATGAACCAAGAGGTTGCTGGTTCTATTCCCAGTCAGGGCACATGCCTGGTTTATGGGCTCTATCCCCAATAGGGGGTGTGCAGGAGGCAGCTGATTGATGATGTTTCTCTCTCATTGATATTTCTATCTCTCCATCTCTCCCCCTTCCTCTCTGTCTCTCTTTAAAAAATCAATAAAAACATTTTAAAATTTACAAACAACAAAAACAAAGCAACACCTTTGCATGTCCTTCTCTCATTGACTATATGGGAAGAAATAACAATAATTTCCTTACTATTTTGCCAGTCTGATATTGCATCTACCAAACTGCCCTCATGGGGCCCACTGAGAACAGAATTGTTGGAATGCTGCCCTGGGCTACCAGGTTATATATACACCGGTGTGCAGAGGCGAATTCAGCCTCCAGGCCTTTAGCTTCTTCCTGGTTCCAGCTGAGCTGCAATAAGTTTGACAGACTTTCCTGCAGGACTTGGGCGACCTTCTCTGGCGCTTTGATGTTAAATACGGCTCACTGGTGTCAGGGCTGGAAGTTAAGTGAGTTAACTGTGCTGTGTCTGCAGCAGGTCCACACATTTATATTCTATACAGCAGCCGTTTGCAGACCTTTAACTTCGCCCTGATTTTGAATCCATTTCCTGTCAACTTCTCAAAAAAACACAGAGCGGTAATCGATAAGAAATACAACTTCCTTGTCATGTGGAACAAGCCATGGGGGTGTCCATAGGTGGTAGTAAATGGGCAGGAGAAGCTGCCTCTGCCATCTGGGAAAAGCAGTACATTTACTAGCACTACCTCTTCACACCTGTATTACAAGTGAACTCACAGGCCACGGATATCCATGCTGTACACGTTGAAATAGAACTGTCAAGAAGTTGAATGTCTTTACCAAACTGTGTTCCCTGGTAGAGAAAAAGAAATGTGGATGCAAGTTCCTGTCACCTTTTCAGATCTCCTCCAAGTGATTTCCACAGACTGCTTAAAGGTTAAATAAAGGTTTAGAGTTTAGTAGCCACTTTTCCCTAAAGTTCTATTTGGAACCCCATTAATCACTTCACTGCTCGAAGAGGTAATTTTCTATTTTTGTTTCAATGTTTTCTCCCATAAGTAGATAAGAATATTATTGACCAATATTATATGACCCTAATAAGGAATTTGGGGGCCCCCACTTATCAGTAATGTCAAAATAAGCTAGCCTATGCATAAAATTTGAGGGAAACAAAAAAAGTACACATTGACAACTAATTGTAGAGGGGATAAGTTGAAGAGTATCAGCTTTATACAATCATAGAGCAGCATTCACATATCAGTTTTTGCTAGGGGAAAAATGCAATCAACCTTTTCAAGTGGAAGCAAAGATAACACTTGTTCAATTCTTTTTACTCTCATCTTCTATTGACAGTTAACATTTTTTAATTTTATTTTTAACTGCCTCAAAATAACATTTGGGTAAAACACTTTTTTACCACTATCAAATAAAAATTATTCAGTTTAGTAAATATGTATGATGATGCCAAGCTCTGAATAACATATATAACACAAAGAGAGATTATGTAAATGTTTTAATTGGCTTTCACTCTCATAGAACTCTAAACTCTTCTTTCTGTTCAATATAAATATATTTGTATTTTGTTAAACTAATTTGGAAAGGGATGATTCTAACTGGGGGAGATTTTTCTGACCTTATATATGTGAGAACTTTCAACTGTTATGTAATATTTGAGGGTGGATTGTCAGTGAAATCAATCTGTTCATATAATTCATAAAACACATTCTTTCTAAATAAAGCTTGTACATACTTTCTGCTTTATGCTGGCAATTTGCAACTTCCTGCTCTAAAAGAGTAAAGCACTGAACAGATTATAAAATGACTCAAAAGATTTTTCAAATATAAGCATCATTGGCCAAATAGCATTTGGCTGGGTTCAGAATAAAAGCAACAACAAAAACATGTATGGACACCGTGATCAAATTTCCTTTGAATTCCCAAGTCTCAAAATGAAGAGGTTAAGAGGACTCTGAATTTCAGAGACTCCAAGTATTTGAACAGTTCAGTTATTTTTTCAACCCTCAAAAATGTTTGGTACCACATCTGTTAATAAGGAAATAGTTCGATGAGTCAGTGTCTAAACTTTCATTGCTTGGAAGCCAATCCAAAATGGGAATTTCTGGCACTTTAGACCAATTTCGTGAGCTTTAAAAACATGTTTTAGTTTTAGAATCCCTGAGCTAGATTTTAACATTCAGACTAAGTTAAGTCTCAGATGTGCTCTCTGAAGTGTCAACCGTTTATTCTCACCTCTGGAGGAAGGCCCAGCCCACACAATTAAGCCACAGAGTAGATTCAGTAGGACCTACTCAAAGCGGTACACATTCTTAAGTCACCCCGAATAGTGACTGCGGAGGAAAGCCTCAGCACCAGCAACAACTCTTCCTCCAGATGCCAAAGGCCAGGGCTTGAAAAAACATCAAGCACACAGGAACTATGGTGTGGGTGTGTGTAATTACCTCTCCACCCCAACACACGTAACCTCACTCTCAAGGAACAGGCCCCTAAAGGGTAAGTTATGATAAGTTGTAACCACACTGGCAGACTGTCCCTCCATTCACAGTGGGTGGGCAGAGGCACAAATCTAGCCCCGGGGCCTCTGCTAGCCTGGAGAGAGCCTTCCTGTAAATTAGAATCAGGTGTCCTCTGGGCGAGGCAGACACAGTAGTTCTGACTGGCTCCTGGGCACTGCGGTTGGCGTGGGCTTTTGACTGGGCCATGTGTATGGAATGAGGCTGGGTTTCAGCCCCTCGCCTCCCTTGGTCAGTGCCACTGTGCAGAGCACAGACCACACAGCTGTTGTACAGCAACCCTATCTAGCCCTGTTGACCCCATTAAGCTAGAGCCACAGCTTTAAAGAAGAGAAGAAAATAATAAGCACCATAGAGACTTCAGTGGGGGAAGAGGAGAGCTAAAATGAACATGTTATGCTTTGTTTTGGTTTGGTTCCATGGCCTAAGTCAAGTAACCATCCCAGAATATGTGCTCTATGAGAGCAAGGATCCTGTCTTCTTGGGATAATCTCCAAATCCCTACATCAGTGTCATAACTATGCAGCATGTTCTCAGCATTTAGTTATGAGGAGGGTGGTCAACAGAAATAAAACTGCCCCTCTGAAACATCTACAAAAGAGTAACACTTTGCACTTGATTTACTGTATCTTACTCATGTAATAAAACTCAATTTTAATTCATAAAAATCGATGATACTTAAAAGCCTATATCCCAAATGATGCTTTTCAAATTATAAAACCAAAAAGTTCTGTTGTGTTGTTTCTTTTTAAAATCAAATTGAAGTTAATGAAGTAGAATGCTCACTTAAACAGAATAAAGTTGAATAGAATACAACCTCATAATACCGGTACCAGAAGAAAGCTCAGAGGTCAGGAGACAAAACTGGAATGCCTGTAAGGACATAAGTATCATTGACAAATGCAGACACCAGGTGTAAGGAAACCAATGAAGAGCAACCACAGGTGCCGGGACTCAATGTTGGGGATCAGCAAAGAGTGGAGAAAACAGGAGATTTATGCCCTGTTATGGACTGAATGTTTGAGTTCCTCCAAAATGCATACCTTGAAACCCTAATTATGATGTGATAGTATTTGGAAAGGTGGCCTTTGGGAGGTAATTAAGTCATGAGGGTGGAATCCCTATGAATGGAATTAATGCCCTTATAAGAAGAGAGCTACTGAACGCTCTTTCCATCATATGGGAACAGAGAAGGTGGCCACCTCTGAAACCAGGGAGCAGGCCCTCACCAGACAGCGAATCTGCCAGCACCTTGACCTTGGACTTCCCAGCCACCAAAACTGTGAGAAATAAATGTTGGCTACTTAGGCCACCAGTATATGGTTTTGTTATGTGTTGTTGTTGTTTTTCTTAAAACAGTCCAAACTGACTAAGCCTCTAAAAATGGTAAATGGCAGAAATTCTCACTCCCAGTTACTTGTTGCTCTTTGGGAATGCACTGTTATAAATTATTTGAGTATGTGATTTGGGAGTGGGTGAAAGTGACAATTAAAGTTTCTCCTTTTAATTCGTTAATTAAAGCAAGGGCTTTCAAAATCTGGAATTTGGTTAGCATGCCTTTGCCTACTCTTTTCTTACGCAGACTAACCATTGCTACTTTTTACAATCCACTGATCACGGGCCACCCTAGTTGCCCATCTGCAATTTGATGTCAGTATTAAAATATGGGATCTAGAATGGACTGCTGGATCCTGTGTGAGCAGGAGTGCAAGTTGTAGCAATAAAAGGCAGAAGTGAAAGGCAAAGCAGGTCTTATGGCCTGAATCATCACTTTCAACTACAGGTATATATATTTTTAAATACACGTAAAACAAACATCCCCATAAGAAACTACCACTGATGCAATATACTTTGCTTATTTTTCTGAATTTTTTTGCTTCTTGTTTCTTAATTGGGTAGATTAAGTGTTAGCTCTATTTGTTAATTTCTTTCCTTAAACAATTAAGTATTAATCACAGTCATTGTTATTGACTCTATCCAGTTCTTTGAAGCTGCAGATGTTTTTACAGCAGGCTCCCAGTGAGACTGGCAGTTTAGAATATTCTCCGCCAGCAAACTACAGGCCTTTTAAGCAAGATGATGTCCTACATGCTGGATGATGTCCCTTTTAAAAAAGGTTTTTGTGCAAATAAAAACCAGCAGGACACTGTAAATGCACATGCAATAGCAATTAAAATGGAAGTGTCTGTAAAGTGGTTATTTTATATTCATTCAAAAGAGCCACACTGCATTTACTTTGCAATAATGGCTTATTAACCTGCTCACACTCAGCAACATTCGATTCTATATTATAGTCAATGAGTCCAGAAAATTACAAAATAGAACGGGCTTCAAATTTATCTAGCCTACTTACTATCTTAATTTTACAATCAGGAAAAAAAATAAATAAATAATTTCAGTCCCAGGATTTTTAAGTGAATCACCCATGACATTGTTGACAGACTGAAAATACAGCACAGCCTTCACACTTTCAGTCCTGGCTGCTTTCCACTGAACTCTACTGCTTTGTTGCAGTTGCAACAGTTAATACTGAATTTAAAATTATAAGCTCTCTAAGGAGGAATTGTAATTACTAAAGTTTATGAGAAGCATACCAACACAAATAGAAAGTCGTCTATTAGCTTGAAACCTAAGGACAGACCTTCTAATAGTTATCAACAGAATATTTAAGAGGAGGAACTATTCTTTGGCTACTAAGAGCTGTTAATTTCCTTTTACAATTTTTTATAAGAATCTTGTATTATAGCATTGATTGAAAAGCAGTGTTCAAACAACATACTATTGGGAATATTCAGAAGCCTTCTACAAAGAGAAAGACATACGAATTACATTTCTCCATAATTTATAGCCACAAAGCAATGCAGTAAATACTTTCTATTTACAAATGTACTAAATTTAAGTTTATATGATTACTAGCAGCCTGGTGCACAAAATTTGTGCACATTAAAAGGGGATTAAATTGAGAAAATATTTTAATATTGATATCTGCCCTTTCTCTATAATAGAAGTTTCAGAGATGAAAGAAAATTAGTAAAATGTATATGAAAACCTCCCTCCTGTCAGAATCCAAGGCACACCGCGGGACCCAAAGTCAAGACCCCGCCCACCAGCTGCACCTCAAAATAGCTCGGTACTCAGACCCAGCTGGCCCCACCCCCACCAAGCCCCACCAGGTGGAGGTGCAGCCTCAGGTCCACTGGCCCAGCACTGGGCAGGGAGGCACAGTCTCAGATCTTCCTATGCCAGGGTGAGAGGCAAGGCCCAAGGTCCTCCAGCTTAGCACCAGGGTGGGGGGCACACCTTGAGGTCCCCTATCAAGCCCTGTCAGGCAAGGGGTGCAACCTGAGGTCTCCTGTCAAGCCCCACTGGGTGGGGGACATGGCCTCAGCTCCACTGGCCCAGCATTGGGGTGGGGCTGCAGCCTGAGCTTTCCTGTCAAGCTCTCCCAGGCGGGGGCACAGCCTAGTACCTCTGCCCTGGCCCAGGGCCACACAGCCGCAGGTCTCTGCTGATTGCTCCTTAAGGCTTGTTAGGGAAACTGGGCCTCTGCGGTGGGTGCAGCCATCCTGTGTTACAGAAACCTCCTGTCCACTGTGGGTGCCGCCATCTTTGTGACAGTGTGATGGTCAATTTTCATATCCCCTCTCTATTAGATAGGATCACTGCACTTCACACAGTCCGTACTAATATTATATATGAAATGTAGCTTCCAGATTACTTCCTAAGAGATATCCTCAAGGACACTCAGACCCAGTAATGCACATTTAGGCTTGACTTAATGATGCTTATATGCCCTGCAGCTTCACGTGCGCCCATGCATAACACTACAGCTACTTCACGATTTAGAAACTCTCAGCAGTCGGTTACCTGCCACTGAAAAGGAACTTATCCTCGCATATGCCCTTTAAGAAAGCTACATTTGCTGTTTGAAGTAGGAAAAGTTTATCATGCTCAATTGACTCCAAACTTACAATACCCACCAGGAGTGTCGGTATTAGAGTACCGAAGAGCAGTGCCTATCTTAATTTATTACTTTTCTTCAGTTTGCTCCTCCCCACAATTTTTAACCTTTTTACCCCTACTCAGGCCAAGGCAAACCTCTATTTTTATTTTATTTTAAAGGTGTATTAGGTCAGAGTTGCTTTTAATTAAAAAGCAGTTTGTCAATTTGCTCAGTTTGTGTTTAATATACTTGATGTTAGGAAATACCAGGATGCTCACAGTCCTTCAAGCCCATTTATGTTTCTCATGATTTCAACAGCCTTCCTTTCACGGATTTTGGCTACAGAGACCATGGGGACTTGAACTCTGCCTACTCATTGCTTTTCATCATTTAGGCTGACCAGAAAGCCCACCTGCTCTGCAAAGCTATTTCTCAACTACTGGGAGTCAGAGTCACTGTATTCCATTCTACAGGCCAGGGTGGGCCTTCCTGGCTCTCCCAAGAACCAGCTGTATGTCTCGTCCCACAGCTTTCTTGATCTCTCAGCTTAATCTCTTCTCCTATAAAATGAAGGGCTGAGGAAAGTGGCGTTGCCTAGTGCCGTACACAGAAACTAAGAGTTACCTGTTCAGCATTTCTTGGAAAAGATAGTGTCTAAGTAGCTACCACACACAAATTAACCAAGGGCTGAAAGGGAGTGTGAGAAAACAGATGGAAATGCAAAAGGGTTGATTATCGATAGGGCACCTGCAAAGAAGGGGTGGAAATATTTCACGAGCTCATTCAAACCCAAAGAGAAATATGGTGTGCTCCCCTTTGCACTGTCCACCGGGAGAGTGTGTGCTATGAACTTTGCAAATTAGGTTCACTTCTTCAGTCTGAGGGGAAGAGTGGTCAGAATTGTGTGCTTTTCTTGTTATCCAGGCCTCTAGTTTATGGGCTATTCAGAGGAAGTTGAAGCAGAAGAAAAGCGTTACATTTATTCTATTGTGATGCCTTCGGATGAGTGGGTTTTAAATACCCCTTCAAAAGTTCCCTCAGCTGTTGACACACATCAGAGAATTAAAGGTCTTTAAGAGACCCAAAGTGTCCGAAGCCCTTTCTTTCTGATGTGAGCAAGACACAAACAGCCTCAGCTTAAAAGGGCAGTTATTGAAATTCAGACTGAACATGTGCTCTTCACAACTAGAAACCGCCTTCACGTTTCATTAACTGAATCGGACATTATTTTATAGAACTGCAAAACCCCTTAGGAGGATTCACGTCCAAAATTCACAGGAGATTCACAGAAGCTGATGTGGATGAAGCAGGACTTAAGTTCCTGTGATGTTTCTGATGATCCACCTCAGGATGGATGGACCGGAAGCATCAGGCAAATGCACTTCAGTGTGTGAGGAGGCCTGCCAGGGCTCTGACCCAAGAGCAGCCCAACGGAGAACACAACACATCCTTCATTCTGTGACAGCAGCACCTGAACCCCAGTTCCAGGCTGCTTCGGTGGCCAGCTCAGGGCAGCTGGTCTATGAAAAGGTTCTCTCACCAGAACTGCTGGAACCCAAGCGCTGGGCTGCTCTGAAGAGCACAAAGCGGGGCTCAGAATGAAGGCAAGCCCGGACTGAACAAACTGCATGCTTTTTCTGAGAAGACTGGAGAACAGCTTTCTAACTTACATGATGAAATTCAGTCAACAGCCACTCCGGATGTGAGCCTTTTATAGAGGGAAAAGGTCTTCAGGCTCTTTGGCAGTACTTATATTATTGTGAAATCTCTGTTTTTGAATGAGGGAAAGGCTATTTTTACCACTTGTTGCTAGAAAAATATCTTGTGTTCTGCATACACATGGAATTTTGTACTTGAGCCTCACTGCTGGGAAATACTTAGCTTAAATGATCATTTACACTACAAAAGAATAATTGTGACTTTAACTCCCATTTTGAGCACTGTACCTATGCCAGGTACTTCACATATTTTTTCTTTTTTCTTTTTTTATTGATTTCAGAGAGGAAGTGCACAGGAGAGATAGAAACATCAGTGATGAGAGAGAATCATGGGTTGGCTGCCTCCTGCACTCCCCCTACTGGATTTCAAGCCTGCCACCCGGGCATGTGCCATGACCAGGAAGAGAACTGTGACCTACCGGTTCATAGGAGCCTCACCAGCGGGCCACACATTTATTTCTAACGCACTGATGTTTGAAGAAAAGTTTGAGCTCATTGCAGTTCCACAACCACCATGTAGATCTGAGATGTATCCCTGAACCTCAATTTCCAAATCTATTAGAGGGAGGTAATATTAAAAGTCATTTCAAACAACACTAAAAGATTTAATACCATAAGTAGTTTGGCAAAGTGTAAATAATTGTTAGATTCAGTAACTGTTGCAGTATTTTTCCAACTTTTACTTTCACCCATCCATAGGAATGCTAAAAATAGAGCAAAAGAAAAAGTTTCTCCACTTCATTCCCACCTCAACATTTTGTGTACCTTGATACATGGTGTAATACCATCTAACGTAGACTTCAGGGTACAAAAAATTACCAGAAGCAAAAAAGAATACTAAGTAATAATATAAGTGTCAAAATATAAAAGAATATATGGTTGGTTTCAGGTCACAAAAACCTAGGGATAGACTTTGACTATTGCACTTAATACTGTTGATTCAGTTTTCTGTTGTTTCTCTGAGCTTCAATATGATTTCAAAAAAAAGAAACAAAACAAACAAATAAACAAACAAAAAAAAAACAAAGAAAAAACAAAGGAGGAAGAAACTAAGATGGTGGCATAGGTAAACACCTAAACTGCTGCCTCACACAACAATTTCAAAACTACAACTAAAAGATAGAACAGACATGATCCTGAACCACAGGAAAACTGGCTGAGTGGAAATTCTACATCTAGACTGAAAGAGAAAAGCTCACAGAGAATCAGAGGAACTGCAAAGGGCTGAGGTATGGAGCAATACACAGAGAGAGGAAGGGAGGCTGAATGCCTGGCTGGCTTTCTCTGGCAGGAGAGGGAAGGAAGCTCCTGACTTCACTGAACCCCAGTTCCAGGCAAAACCCTGTGGATGCAGATTCATACAAGGGGGGTCTGGACTGCCAGGCATATAGAAAGGCACATGGAGACATGGGCGAGCCAGGGCAGGTAGGGGTCTGGAAGTGCATGGGCAAGTGCGTGCAGAGAGAACTGACTGCTGAGGTTGCTGCTGGCTTTTCCTAGCAGGAGGGAGTCAGAAGCTCCCAACTGCACTGAACCCCAGTTCTGGGCAAGCCCTGGGGACCCAGGCTCTTACGGGGGCAACCTGGACTGTCAGACAAAAACTCAGGGGAGCTGCAAAAGGCAGAGGTCTGGAGGCATGCACGCAAGTGCGCACAGAGAGGACTGATGGCTGAGTGTGCTGCTGGCTTTCTCTAGCTGGAGGGAACCAGAAGCTCCCAACTGCATTGAACTCCAGTTCTAGGCAAGAATCTGAGAATCCAGATTCATTGGGGGAGAAACTGGACCGTCTGGCAGCAAGTAAAATTCGAGGGTGGCTCAGAGGTATTTGCAGTGATTATCAAAGGACACTGAGACCCAGGGGCCTCATAGGGCAAGACTGACAGGAAGCCAAGACAGTTTGCTCAGCCCTGAGACTCTGCTCCATCCAAGCTGAGCACAGAGGCTTTTGCAATTTTGCAAGTCTTGCAAAGTTCTCCCATTGTAGACACAGTTGATCCTCACAGCCAACTGGCCTGGAGGTCTATTCCGCCCAGTGATACCACAACAATCAAGACTTAACTACAACAAGGTTATACACACAGTCCGCAAAGGAGTGCACTAAGAGTTTCCACCTCAGGCAACTGGGGAGGCCGACCTACTGGACCAAATAGGACACCTAGCACACAGAGCTACTCTACCAACTCATGGAAGCAGTGAAAATGTGGAGACAAAAAAACAAAACAAATCACAAATGAAAGAAATGGAGGAAAACAAATGACTGGATATAGAGTTCAAAACTGTGGTTATAAGGTTTATCTTTTTCTTTTCTTTTTTTTCTTTTTTCTTTTAAATATATTTTATTAATTTTTTTTTTTTTTACAGAGAGGAAGAGAGAGGGATAGAAAATTAGAAACATCGAAGAGAGAGAGACATCAATCAGCTGCCTCCTGCACACCTCCTACTGGGGATGTGCCTGCAACCAAGGTACATGCCCTTGACCGAAATCGAACCCGGGACCTTTCAGTCCACAGGCCGACGCTCTATCCACTGAGCCAAAAACAGTTTCAGCAGGTTTTCTTTTTCAAGAATTTCCTAGAAAAGGCCAATAACTTTAGCAATATTTTCATACCCTCAAGGATATGAAAAAGGACCAACTAGAAATTAAACATACACTGACTGAAAAAAAAAAAAAAAAAAAAAAAA
Organism: Pipistrellus kuhlii; assembly: GCF_014108245.1. Lineage (NCBI taxonomy): Eukaryota > Metazoa > Chordata > Mammalia > Chiroptera > Vespertilionidae > Pipistrellus > Pipistrellus kuhlii. The sequence goes on along the minus strand of NW_023425404.1, from coordinate 109,615,940 downwards.
AAATATATATATATATATATATATATATATATATATATATATATATATATACAGAGACCCAATAGCAGACTAGAGGAATGCAAGAATCAAGTCAAAGATTTGAAATACAAAGAAGCTAAAAACACTCAATAGGAAAAGCAAAAATAAAAAGAATCCAAAAATTTGAAGATAATGTAAGAAGCCTCTGGGATAACTTCAAGTGTACCACCAACATTTGAAATATGGGGGTGCCAAAAGAAGAGAGAGTGCAAGATACTGAAAACCTATTTATTTGAAGAAATAATGACTGACCCTCCTCCCTTCCTCCCACCTGGTGAAAGAGATAGACTTACAAGTCCAGGAAGTGCACAGAACCCCAAACAAAAGGAATCCAAAGAGGACCACACCAAGACACATCATAATTAAAATGTCAAGAGCAAAAGACAAAGAGAGAATATTAAAAGCAACAAGAGAAAACAGTTAATTACCGACAAGGGAGCATCCATACAATTGTCAGCTGATTTCTTAATAGAAACTATGCAGGCCAAATGGGAGTGGCAAGAAATATTCAAAATGATGAACAGGCTCTTGCAGCTTGGCCACAGACATGCCATCCAGACTCAGGAAGACCCGAAAACTTTGGGGCCACGTGAGCCATGGTCACAACCACATTGGCAAGCACAGGAAGCACCCAGGGAACCGTGGTAATGCTGGTGGCTTGTATCATCACAGGATCAACATTAACAAATATCACCCAGGTTACTTTGGGAAAGTTGGTATGAGGTATTACCACTTAAAGAGGAACCAGAGCTTCTGCCCAACTGTCACCCTTGCTAAACTGTGGGCCCCTGTCAGTGAGCAGACACGGGTAAATGCTGCCAAAAGCAAGACAGGAGTTGCTCTCTTCATTGATGTGGCGAGATCGAGCTACTACAAAGCTCTGGGTAAGGGAAACCTCCCAAAGTAGCCTGTCATTGTGAAGGCCAAGTTCTTCAGCAGAAGAGCCGAGGAGAAGATTAAGGGTGTTGGTGGGGCCTGTGTCCTGGTAGCTTGAAGCTACATGGAGGGAAGTTCATTAAAATGTCTAAGTACTTAAAAAACAAACAAACAAACAAAGTGATGAGCAACAAGAATCTACAACCAAGATTACCCTATCCAGAAAAGTTATCATTCAGAATTAAAGGTCGGATAAAGAGCTTCACAGATAAGAAAAAGCTAAAGGAGTTCATCACCACCAAACCAGGATTATATGAAATGCTGAAAGGTATTCTTTAAGAAGAGGAAGAAGAAGAAAAAAGTAAAGATAAAAATTATAAACAAAAAATACATATCTATCAACAAGTGAATCTAAAAATCATGTGAATTAAAAATCTGAGGAACAGAATAAACTGGTGAATATAATAGAATCAGGGGCATAGAAGGGAATGGACTGATAATTCTCGAGGGGAAAAGGGTGTGGGGGTGCAATACAAGACTGGACAAAAATCATACACCTATGGATGAGGACAGTGGGTGGGAGGTAAGGGCAGAAGATGGGGTGGGAACTGAGTGGAAGGGAGCTACGGGTGGGGGAAAAGAGAAATAACTGTAATAATCTGAACAATAAAGATTTATTAAATTTTAAAAAAAGGACTAATGTCTATGCCATAAAGTTTTTCAAAGACATAAATGAGGCCATCACATGAAAGTGCCAAGCTCTTGTTTTATATTGTTTGTCCCTCTAACAACACTATAAATACTTTGGCCTGAAAGCTAAAAATGGATAAGAAATTCTCAAAGTAACTTTAACTTTTCAATTCTTTACATATCATGAATGGTCATGAGCATTATTTGCAGACCAGAATATTTTGCTGTGAGTTCTCTCAGGAAAAAAATATATTGGTAAATTAAAAAAGAGCTTAGAAAAATAGATTCAAATTAAGTTTACAGCCCATTGTTTAATGATGGGTGAATCAATCAATGAAAGATGGTAATGGAGTAGAATCTAGATTCTTACATATTTTTACTTGCTTCTTCATTTCAGACTTAAAATAGGTAGAAAAGATAAGGAATGAGAGAAATCAATTATATCATAAAATTATTATTTTAATTTATAATATTTGTTAAAATATACTTTTATTGACTTAAGAGAAATAGAAACATCAATAATGAGAGAGAATCATTGATCGGCTGCCTCCTGCGAGCTCCACAGTGGGGATCGAGCCTGCAACTTGGGCTTTTCCCTGACCAGGATCCAATTGGGACCTCCTGGTTCATAGATCAATGCTCAACTATTGGGCCCAATGAAATTATTATTTAATATTAAACAAAACAAGAATTGCAAAAGAAAAAAAAAACAGAAAATGATTATTCATGTAGTCTCATTTGATGTTTTTTCTTCTTCCTTCTTTGTTTCTTGTTCTTTCCTTCCTTCCTTTCTTTTCTTTACTTTCTATTTTTCTTTCTAGTTTTTGTGTGTATATGGGTCTTCCTTTTTGGTGGAGAATGGAATATCTTATCTGTGAGCATAATTCTTTTTTAAAAAATACATTTTTTGATTTTTTTTTTGATTTTTTTTTTTTTTTACAGAGAGGAAGGGAGAGGGATAGAGAGTTAGTTAGAAACAGACCAGCTGCCTCCTGCACACCCCCTACTGAGGATGTGCCTGCAACGAAGGTACATGCCCTTGACTGGAATCGAACCTGGGACCCTTTAGTCCGCAGGCTGATGCTCTATCCACTAAGCCAAACTGGTTAATTAGGGCTTGAGCATAATTCTTATCATGTGTGTTTGTTTGTTTGTGTGTGTGTGTGTGTGTGTGTGTGTGTGTGTGTGTGTAGATTTGGGTAGAATTAAAATAAAAATTTTAGTTTGAAATTAACTTTTCTATTTTCTGACTAAATGGCCTAAGACAAAATTTAGTATTCTAAAGGACACTAGCAAAGATTGAAACAAAGAAGAGAAAAATAAAAAGAATGTTACCCCCCAAAGGGTAACATACTACCACTTGCTCTTAACTGATGATAGCACATCATCCCAAATAGTAGGTCCTGTGATTTTCATCCATAATTGATCTAAATAATAAAGTGAACCAAAGAAATTTAGAATTTTATATTAATTAAATTTTTACTTAATTTTAGGAAATAACTTAGTTACCAAGTACAGGTAAGTTCCTAATAATAATTAATAAATAAATCAAAATATAAAATTTTGAATAACCTAAATGTAAACTTAAAGTTGTGAATTTGTTGATAGTAATATTGGTGTTCATAGTTGTTATTGTTTTAATGTAAACTCAAGTCATTGTGTGTCACTTTATTCAAAGACTCGGACACTTTGAAAAGTTGTGGGAACTCAGATATCACAGCTTATTAAAGGTCATGCTGTGTCAGGGCAAAGCTTAAGAGAGCAGCTTTTAAGATTTAATTATTTTAGATAATTAAACTGCCTTAGAGAACCTCTCCAGGTAAACAAAGCTCCAGTTGTTGTTTTCTATTTAATGCCATCACGTCTCTATGGCGATAGCCTTCAACTGGACATACTGCTAACTTCTAAAAAAATTGTGATACTTTCAAATTAATTAGTGTTTAATATGATTGCTCTAAAAATAAGTAAAACATAGATCTTTTAGGGAAGCAAGGAAAACAGATGTCACCGATCGCTGTTAACAATAGAGATTACTAAGATCAGTTCTCCCTACGGCCATGGCCAGTGATGCCTCCCAAACTCCCATTCTCTTCGTAGTATAGCCAAATTCCAGCTATGATAAGGTCAAACAATCTTTAAGAATGTACAAAGGGGGGAAAATCTGGGTAGATTTCTGCCTACTTGGTTAACTTGATTTCAAGATGAGCTTGTGAAAATCTGCATTTACAGACAAAGAATAAAACAAAATTTTATTTGTTTATTTTTTAAGTCTCGGCTGGCTTATAGGAGAACAGGCGAAACCAAAACAATGGCTCCCCGTCTCAGCTCCCCCAGCTCTGTGCCCCGGATGAAATCCCGGCAGATGCTGAAGGAGAAAAAGCTTCATGGCCATTCATCCAAAGCCCTGAGACTCAGTGATTGAAAGTAACATGTGGAATCAGTTTGAGCAAAATAAACTAAGTCAGGGCAAAATGAGACAAGCCATAAACTAAGATAAAGTGGAGACAATTTTTTAAAAGGAAATAGCTTCAGGGAAGTATTTTGAGATGCACCAGACAGAAATTTCAAAGCCAGAGACACAGAATTTGTTTACACAGAACATGCACTCCGGAACATTACATATCTATCTATTCATTACCTATATTTGCATGAACTGACTTTATTTATTTATTTTTAAATTACCTTCGTTGTTGAAAGTATTACAGATTTCCCCTTTGCTTTCCCCCCACCCTCATTGACCCCTTCTACCCCACACCCATCCCTCTCAGGCCTTCATCGGACTATTGTCTGCATCCATGAGTTATGCATATAAATTCTCCAGTTAATCTTTTCCCCCACCACACCCCCAACTAGGCTTCCCTCTGATATTCATCTGTATGTTCCATGCTTCTATGTCTCTGATCTTTTTGTGCATGAATTGACTTTAAATTCTGATCTGTAAGCCAAAATAGATTATAATATATCTCACTGATAAAATACTTTTGTTCTTTAATGAACTTTACTAAAACCTTTACTGAGGCTGGCATTATAGTATTTCACTGTCAACAGCGAACTGGCTCAAGCATACAGTAAGATATGTGGACAATTTTGTAGAGTAAAATAATAACTTTAGAGAATTTGAAAGCTCTTATTTAAAATTATGCCAGAGCAATTTAAAAAATGTTGAGAGTTAAAGAGGCATCAAGTATTTAAAGTAAATAAAAATGATAGTGAGAATGCCTTAAAATGTGTACAGATAGAATATATGTAGAAAGGCATTTTTACATCTTTATTCCATTTAGCAGACACAATTTAAAATTTGTACTACTATTTCAAAATGATCAGAAAGCTGAGTCCCATTTTTGTTTTTGTTTTTAAGCAAGCATGCCAGATATTCTGTACACACAGTCTCACATGAGTTCCTGGCTTAATGAAAAGTAACACCAGGCCACACCTGCAGCTGGCAAGGAGTGCACACCCCAGCGAAGGGCCACTTATTGGAGGGGAGATGAGGCGTGAGGTAGGATGTATGCTGTTATCAGATGATGGTAGTGTGTAAGTACAGACACTAGAATGTGCTGTCTCCTGCCTTTGATTGCAGCTCAACTGGCCTGCACCTCTCTCAGAAGCAAGCACTCCTTCCAATGAAATAAACAACTGGCAATTTGAAAAGCATCCACTCAACCTTCCAGGAGACGAAAGGAGAAAGGGTGATTATCGGTGCTCTGCTGGGAAGACCTGGTCCTTTTCGGTTAGTAGAGGCTCTAGACCATAATCTTACATAGATGCTCAGACTTCATTTTCCATCTCTGGGAGAGTGGACATAAAGTAGCATCTACTTCACTGTGCTGTGAAAATTAAGTAAATAACCAATGTAAAGAGCTTAGAGAAATGCCATGTAAGTGTTGTTTTCTTATCGCCATTATCATCACCATTATCTCCTCTTCACTCCCTGGACCATGTATAATTAAATTCCAAAGATGAAAGAAGTTCATAAGTACAAATCCATTAAACCTGAAGACAAATATACACATAAACATACAGATTACTAATTCTTTGATGCCCTCATCTCTGGGGTTGCTGGCTGTCAAGAATGTTACCGGTCCACAACAGGACCATGCAGATCTGTGAGTGTGTGTGGCTCATTAACACATCACAGACACCAATTACACGTCCTCCTCTAAATATTTCCTTAAAAAGACAGGATTAGCATTCCATTGTCCTAATTACAATGGCATCATAATATAATATCCTAATGAGTCTACTAGCAATGTATTGAACATAGGCATTTTACAGTACTTAGAGCATTTGAGCTTTAGAAGCTCATAGAACAGTGCCTAGCTTATAGTAAGTCATACAGAAAGAGGTGTAATTATCATCATCAACATCATTATTTCAGTAACGACTTATACCTATCTATTCCCTATAGCCATTAGTGATCAACAAAGTAGATCTCATGATTTATTCTTCTTGATATCTCTATTACACTGAGTACTACTAGATCTCAGAAGTGTTTATTTATGAATGAATAACTGAATACAGAAATGAATGAATGAGTAATCAAATAATTAGGAGAGAGTAAATCAGTAAATAGATTTGTTGGTCATGTTCTATCCTGCTGTGGCCATCTGGTCATTCCTCTAATCTTTTGCCAAGCTGTTGTCAAGCTTGATTTGTGACTTTGGTAAAATATATGCCAGTTTCTATAAGCTTTATTAATCTCTTTCTTCTTGCCAACTTGTGTTTGGGTAATATATTTCTGAGGTGGTAAGACACTGGGATAAACTCTAGTTTTTCCATGAACCATAACTATATAATTGGTTTGAGCTAGTTGAACATTAATCTAAACAAAGAAATGAGATTTGCTTCATAATCTGTGTGTGTGTGTGTGTGTGTGTGTGTGTGTGTGTAAAACTCTTCCATGCAACAGGTACTAACATTCCTGAGATTTTGATTCAGGAATTCTCAGCTTTGTTGAGAACAGTCACCTTATTCATTGTTCCAGAGCTTCAGGCCATAACCATACAAACTGGGTTACCAAGCAGTAACTCGCATTATGCAAGTTCATGAGAAACTGACATACAAACCAGAATGCCAATATTTTCATTGCACAACCTACCAAACAGTCATAAAGATCACCTTCCTAGTGTATTGTTACCTTGAAGAGAACTTTACATAGTGGTAAAAAGTATAATTAAAAATTGCTTAGTAATCAAAACTAAAAAAGATTAAATGACTTAATACAGCAATGATCAGCAAAGAAGAGCAAGGCTATCTTGCTCATTATAAAAATAGAGTTTACAGCGCCTTCTCTTCAGAAATGTGGAAAGACCTATGGTCATTGTCCTGATGGAGACTTCAAGACTGCTGTGAGGAATAAATGAGAGAATATATGTAAGATACATTGCCAGGTAATTAGTAGTTACTCTGTATTGGTATTCTTCAAATTGGATTTTGTGCACTTCTGAGAGAACCCAAATGCTTGCCATCTTGAACCTAACCTTCCACATTCACTATGTCATTCCAAAGTACCACTTCCCACCATACACCTCCTAGTCCCAACTTCACCTTTTGCTCTTCATATTTTCTCAAATCCCATTTGCATCTACTATACTTCAATCTCATTGTATGCCTTTTAAGCACTTTGTGAAATAATATATTTACATAATGAAGTCAGCAAATGAGCTCTCATTTCTATGTGCCCTTGAAAACAATCATTAACATTCCTCTTAGTGGGACACAGAAAAACAATTTTATTATAGCCAATTGAAAAATCTAAGAAGCTTGACATATGATATGTTTATATCTACATACTTTCCCCCATCATGATGTATTTAGAAGATTGAATAAAATCATGCTCTAAACTAAGAGAATATGACAAAAGTCAAATAATTAGAAGTTCTTGGAGCAAGAAATATAAATATTTGACAATACAATCAAAATTGGTGAAACAGGGATAAAAATACTGTAATTTTATTAAAATATTTAATATCCTGAATGCAGCATTTAAAGAAATCTAAAATACTGAACAATTGTTGTGTTCTTACATAATTCTAACTCATTATCTTACTATATTTTCTCATTTAATTTTACTTTTTGGCAAATTTTTAAAATTTGACTTTTTTCCTCCAATAATAAGAGTTTAATGATACGTTTAGACCAAGTATATTTTAATTATCCACAACTATTAGCAAGGTATTGCTTTTTTGTATATGTTGACAGTAATGACCTGGCCATACAGGGTACTTTTGAAGCTACTTGATATGACTCGTGAGTATTTATTCTCATACAATATATGCAATCAAAATTTCCTGCATTTTAATTTTGTAAAATAATGTTTTTATTATGCAGCAGTTGGTACTTTACAGGGCAGAATGTTTAACTACCAGCACTCCACCAGCTTTAGGAGCAGATGGAGGACAGGTGGGTTGTTTGATCTTTATAAACTATCTGGTTGGAAAAGAAATTAGACATTCTGTTAACTTATTTCTTATCCCTTAAGTGTCTAATGTATCAGTGGAGTGTGCCAATTTTCCACAATTGTAATGCAAAAATTATGAGAAACAACTTTAAGAGCAAATTTCAGAGAGGCAAGTCAGAGAAGTATCTGAGGAGACTGGGTTGATTTCTAGGGATGGAAAGGAAATGCAAATGAGCAAGGAAAGGAGCAGAGAAGGAGGCAAAGAGAATAATCAAAGTTCTCTTCCTTTTGGCAAAGCCAGAGTGAATTCTGCAGGTTATTAATGGGTCATCTATTGAGTTTTCGTTCTTTCTGTTTTGTAGTACAGACAAGGTGCTAAAAAGAGAGTAAAACTCCTAAGGGCAAGAACTTTGTACCCAGAATCTAACACAGTGGCTATACCAGATAAACATTTATCTCAAGCATTCATGCTTAGTGTAGTACCTACCTAATGAATACTGGCTGTGTGCAAGGAACTGTGCTAGGTCAAAGGTGGCAGAGAGCAGTAAACAAATACTCTGGCAATTGCAATGGTCTAGCTGTAGGATAGTTCTCAGTTTAGACTGATAAAGACACTTCTTCATCCTCTGCTTTCCCTGGCAAGAGTCAGAAGCACAGAGGCAAGTAAAGGGAATCCATTGTTTACAAGCTAAATGTACTACTCCCTAAATTAAAGTCAGTTTTTGTTGCTGCTGTTAAAGTTAAATTTTGTTGCTGCTGTTAATTTGTATTTGGAAGACTGAACTAGTTAGTTTTGGTTTTTGTTGTTAATTAAAGTTAATTTTGTTGTCAATTTTCTTCAAGTTGTGCTTGAAAGACATTTATAAAGACCTTTTTTTTTTTCATATTTCCAGGTACATAATAATATAATAGTAAAATTCTTTTTTTTTTAAATATATTTTATTGACTTTTCACAGAAAGGAAGAGACAGGGATAGAGAGTTAGAAACATCAATGAGAGAGAATCATTGATCAGCTGCCTCTTGCACACCCTTTACTGGGGATGTGCCTGCAACCAAGGTACATGCCCTTGCCCGGAATCGAACCTGGGACCTTTCAGTCCGCAGGCCGACGCTCTATCCACAGAGCCAAACCGGTCCCGGCATAATAGTAAAATTCTTAAGTGAGCAAGGAAAAGTTACATATCCAGAACCATAGCTGATAACTGTTACATCAAAACTTCTTTATGTAGAGTTTGAATTGTCTTTTTTATTTTTTGTACTTACTGAGTGAATAAGTCAAAGCTGAAATTTAAGTCACCTGCCTACATGAAAACAATGCTATTTATTTTTGTTTCTGAAAAAAAAATCATAAGCAGTACTTCAGAGTTTGCAATAGTCAGGATAAAATGATTTAGTGAGTTGACAATATGGGAGAGAGTCATAGAAAAGATGTGACATAAAGAAATAGTATTCTCATATCATCCTGGAATACAGAGGACCTCTAAACAAGACAAGTCTTATACCCATCTAAGGAAGGAGATCTGTCATTGTCCTAAAAACAAATAGTGATTCCTCTGCCTCATAACTTCCCCTGGTTGTTAAGTAATCCAATTCAGAGTATCTACGAGGAGATAGGGATGAATAAATGCCTCACCCACTCACTCACTCAGCCCTCTAAGGAACATGTGAATTGTAGAAATTGGAAAGTGGTTAATTCAAATAAGTGTCTGATTCATGGGACTAATATACATAGGAGAATTTCACACTATATTATGGGAGAGTTTAAGGAACAAATTAACTGCTTCAGATTGTGCTATAAAATGGAAAGTACCGGTTCTTTGGCTTGCCATAATTCCTCAGATCTTGGAAACATGAAGGACACCTGAGAATTCTCACTAAAACATACCTTTTTCTTTCCCCAGATTTTTCATAGTCTGTTTCCTGTTGCATCTCTACTCTGTCAGCTGTGCCCAGGCTAGCTCCTCCCTCTGAAGACTAGGCATTTACTCACCCTGGCATCGCTGGACCAGGGTGCTTCTCTGACTTGATCCCACTTTCAGGAATGGAACCCACCAGGTCCAACCACTGGGCACTGGAGTGGGTTCAAAGGAATTGAGCTGTTAGCATGGTTGACCTCGGACCAGACCATTCATGTCATATACAAAATCCTCCTCATAAATATTCAAGTTTTCTCTTCAAAGTTCACTTAAGAGGCTTCAGAGAAGAAAACATTTCTGGGAAGGGCTGTGTATTTAGTTGATCAGAACTAAGCTGCCATCTGCCCTTGTGACTTGCTGATGAAAAAGTAAAAAGAACTTGGGGATTGTTTTAGTAACTATAAACTTTCACTTACAACGTGTGTGTGTGTGTGTGTGTGTGTGTGTGTGTTTTCCCCCCTGTAAGGATATTTTCAACTGTTTATTTTATAAACTTCTAAAGCATTGCCCTTAATTTCAGAAAGGTTGCTTCTTTGCAAAGGAAGTCATTATTATGTCGAACACAGACACTGTTTGCACAGCATTCCCACACAATTTAAAATAAGCCTTAGAGTCATCAGGAGGAAGATTATGGCAATTTTTAAACAAAGAAATGCATCCCTCCATTCATTTAGATTCGACTAGAGGCATGGTGCACCGGTAGGATACCCAGGCCTGACCAGCGACCAGAGCCAATCTGTGGGACAACCAGCAGGGCCATTGGGGTCCCTGCTCTCACCCACATTGGCCTGGCACCTCCTGCTCACCTGCTTCACCATCCCACCATTGTGGCTGGCAGCTCGCTGCCGCCTGCTGCCAGCTCCACATTGCTGAGGCTTTCCATGTTCCTCACCGCCCCCTGGTGGTCAGCACACGTCTAACTCCCAGTCAGTAGAACCCCGCCCATGGGGACAATTTGCGTAGTAGCCTTTTTATTATATAGGATGGCCTTCTAAAGGCACTTAGGAAGTTGAGGGTAAACAATATAAAAATGCATGTATAAGTGGCACTCACTACATAAAAATTAAATTAAATTAAGCTTCCCACAGATAACTTTATTATGAGTCATCAACTATTTCAATGCATGCAATAATGGATATGGCATCTTTTCCCCTCCCAATGGTACCTAATACTTCCTACAACAAACATCACAAATATTAGACATTTCAACTTTGAAAATATGCAGTGGGACTTAAGATTCAGCATATATACATGTATATGTATATGTATATGTATATGTATATGTATATGCTGAATTTTCAATCACAAACACAGTGGACTCTTAGCAAAGTATGTGCCTGTCATAGCTGAAACCATTGTAGTCCCTGCACTGAATGAATTCCCCAAGAGTTCCCTGATGGCTCCATAAGCTGATTAGTAATATATCAATACATATGCCAGCCCCTTGAGGCAGGATTATCATCCTTCTTTGGTGAAAGCTGGAGCCAAACCCTAATATATAAGGTAACATAAACCTAGATCTCTAAATATCTATAGAGATACAGATATTGGGCTTTGACTCCCTCTGGCATCTTGGGACCAGATGCTTCTGACTTATTCCCACTTTCAGGAAAGGAACCTCACTAGGTCCAACCACTGACTTGTCTGGGATGAACCTGGTCCCATGATGACAATGGTGAAGCATAACAGTGGCAAGCACATTCCAACCAAGGCAACAGGAAGAGAGTTTCCTGCTGTCTGTCTTGGCTTTCAGTTTTTTCTGTTCACCAAAGGCTTTATTTAGAGATAAACAAATCCATGTTAATACTCATTGCTGTGCAGACACATCAGAGAATATCAAAACATACTGCTCTATGAAGTGACCAGCAAATGTGGGGGCAATTTTGGGGAAAGAATAAAAGGAATTTCAAAGTATAAGAAGATGCACATATGTATAGATACTTATCTTCTTTTAAATCAAATTTGTACCAGAGGATTGAGCTTTTTAGGGCCAAAGATTAAGTAATGGAAGTAGCCTGACTTATGAAATCATTGCAATCAATATTCCTATATGTGAGTGACTATATATTTTTTTATTTATACTGAATCATATGTATGGCATACAGCAATTTTGATTGGAGTCATAGTTGTAAATTTACATCAGAAAATTTCTTAAGTACAATTATGTTCACAAATATGTACTTTTGGCATGCAATGTCAAGAGCAAGCCTTTTCTCTATCTGCACTGGGATAGCAGTGAACAGAGTGGGCATGACAGCAAAGCCTGGGAGCCAGACTGCCGGGGTTTGAATCCCAACTCAACTCTTATGGTTTGACTTTGGACAACTACAGCATATAACTCACCCTACTTCTAATCCTCATTCATAACTCAAAAGCAGTAATAGCACATCTCTCTTTAGGTGGTTGTGAGGATTCACTAAGAGGCCTTAGACAGTGGCTGACACAGTAAAAAAAAAACAGATTTAAGTAACAGCTACCATGATTATTTAACAAATAGTTATGAAGTACCTACAAGTATGAGATGGATATGACTCATGTGTCATAAATTTTAATGTAACCTGAAATTTCTTTGTACTATATTAATATTCTGTAATTCTAAAATTCTTAACTTTTCTTTAACAAAAAGAAGTGTCTCATTGCATGAGTCCTTTTGTTTAAACCCCAGAAACAAGAAAATTCATTAAGAGAAAACTAACATGAGAATGAAGCTACCTCCATTTTTGTTTCCATAAGGATCTCTACTTATTCTGTGAAAATCCAATATTTTTAAATCAAAGAAGCAATTTCACATGTAATATCATATGGTGTTTACTTTGTCCATACCTTAAAGGTAAAACTAAATCTTTGCATTATTAGACTTTGAGTTTTACTTTAAAAAAAATAAGTTATAATAGCTAACTAGAATTAGTCTAGAATCAAAAGAGAAGTTTATTTTTAATCATGCCTAGCTTTTCAATCACCACACAGGTGACTGACCTCCCAAAGGCAGCAGGTCTAAAATCAGGCCCAGTTTATTTGTAAGGAAGATGCAGGGAGCCTTTAAGGAGGCAGAGGTGGACCCAGTGGCTTTCATTGTACAGCACCTGCAGTCGGTACTTGAGGAGTAGGGATCACAGCTCAGAAAATAATAAATCCCACATTAGACTCTGTGGCTAAGCCATTCAAAAGCCTGTAGGGCAATTTAACAGATGTGAATGGTAATTACAGAAGACTGTGAATAAGAAACAGAAGAAAAGAGAGTGAGGAAAAGGAGGTTTTAAAAAGTGTGAGTATAACTTTAAGTCAAAACAAGAAAAATTGAAAGCCAAGAAGTCATGTGCTTTTATCCATATAGCATGACACACAAAACACTGTAATATTGCATTTATGACTGACTACAAAGAGAATATAAATACTTACATCCCAATTTTTTAAAGGAGAATAGGGCATACTATGTTATATTTTAAGTCCTTTAGCTAGTAGCTATATCTTCTGGTGTCTGGGAGTCAGAGAAAGTCTTAAGATAGAAATAATTAAAGATGTGCATAAAAAGGAGAATGTATGGCAGACTGTTGAGAAAGAAATGAGAATAGAGCTGGACCCTAAAGCTGAAAAAAAAAAAAAAAAACACAAAAAACAAAACAAAACAAACAAGCAAGTGGGGAACTCAGAAAGACAAGAATTCCAAAGTAAAGCAGAAAATAGAAAGAAATTAGTTCAATAGAGCAAGGTATTTCCAGGTGGCTTCCAGTATTTTAGACTTCCATAAGAAGGACATACAGTATATGTTGGAGATTATCAGCAAAAATGAGAAACTAAAAAATAAGATAAATACTTATATTAGTTATATACACATACACATAACTATATTTTATAAGCACAAGAAGACTAAACTGTATTACATAAATACATGTTAATTGCTCATAAATAATTGAGATGTAAAAGTGGGACTTAGGAATCCTTGATTGAAAAAACAGGTCTCAACAATAATAAAGGAGGAATGAATGAAGAAACTATGAACGAATGGCAGCGGCCCCTGAAATGTGGAAATGGAATGATGACAGGTTCCGCTAGGATCCCAGTCCTACCACTTGCTCTGCCTGGGACAGCTCTAAGCCTTAATTGCTTTATCTATAAAGTCCAGGCTAATATAAAAACTACAACCTATAGTATTTTTATGAGAATTCACTGAGAGAATTGAGATTAAAGACATAGGCCAGAGCCTATACACAGCCAGCACTCGTTTTTAATTGTTTTATGGGTTACCTGCTGACACTATTATGGAGCCCATCTCAGAGCACTAGGTATAAAATTTGTCTTGGTCCATGATTTTCCTGCCTGTAGATGTTTAAAATTAAGGCTAATAAACATATGAGTATTGAAATTGTAAAATTACAAGCTTTTAGTGACGATGTATGTCATTGGTACCTCAGCAAACATATTGGGAAGGTCACAAAGAAAGCAACCAATAGCTGAAACCAGTTTGGCTCAGTGAATAGAGCATGGGCCTGCAGACTGAAAGGTCCCAGATTCTATCCTGGTTGAGGGCATGTACCTTAATTGTGGGCACATCCCCAGGTGGGGGGGGGGTGCAGGAGGCAGCTGATTGATGTTTCTCTCTCACCGGTGTTTCTAACTATCCTTCTTTCTTTCTCTCTTTAAAAAAACCAATAAAATATATTTTTAAAAAGAAAAAGGAAGGAAGGAAGGAAGGAAGGGAGGGAGGGAGGGAGGGAGGGAGGGAGGAAGGGAGGGAGGGAGGGAGGGAGGAAGGAAGGAAGGGAGGGAGAGAGGGAGGGAGGGAGGGAGGGAGGGAGGGAGGGAGGGAGGGAGGGAGGGAGGAAGGAAAGAAGCAACAGAAGCAACCCAGTTCACTTTATAACACTGGCACAATAGTGGTCACTTAATTTCCCTTTTCAAGAGTGCCTGAGTCATTAAATGAAGCTTCATTTTGAGGGCACTAGGACACTATTTAATTGCAGGCTCAAGCAAGTCATTAAATGAGACCCTCGTGGTTTGAAAACAATTAATGAGTCATTTAATGAATCATACATCTATATATTTGGAGAAGCCCAAGAGGCTTGAATGAGTTAACACATGCCTCTTAGAACATGATTAAAAGCAGAAGTGCCATTAAGAGAAATAAAAATAACTGGCAATGAAAAGAATCAACAGAGCTTGCCTCCATCTAAATTTAAGAATATACCCCAAATGGGAGGGTTTGCTACTTCCAGCAATGGTCCTTAAGCATTTTAGAGTTTTAAGCCATAGAGTAGGAAGAAGAGGAACCCTAGCACGAAGCCATTTTTCAAAAGAAGCAATGAGTCAGACCCTGAGCCCTATCACATTATAAAATTGTTTCCCAGAGGTAGATGGTACTTCTTTTTTTTCTTTTACAAACCTCTGCAGCATGTAAGGTCAAGCCATGAGCTGAACTTGAAAACAAGAGTTACTAATAGATCAAATTACTCTAAAGTATTTAATTAAAGCATTCATAAAGTCTGAAATTCCTTTGCAGATAGCCTGCAAAGAATGCTGGCTGGCATCGTCAAACCACTCCATTCTTGTTCTCCGCTCTCAGGTGAAGCAGCATCTTGCCTGATCTGCAGCAGGTCTCCCTCTTTAATGGCACTTTTAGGAACTGGGTTTTCATTGCTTTACTACCCTTTCCCATCTCCTCAAGGTATGGCTAGTACTACCCCAAACACAGTTATCTGACACTGCTCTCCGATGCCAGTCTCTTGACCCCCAGGATCTGTGCAAGTGTGGTCAGCTCCAACACTCTCTGTGCCCCTGTTCTATCTGCCTCATGTGATATGGCCCTGGTCTGTACTGAACTCCTCTGAAGGGAACAGTGTGAGTATCTGACTGCCATGCAGTAATTACAATAGTGTCACCTGGACTGCTCTTCTTCCCTCAGTCTCCTCAGGCTACCTCCGCCTCAATGGTCCCTTAGATACTAACCTACTGGTAGATCTAACTCCCACCAGTCCATTGCTGCCTGATGTAGGTAATCTATTTCTGGTCATTCTTTTAATGGCTGCCCAACTATTTATGGGAGATCAATCTAGAAGAAAAAGACTTGGCTTGAAATCTGTAACTCATGCAAAATCCTAGATGCAGGTGAGGAGTTCCTCAATAATTTTAGTATTCCAGGATGCTCAGGAAGTAAAATTCATATCACCTTTGGCCAATTCAGTTCAATTAATATTACTAAACAATACTTTCCTATCATTCTCTTGGCAAAGCTGACAACTCATTCTGCTAGTTTATTAAAACATTAAAGGAGAATAAAGATATGAAAGGAAAGCTCCTCAAAACATGAACATGTTAATTAGAGCAAATCCATTAACACTTTCTTCAGGGGACACCAAAGCATCTTGCACTGTCAGAAGCAGACACATGTGTTTCTCCACAGGACTAATCTGCAAACTGCAATTAAACAGGTACCCAATGACAGAATGTTGCCTGTGCAGAACTAAGTCAAAAATCTTCGTTTCTTCCTTCTTTTGGATGGCTCAGCACTAATGTCATCATTAAATGACTTACATCCTGCCATTGTTGTCTTTGTAATTATAGAAAGCTTTCCATCCTGTTTCAAGCAGTAATCTATTTTATTTTGTGTCAAATGACCCTGATATGCTTTAACACTTCTACATTGAAAACAAAGGCAAATACTATCTTTGATACTATTGATAATTTTTATTGCTCTCTATTACCACATTCTTGATTGACTAACAAGGGACACATATTTTACATGTATGGAGCACAGGTGTGAGCACCTATGTACGCACAAACACACACACTTTTTATTTAGTTTCCTCATCCTCATATCTTTTACTCACATAATTTTTTCCCTAGCTTTCAATCACTATCTTCTCTGATGAAAAGAGTTTCACTGAATGTCAATGATGCAGATCATATAGAATATATTATCTGTAACTACCATAGAAACATAAAAAAATCACACCTTGCCCTGGCTGGTTTGGCTCGGTGGATAGAGCATTGGCCTTCAGACTGAAGGGTACCAGGTTCAATTCCCATCAAGGGCACCTGCCCAGCTGTGGCTTGATCCCCAGTAGGGGGTATGCAGGAGGCAGCCAATCAATAATTCTCTCATCATTGATGTTTCTATCTCTCTCTCTCTCTCTCCCTCCCCATTCCTCTCTGAAATCAATAAAGCATATACATTTTTTTAAAATAAATAAGAACACACACCTATTTTCTAAGCTAGTGCTTTTCCAGTAGTGTGTTCTGGGGATACATAGATGTTTCTAAGAACCTTTTAAGGGGGTGTGAGGTCAAAACTATTTTCATGATAAAACTAAGACATTATTTGTGTTTTACACCCTCATTTTCTCATGAATCTATAGTGGAATTTCCCAGATGTGTAAAGCTAAACATCTTTTGTTAAGCTGAATATTGGACTGACAAAAGTGGAAAACATGTTGCTATTCTTCTAAGTTTCTTTTTTCACAAATATAGTGTTTTTTATTAATGCAGTATTTTTTTCATAAAAATATCACATGTAAGTATGCACATACTTTATTTTAAAATAAAATGTTAGGTAAAATATTTAAATATTTTAAACTCACTTTTAATTTCTAATGGATGAACCTTGAGAATATTAAACTAAGTGAAATAAGTCAATTAGAAAAAGCCAAGAACCATATGATTTCACACAAATGTGGGATATAAAAGGGAAACTAGGAGACATATGTGAAACTTTAGACAATAAAAACAAGTAAAACTAATAATCACAGACAACAGTATGGTGGTTACAAGAGGAAAGGGGGTTAAGGGCTGTAAAATGTAAATGGGGCCAAATATATGGTGACAGAAGACGATTTGACTTTGGGTGGTGGGCACACAATGCAATATAGTACAGCTCATGTATTATAGAAATGTACAGTTGAAACCTATATAATCTTATTAACCAATGTCATCTCAATAAGTCAATTAAAAAAAAAAGTCAAATTTTGATGGTATTTATCATGTCCAACAAGGTTTTCTCACAGCCTCCTAAATACCCTCCATTGTTTCCATCATTCCTTATAAACATGCATTCTTAACTTTCTTTAACATTTTTCTGAATAAATATCAGAATTTCATTTCCTTTGAAGTGTAGAAGAACAAAAGAAATCAAGACTTAAACATAGGCTCTCATCTTATTTGTTCTCAATGTTGTGCAATCTTGGCTGATCTTGTCAGGATGTTGACTAACTTTGAACTTACACTAAACAAATTTTCTTTGGCATTCGCCAAATCTCATTCATTTGTTTGCAGTTGTTTCTTGAAGTGAAAATTTTAATATTTGTCCTTATAAACCTTTCACACTGTTACATTTGACTCCTTCATTTAGCTCTGCCATACTGCTCCATGACATCTATTTATGGAAGCAGGACAGCAGTGTTGAAAAAGAACTGCCTGACTAGGTTTAAGTCCTGGATCTGTGAGTTGATCATCTGATTTCTCCAAAGTGTGACTAACTTCTTTGTTCTCTGTTTTGTCATTATTAATTAGCCTAAACATTCTGTTGGCCTCCTAGTATTGATCTTTGGGCTTCCTGCTTTCTGTAATTAGTGGATTCAAACCATGATCCCTTAGTCTTTATTGCTATTATACATTCAGGCTAACATTCCTTCTGTAGAATAAAGAATTAATACTTATTGTGTGAATCAGAAATAAATGTAAATGAAAGTTTTAAAATCTTATGAGAAAAGACAAGCACTTCTGAATTAGTGTTATCCGAAAAACTCTCATAAACATGTAAATCGCTAAAATATGAACCAGTTTCCTATCAGAAATCCATCAAAAGAAAAATCCACTCGTCACTTAACTAGGCACTTAGTAAGCACTAAATATCAATTTTGATTGAAACACATCACATTTTAATACATAAACTTGAGCTGAAATCTTGTCTGTCAGCCTAAGATGACTGCATAAAGAAGAGACTAAAATATTAAGTTAACCTAGACATTCTTTCAGTCCAAGGAGAAGTACAAAATTGAGATTTTCTAAACTGCATATATTTATATATGGATTATGCATAAGATATATTAAATATATGAAATACAATGACACAATAACTTAAAATTGTTAATAATTGCAATGCCTTCTACAACACAAAACTGGCAAGTTATCTGAACTTACTGGGAGTTTCAATAGAGAAATTAATAAACAATTTTATTTAGCACTGTAATCAACTACCAAAGTTCCTTAACCTTTTTTTTATTATATCCATAATGTAATACACAATTAAGATTTTTTTTTTTTTGGTCACATCTGCCTTTATAAGCAATTCAGAGCAATCTTTTAAAATTTTATGAATGGGATGTTAAAACAAGTTGTAAAAAGTAAAAATATTCTGTTAAAAATTCTGTGATTTGGCACCATACAGTTGAGGTCACTCAGTAAATCTAGTCGTTATTTCACACTAAATTGTAAAGCTGACTCATAGTTACTAATTCAGTAAAATTATTTTTGTAATGAGCTTCAGCCTTAATAGTTAAAACAATCACATTATAAAGGAGACACTGGGGCAAAAATATTCCATTGGCTATATTCTCTTGAAGGAAAAGATCATGCTTTGCTCACAATCGAGTAAGTGTCTCTTAGTCCCATTCTTAAAAGACACTGACATTTTCTACCTAAATTCAGAGGGAGGAAAATGGGAGGTATCTAGGATATTGGAAAAAAGACCCAATTCATCCAAACACTTATGCAAGTTCAAGTTTCATTTGAGCACAACCTCATTTTAATTACTCTTGGGTAAATATAGTGTTCTGGATCTCATAATAGTGTTACTAGAATTAAAATGAGTTAATTGATACAATATTTTGACACAGTATTTTGCAGACTACTAAAAACTATAAATATTTTTAAAAATCAGTTTTGCTGATTTCTAAACTATTTTAAGCAGTTTTTTAAAAGGTAGAAATTGAAGAGAAAAAAAAGTATTCCAGGAGTAACAACAGCATCAAATAATATACAAACATTAAAGTAAAAATTTAGTATGTGTTGACTGTGTCAAGAAAGAGAAGGAGAATTGAAAAGGAAAAAGTTTAAAGAAGGTAAATCCTAGATGTTTTATTTTATAGAAAATGCCTAAATTGCCTCTCTGCCTAGCACATTGTATGTATCATTATTGACATTAATAATGTGTTTGTCAAAATAAATAGAAAATACTATTTTCACTGATTCCAAATAGAAAACTTCAAAAAAAGTAAATCACTATTCAAGTTGGCTATGTAATAGATTCTATGGAATATCAAAGAACTACGCATTAGCATAGTTTAAAAAGTGGTCACCCAAGCTTTAAGTTAACGATTATCACATTGTGCTTTTAGTGTTTTGAAACTATATCCACACATTTTTATCCCGCAGTTATGGTCTGAAGTGTTAACTCATGTGTGATTTCTTATGCAGAATAGTGTTGCTATTCCAGAATAACTTCAGAGCACGTAAGTCAAAGCAACTAGAATTTTGTTTCAAAACATACCATATGATTTTTATGTTTCAAAAGCACAACAGAAGGGGGGTAAAAAGCTCCAGATTAAGGGCATTTCTAAACATTCAGAATGGTAGATTTACTAAATCAACTTACTGGCAATAAAAATCAGAGCTAGATCAACCACAGTCTTGCATTTTCTATTTGTATCTTATATTACCCATAATAAGTTTCAAACTGATGTCCCACCTTTACTTCCTTCATACCTCAGCCCATCATATAAAACTCAATAAATCAATCCTTCTAAATGGACTTGTACTTCTGGTTCCTGATCTTAGCCCTTCAACGAATCCCTACTGCCTACTGGAGTTAAGTATAACATCCTCAGAGGAACTTGAAAAGCAAGGCCTCTGCCCATGGCCCTAGAAAGGTTCATCTCCCCAGAGCCCTCCAACCTCCCAATGTCTAGACTACAGTCCAGAGATTCTGAACTAATTGCTGTTTGTCAAATACATTCATATTTCCCACAACTATATCTTTGATAATGTTCTCCTGACCTCCAAACTCAGCACCGCATGCTTATTGCACTTAGCATCAGCATTTTCTTTACCCTTCTACTGATCCGATGCTCCCTCTCTGCGTTCCAGGGTGGTCCTTCACGTGGCATCTCAACCCAAAGAGGCTGTAATTTCTCCAACATGTGCTGGCCCTCTCTTTGGCATTTCAGAACACACTGTAGCTCCTAAAGCATTTGATTATTTACAATGTCATATTCTACTTTTCCTCCTCACCTGCAACCAACACCAATATGACTGCCTGCTCTAAATATCTTTTGTGAGGTAGATATGGTATAAGCATATGTAATTCAATAAACCCATATGTTGGCTATATTCTCTTGAAGGAAAAGACCATGCTTTGCTCACAATCGAGTGAGTGTTCCTTAGTCCCTGAGAATAACACGGTATCTAAACTGCTTTTATTGTAGCAGCATGTTTATACCCAATAGACTTAACCTCCACAATACTAAAATAGCTAGGTGGACAAAAAGAAAGTTTCAAACAGTAATGTTTTGAATTATAAATCCCTAAGCATCGATATTTGTTAAAATGCAAGCACCTGGCAAAATGTCTGACACATGATGGGTGTGCAATTTAACAAATAAATAATAGAGTGATTTGATATATATATATTCAGACATGGCTATATGAAATTTATTGATTGCAGAAATTTATACAAAACAGCATCTAAATATTCTGGATGGGTATGAATGTGACAATCAATCAACAAACCTTGAGTGAGTACATTGCATGAGCAGCACTATGATGCTCATACAGCATTTGACAGGTCAGCAATGCTAATGTGAGTCTAAGTACTGCAAGTGTAAGCAGACTTACACTTTTGTTCTTAATCATATTCTAAAAACTGTAATTCTCAGAGTCCTAACCAGCTGTCCTCTCATTGCTTTAGTCTCTAAATGAAGGGCGCGCTCTCTCTCTCTCTCGCTCTCTCTCTCTCTCTCTCTCTCTCTCTCTCTCTCTCTCTCTCTCTCTGTTTTTTGTTTGTTTGTTTTTCCATAACAGCTACCAAAGAAATTTTAATCCCCAGATTCTGCAGTGATTAACTGGCTAATACTATCAGCAGATAAGAATAGCTCCCTCAGTTTAGACCAGATAGCATGCCTAAGGCAGTGGTATCAATAAAAACAAAGGAAGTTTAAGATTAGACCCTAAAATAAAAAGGAAACATTGTGTACATTTGTGAGAGAGAAGCCCTCTGTGTTAGCTTTCCCACACTTTCACTCAAGCTGGTTGTCAATTCTGAGAGAAAGTCAAAACCTAATGAGAACTCTCTCAAAACTAGAGGCCCGGTGCATAGCATTCATGCACTGGGGGGTGCGGGTCCCTCAGCCTGGCCTGCACCCTCTCACAGACCAGGACCTCTTGGGGGATGTCCGACTGCCACCTCAGGCCTGATCCCCAGGGAAACATTCCCCGAGGAGTCCTTAGCCCTGCCATTGAGGTGGGAGAGGCTCCTGCCAACACCGCTGCACTCACCAGCCATGAGCCTGGCTTCTTAGTGATGGTGCTCCTGTGGTGGAAGAGCACTGACCACCAGCAGGCAGCTCCTGCATTGAGCGTCTGCCCCCTGGTGGTCAGTGCACATCATAGCAACCACTCGCCCCACCATTCCTTCAATTTGCATATTAATCTTTTACTATATAGGATAGCATGACACCCAGAGAAAGCCAGAGTTCTTTTTATATATCCCCTCTAATACATAGGAGATGACAGAGGAATTTGAAGTTGAAAAATACTAGCAGAAAAAAAAAAGACAAAATAATTTGCTTTAGTAATAAAAGTAAGTTAAGTTATAAAAAGCTACTAATATGTAGCACAATTAATATATCAGAAAGACCTTAAGCCATTTTAGGTCCAATTAACTATTGTGGGTAAGGATAACTAATTGACAGCATAAATTATCCAAATGCCAATAAGCACATTTTATATGAAAGGTGTTTGCCTAGAGTTGAGCACTATAGTTATCTTTAAAAAATGTATTTGGCAATTCTATCATTCCCAGAAAAAGTATCTTTCTTGAATTTGACTCTAGACAGCATGTGTTAATACCAAGTACAATCCTCAAAGTTCTTTCAATGCTTTATATCCTTTTCAAAGAAAATAAACTTTTTAAAATCTAAGATAGGAGAGAGCATTTGTAACGTTAAATGTTCCAAGTGTATTTTCTTGCTTGATTCCACTCTAAATGTCCTTGTTATCCCTTTCTCCAATGCATCTTCCCCAAAAGCAAAGTGGGTTTGGGTAGTATCTGCTGCAGCAATACTACCTGAAGGTGCTTTAAGCTCTTCCCCCACAAAAAATTGCTGGTATTGTAGTAAGTAGGACATTTTCTTCCATTGATGCTAACCCGTGTTGAAGACCACGGAAGAGGAACGTATCAAAGGTTTATAGAATATATTTTAACCACTGCTAACCATAGTTAGGGAGTAGGCTAAGCTCCTACAGCCCAAAAGTACAGTGACTCAGTCAAGTTATAGGTTTGTATATCTCTCCACAGGCAGTCAGAAGGCAAGGCAAAGTGAGTGGTTTGGTCCATGAGTTCATCCAGTGGCCTGGCTCCCTTCCCCTGCACTAGGTGCAGACCTTAAACACAGAATAGAAGCGGCACTACCAGATCCCCATTCCAGCCCACTCAGAGGGGAAGCAGTATTCTCTGAGCAATTATTCAGATGTTGCAAACATCATTTCTGATCAATGATTGGCAAAAACCTAGTCATATGGCCGTGCCTAAATGCAGGGGTGTGATTAATAAATCATAACTAGCTCGGTAGACATGTACCCAACTAAAACTTATGTAACTGGAGGAAATGGAGAATAGATTAAATGCAATAGAAATAATGGTGACTTAGTAAAGGTTGGTCTAGTCCCAGTTCGGCTATTGACTGTGTATGTGCATTAGAGAGTCATTTTCTACCTCTCTTTCCCCCACTCCATCCACAAAATAGTTTGAATCAGAATATCACTATGTTGTTTTACCCCCACAGATTTCAATGATCATTCAATGGGATGAAAATAACTTGTTGAGGTCATCTTTACATCTTTGACTGTGTTGGCATTTAATATATGATCACCTGTTTTCTAGGTTTATTTCAATTTGGGTAACTATGACTAATGTTAATTTATTATCAAAAGATTAGATATGATTTTGTATGAGATTAAAAAAATACCTTCAATGTAATATCACTGATGAAATAGCTGAATTTAACCTAACTACAGTTAACAGTTGTTACAAGCAGAAATGCTTTAATCTGCCAAGAAATTCTGTCATAATTAAGAATCTAAGAAACACTGTGAAATGAGATGGATAAAACCTGATACATGTGTGCTATAACTAGACACATGGAGACATTCTGTCATAACTATTCAGATTTTATGAAGCTTTGCCTCTTCTTAAAGAATTGGTTTTTAAAAATATTCTCCTTTTATTTTATTTTTTTATTAAATGTATTGGAATGATATTGGTTAATAGGGTCATAAAGGTTTTAAGTGTACATGTCTATGATACATGATCTGTATGACTTTTGTGGTAGTATACAATCTTTTCCATTTACAGAGAAAATATATCTAGAGCCCAGTATTGGTTGAGAAACCAGAAATCAAAGTTTTTTTGTACATTTACGACATTCAAGCTGGAAAAGACATTTAGTTTCTACAGTGATTTATGTCTCAAACTCAAGTTTGTTTTTTTAATTGATTTTAAAATAATCTTCCAAAATTAGTAAAACTCTCTTTTTGCTACAAATGGAAAACATCTCTTAGTCTGTAATCATATATCTCTCCCTCCTAACGTGTGTGTATAGATATATATTATATATATATATATATATATATATATATATATATATATATATATATATATATATATATATCTCCTTCTGGTTCTTTTACCACTCTCCCAGATCCATGGTGCAAATAGCACTTGATAATAAGAAATTGGGGAGAATAAATTAGAAACCAGTGTTCGGACTCATAATCACCACCACTGACTATCTTCCAATTTTGTGGAATTTGTCTTTTAAAAAGTACTACAGGCAAATGCTAAGGACTTTTTGTTTGTTTGTTTGTTTGTTTTTTCCCCAAGGCAAAAGGAAAAAAAAATTCAGGATTAAATTTGCATTGAGTGCTTTTGTATATACTCTTATTTTCTTTTTTTCCTGAAAAATAGACTACATAGAATTCTTGAGAAGTGCTTTTAAGTGGGAGAGAAGAAAATGGTGCCATTCAGCACAAGTGAGAAGTGCCCTAAGACAGCCAGCTCATACTGATTGCTTTAAAGTGGGGAGATTAACACCTCACTCACTCCTGAGCTGAAAGTTTATCACAGGGCAGAATCATAAGAGCTAGTGTTCCCATGGGACTGGTGGAGGGGCTTTCAGACATTTCCCCGCCCCCCCAACTGTGATGAGAGTAAGAAATCGATATTAAACAATACTCTAGGACAGTGGGTGACAAATTCATTAGACAACAGAGCCAAATATCAACAGTATAGCGATTGAAGTTTCTTTTGAGAGTCAAAGTTTTTAAACTTAAACTTCTAACACCACTTCTTCAAAAATATATTCTGTGGAAGAGCCACACTCAAGGGGCCAAAGAGCTGCATGTGGCTCACTAGCCACAGTTTGCCAACCACGGCTCTAGGACATAATTGTGTGTGTCTCTGTGTGTGTATGTGTGATTAAATAGAATACACTTATTCAGTTTAGTTCTATGCTATTCTGTTCTTCCCATTCTGTTCAGCCCTGTCCAGTCACATCCTGTCCTGCCCCCTCCTATCCCATTCTATTCCATAACAAGGAATATGGGTCAAAACCAAATTTTTAAAAAAGAAAACGAACATGCTGAGCTTTTCTATCATAACTAATATGTCCCATATTTTACATAACATTGAATTAGAGAGAGAGATGATAAAGCCTCTCACTTCTCTGATTTTCAGGCAAACCTGAATTTTATTTAACTTGAATGAAAATCATACAGTTGAAGAAAACAAAACTTCTTCTGTTGATGTTTTAGAAAAACTGAACTAAACACACGATCACTGAAAGAACTCTAAATTCTGTTTGCACACAGCTCAGTATTCTGGGAAGAAACTGAACATTGTTAATTAGTTTGTGCATGCACACATGCATGTACATAAGGACAATACAGCTCCTTTCTTTTTTTTAATATATTTTAATTTAATTTAATTTTAATTTTTTAAATATATTTTATTTAATTTTAATTTTTTAATTTATTTTACAGAGAGGGGGAAGGGAGATAGAGAGCTAGAAATGTCGATGAGAGAGAAACATCAACCAGCTGCCTCTTGCACACCCCCTACCAGTGCCCGCAACCAATGTACATGCCCTTGACCAGAATCGAACCTGGGACCTTTCAGTCCGCAGACCAACGCTCTACCACTGAGACAAACCGGTTTTGGCAGCACTTTTATTTCTAATGTACATGCTCATTTCCTTTATACATTTTGGGCATTTTACTACCTTTGTTACTTACCAAAGTCATTAAACTTTGTTATTGAAGTTTAGCATTTCAAAATACTTCTAAAAACTATCATTATCTCTTTTTATCTTTTTAGTCTTGCTAATAATGCTTTCTGGAAAATAAAAGACAACAACCATGTTATTCTTTTTCCTTCATTTTTTACATACAATTTTCAGTTATTTATTTTTATAACACAATTAATAAGCAAAACTACAAGAGCCACTGGCTACGTTCAGAATTTCTTTTCTGCTTATTTTCTATCACTTCCACATTTTCCAAAGTGAATGGGAAAACTAAATTCTGACTTTTGTACCACTCTCCATGTTGAACCCCAAAGAAGTACAGCAAGGCTGAGCATAGTATGGAGCTGGCTTTGTGATTTAATTGTTGGGCCTGCAGTCTAGAATGTTTCATTAGAATAATATTGTTGGCTCTTAAATGACACCATCAGAAGGCATCAGAGAAATCATTTAGATTAATCATCCACCCCATGAGGAGATTCCCTCCAACTTCTGACAGCTGCTCTTCCGGATTCTATAAAGTTAAAGATTCCTTAACCAGGGTCAACTTTCTCCCAGCTCCCCTAGATAAGCTCTCTACTTTTCTAGCCTTGTAATCCTTTCTGCCTTCAACTCTGCCTGCTAAGGAGACATACATCCCTCCATGCCCAATTCAAAAGACATTTCTTTCCAGGAGCCTCGTCTAGTCTTTTCCCAGGTCCCCAAAACAAACCCCCCTTTTCTGCATCTGAATGTCTGACCCTTTTAGCAATATGTGTCTGTTCTCTAGCACTTCACACTCCGCGCCCTGCATTCTAAGTGTTGTGCTTTACTTACCCCTGTCTTAGACCTGCAGTTATCTTAGGGCAGCGAGTCTCCATCTGCAGTTTCTACCAAGGTTTTATTTATTTATGTTTTTAACATGTTCAAGGACCAGGGTGGGGAGAGATTAACTTAAGAATTTATGTGCTCTTATGCATAACCCATGGACACAGACAGTAGTGTGGTGAAGGCCTGGGAGGGTCAGTAGAGGTAGCAGGGGCTGAGGGGTAATGGGAAAGAAAGGGGACATCTGTAATACTTTAATCGTTAAAGTTAAAATTTTAAAAAGAGTCATGACTCCACCATGCATAGTTATATATATATATAGGGTCTTATTGGACTTATTGCAGTGAGCACTTTGTAAGGTACATAAAAGTCTAATCACTATGCTATACACCTGAAACTAACATAACATTATATGTCAACTGTAATTGACAACTTTTTCAAAGAAGAGTCAATGACTGTTTGAGGCGGAGGAAACAAATTGGGTAGGAAAGACAGTGGCTGATGTGTCCCTGTTGAATGCTTAAGACACCCTACCTTTCTGGAAATCTGAGTTGCTGTCCTCCAAACTAGCTAATAAGAGAAGAGTCAATGGTTGCCCTGGCCAGTGTGGCTCAGTTGGTTGAGCATCGTTCTGTGCACCAAGGGATTGCTGGGTCTATTCTGGTCAAGACACATACTGTAGCTTGATCTCCAGTAGGAGGTGCGAGAGAATTAGCCAGTTTCTCTCCCTCTCCCTTCTTCTCTCTCCCTAAAAATCAATAAAAAACATATTTTAAAAATAAAATGAAAGTGTCACATTTCCTTCATATAAATTCTTTATAAATTGAAGAAATTTTTTTTTATCTTAAATGCTTCCCAATGCTTTCAACTTGATGCCATTTCCCAGCACTCATTCTTCAAATCCCTTAGTGATATTGGTCTTGTTACTGATTTCACCGGCAAGAATAAGCAGAGTTAATCCACTGCAATCACAGCATGCTCAGCTCTCCCAGTGAGCTGCTGATGGGGAGTTACCTTTAGGAAGTAAAGTTTTCTACCTTGTCCTCCACTTGCTGGAATGGCTCTCTCCTCTCTCTTTTCCTTGACATATCTCTTATGACATGTTCTCATAAGAACTGAATATTCATTCCAAGAGTTGACTCTCAAACCTTCTTTAAAAAGGGAGTACATTGTTTTTATTGTGATTTTTTAAATAAATGTTTTTGTTCCATTCTAGAATGACTATAAGTCTCTCACTGGACCACTGTACAAAAGGTCATTCTTTGGAAACATAAAATAAGTGCTTTTCCACTAGTAGAAGCAGGGTTAGGTTCACATTCCTCTGAGCCTAGAATGATCTACATAACAAATTTAACTGCTCTGCCAGGTGTGCTTGCTGTACAATAACCATAGGCTCGGCAACCTTCCACACAACAGCCCTTCCTTGTTCCTGACAGGTTTCTTGACTCACCCCATCCTAAATCACTGTAGCAAAGAACCCTGGTAACTCCATGGACAAACATTAGCACTTGAAATATGGTGACTTTGGCACACATGATAGAAAAGAACTGCATGAACACCCTTGTTTTGAACCAGTACCGATCTTTTTGCTACATTAGGAGGTTTTTAGTCAAAACAATTCTTCGGTGTCATATAAACAGCCAAAGTGTTCTGTGAGGAGTTTGTGCAATCATTTGAATCAGCATAAAGATTAGACATGTGGAAAAGTGGAGTTAACAAAACAGTCCCAGACTCTTTCCCAATACTGGTGACCTTCAAGTAGACCCAGAGAAACTTAAAGAGCATTTCTGAGGGAGCAACAATGTGAAATTCTTTACACTTGGGTTGACTTAACCCAGAGGAAATTTACATCCATTGACCACGGACACTCACTGCTGGAGAATACCCTGGACAAAGATAACAAACATCAACCAACCCCACAACCCCCACCTTGACTCTAAGTGCTCACCATCCCATAATCCACCCCATTTCCCAACTCAACAGTTGCCACACCCCTTTCTCAGTCCAGAGCATTCCAAACCACATTTGTCTGTGTGGCTGGACAGTTTTCTTAGTTTAGCTAAGCAAATGTCAAAATGTCTCAGGGAACTTTAATAGACAGTTAAGGCAAAACTGCAAAAACACAAATAGGTACAGGATTTCCTTAGGACAGAAGACTGACACAGCTCTGTTGGGCTGGTTCTCTTTAGGAGGCCACAAATTCCAGGTCTTGATTTTCATTCCTGCCAGGTTAC
Source organism: Pipistrellus kuhlii (assembly GCF_014108245.1). Classification (NCBI taxonomy): domain Eukaryota; kingdom Metazoa; phylum Chordata; class Mammalia; order Chiroptera; family Vespertilionidae; genus Pipistrellus; species Pipistrellus kuhlii. The sequence goes on along the minus strand of NW_023425404.1, from coordinate 109,586,472 downwards.
CATGTTCCTCTGGCCTGTTATGTTCTCTAAGAGAACTGCCATCCCCGGAGGGGTCAGTGATATTCTTGTGGCCTCCCGAAACCTGCTTTCCGTGTTTCCTTCACATCTGGGCATTTGCCATTATGGGCTTGAACTTCACCTCAGGGATGAAGCTGCTTTGGCCACATTCTGCAGTTTCTCCCCTACGTGATCTGAGTTGCCTTCACAGATGCCTTCAATCACTTTGTAGACTATTTTATGGCTAGTGGTCCTAGAAACTCCTTCTCAAACTCATTGGATTTTCAGAAGAAAAGTAAGTCATCTGTTCCTTTGGAAGAAAAATAACTCACCCATTGAACTAGACAAGCATTTCAGCTTAGTTCTTCCCAAATATTCATTTAACAAATATTTATTAAACAACGTCTCGTAGGTGTCAGGCATGCATCCAGACTCTGGGAATACAAGAGTGAATAAAACAGACAGAAGTCCTGGCCCTCATAGGGCTCCTTACACTAAAGGGGGGTGATGTGTAATAAACAATCTTAAGTCAGTTGTGTGGTATGCTACAAAACAAGTGCTATGGAGGAACACAGAGTAAGAAATGGATGCTGGGGATGCAGCATGCACAGTTAAATGGGAAATGTCAAGAGTAACCTCTTATCGATAGATAACAATTATCCATGGAACAAGGAATTTTAATCAAATAATCTATTTAATCAAATAATGCTATTATCTATTTTCTGCCTTTTTATTTCCTTTTTATTTGTCATATAATGGAGGGTTTCAGACTATGATAAGTCCATATGTCAACAAAATGTGGTTAAAAGAATGACGTCTTCAAGAATCCTTTTACCATATATATGAATTATTTTCTTCATAAGATCCTATTTCTGGGTTTGTTTTGTTTTGTTTTTGTTTTTTGTCCATCTTCACCAGAGATATTTTTCCATTAATTTTTATAGAGAGTGGAAGGAAGAAAGGAAAGAAGAAAGGAAGGAAGGAAGAAAGGAAGGAAGGAAGGAAGGAAGGAAGGAAGGAAGGAAGGAAGGAAGGAAGGAAGGAAGGAAGGAAGAAGGAAGGAAGGAGGGAGGGAGAGAGAAACATTGATGTGAAAGAGACATATTGATTAATTACTTCCCTCATGAGCCCCAACCAAGGTACATGCTCTTAAATGGAATCGAACCCAGGCCCCTTCATTCTACAGGCTGACACTCTTATCCACTGAGCCAAACCAGCTAAGGCAGTCTTTAAAAAGGAAAATGGTGCCACTGTGATTCCTTGCTTTGCTGCCCTTGCTCTCTTTCTTTGGGATATTAAATACTACAACATTCCAACTTCCAAGAGGATCCCCACCTTCCTTCTGTCTCATTTCAAATATTTCAATGTGAGAAAGTATTAAATCAGATCCTAATGGTGGTTAGCAGGGAGGCTGCCTAAGTTCAAATCCAAGCTCACATCTTGGGCAATTCAAACAAATCTGATTTTTTTCATTCCTACCTTACAGGGTTGCTGTGTATATTACATGAGATAATGCATAAAAAATATTTAACACAGAGTCTAGTGCACAGTGAGCAGTAAATAAATTTACATGATGGATTTTCCTTTCCTACTTGAGTCTAACACCAAACCAGTTTAATGAGCTAACATTTTAGCAATCTATAATAATAAAAGCACAATAAGCAAATCGACAGAACGGCGAACAGTTGAATGACCGTCCAGACGTCCTTCTGGATGAAGCAGGACCTGTGAGGTCAGCTAAGGCAGCCGGGGCTGCAAAGGCCTCCTCTTGCATGAATTTCATGCATCGGGCCTCTAGTCTATTTATAAAAGCCTAAGCAACCGATCAACTGCTAGCTATGATGCACACTGACCACCAGGGGGCAGATGCTCAATACAGGAGCTGCCCCTAGTGGTCACTGCGCTCCCAAAGCAGGAGCGCTGCTCAGCTGATCAATGGGCAACAGACTAATACCTGTGAGCCCACTGAGTCATGGGCGGCAGGCGCAGCGGGGCAGGGATGAGCAGGAGTGTCAGGCAGGAGGGGCAGGCAGCATTATACTGCCAGTTTCAGCCCAATCCCCGCAGGCCACACCGAGGAGCCCCACCAGTGCACGAATCCATGCTCTGGGTCTCTACTAATAGATATAAAAGTTGAAATAGTGGCAGTGGTTGTAGTAATTTTAGCTAATCTTCATTTAGTACTTGCTCACTCCAGGAAATGACCTAATGTGCAATATTTCCAATAATTTATCACCTTCAGTCATATTTAGGGATAAATAGCAGATCCCATGCTTTCTACTTTCAGTTTTGCTGAAATTCTCTAGCACTTTCAATACTCTAGTACTTTCTTCCTTATGAAGTGCATTTCTACTCCTTTCTATTTTTCTGCATTTTAGTCATAATCCATAGTATCATCAAATTTATAAAACTTACCACACCAAATGTTATGCTCATGATGGCTTATTAAGTATTTTAATGATTATTAAACTATTGCACATTACTCTACAATGAATTTTAAAATATATTTTACTAGTTTTCTGAACAAAACTTATACATTTTTCTAGCATAATCAGGATGTTCAAAAATATATAGCAATAGACTGCTATTACATTAAAGAAAATAAAAATTAAACATTATAGATAATCTATAATAATAAAAGTGTAATATGCTAATTAGACCAGACAGCCGAACGACCTTCCAGACAAAGCTGGGGCTGCAAAGGCCAAGGCAAGCCACTAAGGCAAGCCACCACGGCTGCGAGGGCCGAGTCCCTTGCACAAATTTCTTGCATCAGGCCTCTAGTTAAATATAAATAAACACTGCTCAACATAATGGTAATGACTCACCAATTAATTAAACATTTAAACTTAATGTTAAAATTAAAAAATAATACAATAATAACTAGTATATTGTGTTTACTCTTATTTAATCCTTTCAATAGTTCCATAATATAATATTTTGAACATGTGAGAATTGTAGGTTTAAAGAAATTAAATGAACTTGTCCACAGTTATTAAAGGTAGAACGGAACATAGCCAGATCTTGAACCCTGAATTGTCTCATTCAAAGACCGATGTGAAACCATTCTAATCTACTTCTAATTATCTGTAGGATAGGGCAGAGGGTGCTAGCATGTACTTCATTAGAAAGTAACAAGAAATAATCAAATGTCAACAGGAAAGAATTTTTTAAAAATATCTTTCCTACTTTAACCTAAGAGTTGAAGTTTCCCACTCAATTTTTTTAAAATTAAGCACAAATATGCTTCATACCTATCTTTCCTATGCAATGCTTTGTTTTAAAATAATATTAGAAGAAGAATAAAGTGTCAAAGTAAAAAAGTATAAGCTGACAAAATAAATAAAAATGCTGCAAAATTATTTCAAGGATAACAAAGATGTTTCATTAAGCAAAAGAGGTGCTTTGTATTCAATAGATTTGTATTAGCAGTAACTTTCACCTTTTAATTTAGGCAATTACCTGAGTTAATATGAATAAAATAATAACGGTTGTATATTTTATCCTAATAGTGTAACTTTAAACTTTCTTTGAAGCACATTTTATAGTCAGAAATGTATCAACTACATTAAATTCAGATCAGGTACCATGTCTGCAAGAAGTTGGTGTTTATTTTTGAGAACTTGTCAATAGTTTGAGGAAATCCTCAGTACTTTGTATCCCCTTTATTTTATGCATATGAAGACAATTTAAATGAGATTTTCAAGTTTACATATGAAACCACCAAATATAATTTAAGTATTCTTGGTCTATACCTTCCATAGACCAGTATTTGCTTTCTCCCTCATCCAACATATGACACATTATCTTGAACCAAAATTTAAAAATGTTTATTAATCATTAATGTAGAATCTTATATTATTCTTTTAAAAATCCTTGGATTATACTCTCAAAAAAGTTGAAACCTCAATCGTTTGCAGAAAGATATTGAATTAAACCTAGGGATATATTTCTTGCTCCATTCAAGTCCTGGGTCATTAACTCATTCATACTTTGAAAATAAAAGCAAAAACAAAAATTCCAGTTTTGGAATTACCTACAAAAAATACAGCTTTCAAACAAGGAATTGCTACAGGATACACTAGCTCTCCCCCAGGGCTGTTTTAGGTGGGGCAGTGACGCTCATCTGTATCCCAGGATATCCTGCATGATATGCTGCTCCTCACAACATTCAATATACTTTCTAAGCAGCCCAGCCGTCAGTTTGCAAGGGGCAAACGCAAAACACTACATGCAGTATACCAGTCCTGGAAAGACTTCTATAATGTAATGTCAGCTGACAGCTGTTTCTGAACAAAATTCCCAGAACTAAACATTGTTTTGAACTAGGATCTACAGATGCCTCTGTCGATACAACTTTTGCATAAACATCTACCCAAGATCTAAGACTCATCTAAACAAAACTTGGAGGGAAAACAGAATCCAAAACATAATAGCACAACATTCACATCCCTTAGTAGCTCAGAAGAATTCTGACATGAAGACTCAAATAGAAGCAAGGTGGGCTCATTTCTGGATCTTAAAGAAGGAAATCGTATCCTCTTTCCCTCTAAAAACAAAAAATGGAAAAGAAAGGCTGCCATTTGTTACATTGTTCACATCCCTTGAGAATTTCAGAGGAGAGTTCACATAAAACAGGCTTCAGTTCAGTGGAATATAGGAGGCTCTTCACAACATATTTCTATCATTTCTCAAAGCAGAGTTAAATAGACGGGGCTCCATAGCACTCACATTTTTCACTTCTAAAGGAATAAGAGACCAGGGCCCTAGGACTAATGACAATGAAAGGAAAATGGATACAAACTTACAGTAACTCTAAGGAACTTGGCTAACTCTTGGCAGGATGTAAATGGATTCTGCACCAATTGCTTCCATTTTCCCTGATTGGGAAGTTCAATGTTATAAAGAAAAGAAAAGTGAGTTTCTGCAGGGTAGGTATTGTGTAGTATAGATAGAATAAATGCCTTTAATCACAATACATAAAGCAATAGAGCTTTCTCATTCATGACTAATGAGCTGATTCAAGTTTTTAAACTTAAGGAAGACAACAAAAAGAGGAAAGAACCCTCTTTAGTTTCTTGTGATTCCATTAATATTTTTATTGCAGAACTTGGCTATCTTTACTGCAGAATTGAGGACATTACTTATGCAATAACATTGTAAAAAATATGATAAAACATAAACTCACATTTTACACAAAAGCACTAAATCTGAATGGGTCACTAGATAAATACTATATATTATTAGATTAAATAATTATATGTAAATATAAATATTCATTTATGCATGTTATATATTTATGTTTACTAGTAATTACTATAAATTATATACTAAATACCATGCAAATATTAATCAAAAGAATATCTCATTAGCTTTGTAGAGAAATAACTAAAGCTATTTGTTTAAACCAAGTTGAATTGAAATGCTTTAGTTTGAAATTGCATAGTGGTAAGACTATGCAATATGTTAATTATTACAATAACTAATAACATCTTGTCACTATAAGTTCTACAAATAAGTAGATATCTGAAACATAATATCTCCCATATTTAGAGTTGACTGTCTTTAAATAGCAACATTTAGTATATCTCCTATATTTAGAGTTGAAGAAAGGGGGCTAGCAATTCCCTAGGAGTGTTAAATAAATACAACTTACTAATCAAATGTGAGCAAATCACAAATGAAACCTCCTCTGTGTGAGAGAACAGAGTCTTGATGTAGCTTCTGGGTGAGAAAGAGTCTCTGCCATCAAGTTAATAGTCCAATGGAGATATTAGCATGAAGCCAATTGTCACAGAATTCAGAAGGGTTCTAGAAGATGTGCTAAAGGACAAGTTTTTAAAAATGGAGACTCGAAAGGAGGCTTAAAAGATGAGCAAAAAATTGCAATGCAGAAATGAGGAACAAAAAGGCTCCATGATAAAAAGAAGGGAAGGGGGATGTCTGAGAGAGGGCAATGCATTAAGCAAAGACAAGCAATTTAAGTGAGCTGAGAATGAAGTGGCAGAAATGAAGCTGAAAAGGTTACTTGAAAGCTGTGCTACCTGAAGGGGTTACACAATGTCAGGGCAGCGAGGGAGACATTGAAGTGCACAGCAAGCAGGTGGCAAAGTCAGATCTCACCTTTGGAAAGACCATTCGGGTGAGAAGAGTAAGGAAACAAGAAGACACAGTAAAAAAGGGGGTGGGGATGGGGGTGGGAGGAAGTGCTAAATCTAAAACATATTACAAATCCATTCAGTTGAAAGATTTATAAGATTCCTTAAACATCTGAAATGTTTTCCACTGCATTTTCCCCATAAGAAGACTATGACAAATGGTGATAGGTCTCTGGGTCAACCCCCTACAACTTATTTGACACATAATATGTCTGAAATATAATACTAATGGTACCATCTGAAATATGACTCCTGGGACAAAGTAAAAATGTTAGCAATGAAAGAGAAAGATACAGAGCATTGTGCGCCATTTCCTGGGTATATTGCAGTTTCCCTTTGGCATCCTTCAGAATTCCCTTTACCATTCTCTCTTCCCTCCTAATAGCTTGCGTTGCCATGGTTATGTGATTTTTTGCTCCCTAGCCCAGTGGACCACTCTACAATCCAAAACACATTCTGTTCCAAGGCTACTCATTTCCCTTCTTCCCAAATGCTCCCCTGTAACCCCAACCTTTAATTTAAACTCACATATCTGCCAAAGCCAATGCCAATGTTTCTAAGTGGTTAGTATTGGCTTACACATGGAAGGGTCATGAGTTCAAATCCTGGTCAAGAGCAGGTGCCTGGGTTGCAGGTTCAATCCTGGCCTCTGTAAGGACTTGGGTGGGAGGCAACCAATTGATGTATCTTGTATCTCTCTCACATAAATGTTTTTTTTCTCTCTCTCTTCTCTCTCTGTCTCTCTCTTTGGTCTCCCTGTCTCTCTCTTTTGCTTGCTCTCCCTGTCCCTCTCTTCCCTTCCATCCCCCTCTCTCTAAAAAAATATCGATAGAAAAAAATATTATCAGGTGTGGATTAATAAAAAAAATAAAATTTAAAATAAACTCACATATTCTCAGTGTAGTGACTACCAATTACATGATAAGAAGACATAAATCTATATTAATTCATTCCCATTAACCTGAGAGTCCGTAACCTTACAAAAGACATTTATAATGGTATTAAGTAATGGTTGCTAATTTAAATAAATGTCAAATCTGGTATAATGTAACTACGATCCTAAAGTAAAAATGAGAGTGATTAGGAGAATTCATTCCTTTATATATTCAACAAGTGTCTATTTCGAATGTGTTTTGTGGTTGAAACTGCATCAAACCATATAGATTTCACTTTGAAGAAGGAGTACATGGTCTACTCTTAGGAGTGGGAGAGAGCAGATGACCTGCAGGGTACAGGTCCCCGTCAGGTGAAGTACCATGGGAAGTGAGTGGCAAAGGAAGACAATTTGAGAGGCCAGAGTCCTCTAGTAGGGAGCTTTCTGCTTTGAAAGTTTGCCCCAACTGAGCAGCTCTACACTATTCTTGCCATTCAGATCTCCCATCCTTGCTTGCAGCCTTACTCTATTTCTGCATTTATCCTTCCAAGGAGCCAGCCGGTTGGTTGTTTGGCTTGTCTGGAGGTTGCTCCCAAGACAACAGCAATGAAGGCAAACAAAGGAAAAGACAGTAACTTATAATGTCCAGGCTATGCTTAGGGAAGTCAAAGAACAGCAAGTCAGATGATAAATGCACCCAACAAGTATATTTAAAATATTCCAACCATGAATTCTAGAGAAAAAGAAAAGATTATTTTAAATAATGATTCCATTGGCCATGCATGTAATAGATTCATTAACCCATTACAAACTGGCTATACACTATTTCCGTCCATCTACTCCTGTGGGTACTGTTTAGCCTACATAATAATACTTTAGAACTTAAGATTGCCCAACCACTGAAAGGAATGGAGAACAGGCATATTAAAGTACATTATCTCTAATGTCTTTGTTGTTTTCTTGTTTGGAGCCCGCATCCTAGTATAATGTATTTCTTCAAAATCTTCATCCGGGGATAAAAATCCTTCCAAATGAAAAAATCGATGGACTGAAAATGAACCCTTCAATAGAGAAAATCGTTTTCTTTTAAACACACACACACACACACACACACACACACACACACAAAGGAAAAGAATGTCCCTTTCTATCAATTCTGGATAGCTTCTAAAGTGTCAAGAAGAACATTTAAGTAAATTAAGTATTCTTAGTGAAAAAGTACACAAACAAGGTATGTAATTAGGAACATGAGTGATCTGATCTCTTATATTGATTTTGTGCAGTCTGCAATTTTAATACTGATACAGACTTTAAGAATTGGGTAGATTATAGATCTAATGAAGAGAGACAGAGATTGATTTAGATCTTTGTTTCTATAGTCAAAATATAAAAACTACACAGTTTTAGTTGCACCATAAATTGAAATAAAATGACTCCCTATTCTAGTTAAGGATCTGTCCAGCTCTGTAACTTGTTAGTTGTAGACTTTAGGCAATAACTCGATTTTTGGACGCTTTAATTCCCTCAATTGTACATGAGATATTTAAGAGCTTGTCTTGAGTTTAATAAAAAAAATCCATGTAAAATGCATGCCCTAATATGTTACATAGTAAAATGATGAATAAATTATGACTATTATTGTTTGCCTCTTGTAAAAAGACAAACAAAACAAACAAACAAACAAACAAAACACATTAGCCACAACAGAAATTCAGTTTGAAGTTCTTGTTATTGTGTACATCTCTTTTTTTCTGATGATTTTCAATAAGAAAGTAATTTCAGCAATTATTTACATTCCTCACAGGGTGTAATATATCTTGAAGGATGCAATTGAAAACGATATTTAAGACTAACAGTGAGATAAGATATAACGGGAAATAAAAACTGTCAAAATTTCAGTCAAGTTGCTTTGATTTTCTCTTGTCACTCATGCCTGGATATAGTTCACTTTTCCTATGAGGAGAGTAGATGGAGCAAGTGAAAAGCCCGCATTGAGCTGCCAGGGCCAGGCGAGATGAGAGGAGAGATAAAATGGACATTCAGACTCACGGAGCTCACAGTGACTGCCTGGCAGCTCGCAAACACCACTGACCTGTATGGTTGTCAGGGACGCACACTGGGCCTATGCCCATTACAAACAGTAAAGTTGAGAGATAAGGAAGTTTGTCAAACAACACTTAACTATTAGTATGCGAGTGTGAGTAAATCTTTAATTGTTAGTTATCTTTAATAAAAACCATACCTTTTTTAGTATAATGTTCTCATGCTAAATTGTCTAAAGGGCCAAAATATTTGGTTTAAATATTTCTAGTAAAGAAAAAAAATCAACAAAAGCACATGAAACATCTGTGGAAAACAGTTCACAAAGAAAGACTGAGCTACAGTAGCGTAATAAGGTGACAAAATATCTTCAAATAATAAAATCTGGTATGCTCTGTTTTTAATAGCACATAATACTAATAGTAGCTAACATTTTTTAGCACTTTGTTTGTAATAAGCACTAAAATGAGCCCAATATATTAACTTACTTAATACTGTTTTACTAAAGAGAAAACTAAGGCATAAAAAGTACAGGTAAATTTCCTAAAGTTACACAGCTGTTAAGAACCAGGACTCACTGAAACAGGTTTGGTTCAGTGGATCGAGCATTGGCTTGCGGACTGAAAGGTCCCAGGTTTGATTCCGGTCAAGGGCATGTACCTTGGTTGTAGGCACATCCCCAGTGGGGGGGGGGTGCAAGAGGTAGCTGATCGATGATTCTCTCTCGTGGATGTTTCTAACTCTCTATCCCTCTCTCTTCCTCTCTGTAAAAAATCAATAAAATATGTTTAAAAAAAATAGGATTCAGACCCAGGTCTGTTTGATCCCATAAATATGTTCCTAAAGGGAAAAAATAAAGAACATGCATTGCAAGAACTTGATAATGATTTAACATTACACCACATTTTAATGGGCCTGGTGAGTCTGTTATAGGAACCTGAGCAAAAAGAGAAAAATGGATTTGAGTTTTACTTATGTACAATACTTGTCTATTCCTTCTGTAAATATTGTCATTTCTACTACTACAGATGGAAATTACATTCAACAAATATTTACTATACGAACCAGGCACAATGTTGACTTACTGGGCACATCCTTAAATAAAACAAAGATCCCTACCCTTATTTATTTTCTATTTTGACTCACTTATATAGTTTCAGCTCTTACTATTAATAACAAAAGTGATTTTAAAGTGGGAGACTTCTTCAAATTTTGATATATAAACATATTTTAAATGAATGCTAATCTGAATTGAACTAATGTCCAAAGGCTTCAATTTATGCGTCAGGGGTGGTATTCCAATGGTACACATGTTAACAACTGTTCAACAAGGGAAAACTGATATAAATGGCTAGGCTCACAGATTTATGTTTACTACAAACACTATCAGAACTATAAACTTAAAGATCCCAGTCCAAATTCTTCATCTTGAACAGAGTGGTCATGAAGTTGCACAACAGAGAGGGCAGAAGTGAACAACAAAGTTTAACCTCTATTCACTGTGACGGCTTGGCTAGGGGCACGCTTACAAAGAGCTGAAATTTGTCCCTGGCATTCTCCAGCGACACCCTCTGGAGCCCATGCGCCCCTCCTGTCTGGGGCACAGATTGTACCTACAGGCACTGAAGCTCCTGGGAGGTCAATCTAGGCTGGAACTCCCAATCAGTGTTCAAGGGGAAGGAAGTGAGATTTGTTTATTTCAACTGATTAACAAAACATTAAATTAGCGCTATAGTAAAAATACTAGGTTCTGTAGCCCTAGCTGGTTTGACTCGGTGCAGAGTAAAAGGTCCTGGGTTCAATTTCAGTCTGGGGCGCATGCCCCGGTGTGGGCTCGATCCCTAGTAGGAGGCATGCAGGAGCTAGCTAATCAATTAATCTCATCATTGATGTTTCTCTCTCTCTGTCTCTCTCCCCACATGTTTTGTGGGTGGCTGATTCTGTGCATTCTATGATGATTTGCAACATCCCTGGCGTCCACCAGCTAGATGCCTGCAACACCCTTCAGGTGTGGTGACTCACAATGTCTCTATGACATTGCATAAATGTCTTAGGAAACACAATCACGCCGGATTGGTAGCCACTGGTTTATGTTAAAAACAATCTACGTCTTTTGGCCACTGGTTTTAGGTGAGTTTCATTGTTGTGGGAAGACAAATAGGTATTTTCTGTTAAGCTGCTGTCTTTTTAGCCAGTCATGCAGAGACTGTACTGAACACAATTTATATCACATCCAGGATCTGCTCAGAGACTTGCCCCACAGGCCTCAGCCACTAGTATGGATTCGGGCCAGAGCAGAGCCCAGCGACTCCTGCCTGTCTTGTGGTGCAAAGCACCCAGCTGTTGTCGTGTGGCCCTGTTTCCTATGGTCACAGATGGACTCGTTCTCCCGGGACCTTGGCCCAGGACCCTGCATGGATTCCACAGTACCTACCCTGGCAGGAGTCACTATACCTCCGGTGCACGGTCTGACCTAACCAGACCCAAGGAGATGCCGGATTCTACAGGGGCCGGTCAGGGGGGGCTGGTCAGGGGGATAAAGTGCAGAGGAGTCAAAGCCCTTTGGGGTTACATTTTGACCAAAGAGAGACAAGATGGGAGAAGCCTGGAAAAAAAAATTGAAGCTGAATAAAAATCTGATCCCAGATGTAGTAGCTTCATACAACTTTTTGGGAGACACTTTGTGGGACCAAACTGCCAGCTGTTTTCTTATGAAACGGCGGCCAGTTCGGCATCACCCGTTGTTGGCCTGCCTTCCTTCATTCCTCATTTACCCTTTGCTCTCACTCCCGCATTTCAGGGATTGCACACTCCTGGGAAAGAAACAACCAAACATTGCCTCAAGTCCAGTGTTCTAGAGACCTGAGCTAAGTCAGACACTAGAGGGAAAAGGGGCAAAATAACGCAAAGGAAGACAGGAGGACAGTAACACTGTGAGAGTACAGCAGTAAAATCTAATCACACAACATCCACACTCTGGAGTTCTTATTAATGAAACAGTGTAGGTGTAGTAAGCAGTGTTGCTTCTAATGAATTGTCACACATAACCTAACAATGGGAGCAAGGCATCGCTCACTTTAAGTTCTGCAGGTTCAGTGGCTCACATTGGATACCTTTGCCCATTTCTTTAGCCCTTAAAACTGTAGCTTCGATGTGAAGTATTTTTCTGTATTTGGGCTCTTATCCAGCAATTAATAGAATACCTCTCAGAACAGTTAAATAAATGGCTTTCCTGAATGGTATCCAAGATTCAAATTATTCTGATTAGTTCACATCTGTAGAATAAAAAAAAAGTATTTTCATCCTCAGCCTGGTTATGATTATATTGCTTATCTTATTGTGTCTGCCTGAGAATATGATTTAGTTAGAAATAATCACAATAATATAAAGAGACCAAAAATATTTCTAACAACTGAGCCATGCTTAATAACTGAGTCATGTTAATTTTCTGAACTCAGGAAGGTATACATACTATTCTATAGACTAGACAAAATAACAGACTCCCTTATAAAAACTCAGATTCTCACTATCTGAAGGTTACAAAGAAAAAATATCGTTCATTTTACTAAGTATGTGTTTTGATGCCTTGCTCATCATCACTTGCATATTATATTTTCTATAGTCAATAAACTTTAGATGGACTGTGAAATATAACATTATCACTGCAGGCAAAAAATTTTAGCTTCTAGATTTCTCTGGTATTTCTCCTTTCTCAATGATTTATCTTCTTTCTAACTTATCTAAACAAGTCCTTCTCGAGGTTAAATGTGCAAATGAATGGCATGAGAATCTTTTTACAATGCAGATTCTTGCTCAGTGTATCACATTTTTAAAAAGCTCCCAAGTAAAGCAGATGCTGCTAGTTCATGGACCACATTTTGAGGAATAAGATTCCAGATTATCTTTTCACAGCCTGTTGTAATCCTTCATCTTTTACCTGAATTTAAATATCAGCGTCATTCTTCCGCTAAAATCACCTCTAGCTCATTACTCCCATTCACCATCTGTGATTTCACCCAGAAATAAGAGTAAGGAGCTGAATAAGCATGTGAGATATTCCAGTTATTTCTCTTAGTCATATACTCCATCAAAGACTGTCTCACAATCATAAGTGGTAACTAAAGAAAGAGACAACGGGGACACCAAAATATGTTAAAAAGGGTGGGTTGAAGGTGGTGGAACCTTTGTCAACAAGTATGTATTTTGTGTGACCACTCCTTAAAAAAATCCAAGAACTAGAACTATAAATGCTTTAACTCAGGCCAACTAAGCAACTATGTGTTGAGCTATTATAATAAGAAAGGCCCTAAATTACTCTTAAGAATGAAGACAAGAAAGCGAGAGAAAACTAGTTATTTGCTTAGAATATAACCATCACTGGCAAGAGTAATTGCTCCCCATCATGTCCCAAAACATAGCACTGTGAAAATATCATATAACTATTACTGGTGTCATAGAATATTTTGTGTATATGTCTGTCTTTGTGCACTTATTGTAAAATCCTCTATTTCAAATACTTGCAGAAGTAAGAAGTAAGGCTTATTGTTTGACTCTTCTGAGGTTACATATTGTAAGAACTCGGCAAATCTTTGTTAAGCTAATTGAATGCTATGGAGGGTCTGCTATCCCAGAATAAGATACTCTTCTTCCAGATCCAAAGTCAAAGCTCTGTGAATTTCAGGGCAGAATCCATTTTAAAAAATATATATTTTATTGATTTTTTTTTTTTTTTTTTTTTTTTTTTTTTTTTTTGCAGAGAGGAAGGGAGAAGGATAGAGAGCTAGAAACATCTATGAGAGAGAAACATCGAACAGCTGCCTCCTGCACACCCCCTACTGGAGATGTGCCCACAACCAATGTACATGCCCTTGACCGAAATCAAACCTGGGACCTTTCAGTCCGCAGACAGAAGGTCCGCTCTATCCATTGAGCCAAACCGGTTTCGGCCAGAATCCATTTTTTAACTTAGCTCTAGGGTCTTCATTTGTCTTTAAAGGATTCTGAGGAAGCCATGATTTGCTTCTTATCACTTCCTTGAAAATGCATTAAAATTCATGTCTTTCCTAAATAGCATTGTGCAGGATATCTTACTTAAAATGCATATTTTGGTGGTTCTGATAAAGAATTTAACAGACAGTAATTCAAAAGCAGATTGTTTGCTTTAGAATCAATCTCTCAGTATGGGGTGTGTAAATTGTGTCCTGTAGAAACAGATTAGATAGGTCTTTCATGATTAAACATCCATGAGATAATAATCTTCTAAGCAAATTTGCTTTGTAGTTTGCCTTTTAATTATAAGACCCATAAAAGAGTAAAGATTAAAAAGTTTTAGGACACAACATCTATAAACAACTCAGCTGACTTGTCATTGAAAAATTTGCAGGGAAACTTTTACTAACGGAGCGATTAGTATTGATATTATGTACTCGAAATTACTGTGGGGAAAATACATAATTTTTTCTTATCCAAAAACATGTGTATCTAAAAATATCTGTCTGCTAGGCAGGTATAGTTTTCTTCTAGATAAGTGTGGACAAAAAAGGGGCCACATACTCAACCTGACAAGACCTGCATGGCAGGCCATACAGACTCAGCGACAGAAAGTAACCACATAGGATGGTCTGAACATAAAAATTCCTAACCAAAAGGGGGTTATGGTGGGTAATCAGTCCTATCCTGGGACTGTAGCTCCTCCGACAAAGGTCAATATTTACGCAATCCTACCTGCTGTCTCTTTGCCCCTATGATAACATGCCTTAATGTCAGAGTGATCTTTCCTGATCCATAGGGCACTCTCTCCCATCAGAGAAGGACACCACAGAACCTTTCATTGCCATCTTTTTCCCTAAATACCATCTGTATGTGCTATAAGTGTTGGTTATTAATTCTCTGGTCCTCACCAAAGTAAAAGAAGTATGTGTCTCTCTGTTTTATGCTTTGTCTAATCCCAGAGATTTCCCCCTTTGCTTTCTCCTGCCTGCTAACTCACCACCAGTGGATTTCATGTAATCCCTCCTAAGTCTCCTTCTTTGATTCTATGTATAAAGTAGGCTGCAAAACTGCCATTTTCTGGAGCATTTTCTCAATATATTGAGATTTTTGCTTCCCGGTTATGTGTGTGTGTGTGTGTGTGTGTGTGTTTCAGTGTGTGTGTGAAGAGAAAGAGAAATAGAGAGAGAGAGAGAAACCTGCTTATATACATGTAATTAATTTATTATATATCTCTATCTATCTATCTATCTATCTATGTTCACCACACAGGAAAAGAAAAATATATTTGCTTTATTTTATTGTGTAATTTTATTTCTCTTATCTATGATAAACATGTCTTTTGAAATAAATATGCTATTTTTCATTTAAAGTACTACAAATATGTACGCATGGATTAAAAAAAACTATTGGTTATAAATTTCACAAATCACTACTTTTAAATAAATGCGTGGGCATCTAAGGATCAAAGAATGACACACTTTATAAATATGTGTGACAAGAGATATTAACAAGCACTAGTAGGAATTCCTTCTTCATATGATAAAATCTTAATTCCCTCTTAAGTTTTGTAGCATTGTTTAAAACTACAGCAATAAAATGAAACTGTCTTTTCTGGAAGCTTTTCATGGGATGAAGATGAGTTCATTAAAAAAATCTTCCATCCTCTCATTCAAAACCCTTTGAGGCAAACAGAATCACTTCAGTAAATTCAAGTGCAGCCAAAAACAATAGTGTGGGGACAATCGTGAAAGGAAGAACTACAGCAAGCCCGCATGTGCTTCATGGAAACATCTGAAATTCAAGTTAAAAAGCAACAATTGTCTCTACTTTCTCTACTTTCATTAAGCACTGCTGATTTATTGTAACCATTTACCTCTAACGTGGCTCCTCCCCATGATACCTAACACCTGACTCAAGGACTATAAAGAGATTTTATAATATTCTTGTTATTCAACAAGCCTTACTTGGATGCCCACCATTTTCAGAACCCTGCTGGGAAACTGAAAGAAGTTAATATGAAAAGATAGAGCTCCTCTCTTGGATGAATTTGCAATTTATTTGAAGGGTCCCACGTGGAGGCATGCAAGCAATGCAAAACCACCATTCTGCAGGAATAAAAAAACAACAATAAAAACTGTGGGCAAATAAATGCCTAAAGAAATTATCTAAAATATGGATTCGAAAGAATATATGCACCCGTATCCTATATTCATTGCAGCATTATTTACAATAGCCAAGATATAAAAGCAACCCAAGAGCCCAGTAATGAAGAGTGGATAAAAAAGGATGTGGTGCCTTTACACAATGGAATAGTACCTGGCTATATAAAGAAGAATGAGCTCTTATGTTTTGCAACAGCATGGATCAACCTAGATGGTATTATGCTAAGTGAAATAAGACAGACAGGGAAAAACAAATAACATGATTTAATTATATGTGGAATCTAAAAAAACAAAATAAATGAACCAAAGAGAAACAGACTCATGGATACAGAGAACAGATTGACAGTTGACAGAAGAGAGGGAGTTTGGGAGGATGGGTAAAAAAGAATGGATTCAGAAGTACAAAATAGTGACAGTGATGGAAATTATAGCACAGGGAATACAGTCAATAATGGAATCATAGCTATATACCAGGCCAGGTGTGTACATGAAATATCAGGGAGACCATTCTGTAAAGTACATGATTTTCTAACTACTAAAGTGTACATCTGAAACTAATAGAGAGTAATACTGAATGTAAACTATAATTGAAAATAAAAAAAATAAAGAAATAAAATAAAATAAGACCAGAACATCTTGGGGTATATATTGATATATATATATATATATATATATATATATATATATATATACACACACACACACACACACACACTTTTTAATTAAGTTTTCAATACTTCTAAGGATACATCTCTAAAATTAGTACCTACCCTCAAATAAGGCTAGAAACAATATTTACCAAAGCATATACAACATATAACATGCATTTGTTTATAAACCCTTAACATTTTTTTCACCCAAGATAGTCTATTCAATTAAAAAACAACAATTGTCTCTACTTTCACTACTTTCATTAAGCACTCCTAATAACAATAGTGTGTATAATAGTTTAAGATTTAATTGAGAGTTTTTTGGTAACAGTCAATACTGACAGAGTAGAAGTTTAGTTCTAGTAAAAAAATTGGTACAAACTGTGGAAGAGGATGAGGAGAAGGAAAAGTTTTCCTTGACCCTCTCAGGGTTCCTAGTTGGATCTGAAAATTAAACTGATTGAGACAGATGAAAAAAATATATATACATTTAGTCCCCAAGCTACGTCAAGGGACATTTCCAGGAGTAGGTGCATCTCAAATTTGATTTTGAAAGTAGTCACAGAACTGGATTAAAGGGAAAGGAAAGTAATATTTTCTAGGTGAAATAGCATGCACAGAGGGTGTTAGCAGAGACAGATCATTTTCCACCATAAAATGGGATTCCACTGTGTCTGGGACTATGTTATTCCAATCCAAGTTTCCAAATGCTTTGCATTCAACACATACAACTGTGGCGTAGTTCTGTGAATAGGTACACATATTTAGGAATTAAACAGTCTGGATCCCAGCCCCTGCCATTTACTAATTGTATGATTTTAGAAAGCTTATCACTATAAACAATCATTATTCCATCTTTAAATGAAGTTAATTATAGAGTCTACTAGAGGCACAGTGCACAAAATTTGTGCATAGGCCTGGCCTATGATCAGGACCATCTTCCCTAGCTGCCTGCAGCCAACCTTGCACCCCAAAGCCACCCACCCCCAGTTCCCTGTTCACCATTGGGCAATCAGAGCCTGCCAGCTGGAGAAAGGGGCCAAGAGGTAGTCAGTGTGCCTCGTAGTAATTGGTCAAGTGGTCATTCTGGTCATTCCACTGTTATTATTAATTTGCATATTACCCTTTTATTATATAGGATGTTACCAGGTTGTTCCAAGAACATACTAATGCATGGATATCACTTGGTATAGTCTACAATACAATTTACTGTGCAATATATCGTAAGTTTTGGGCTAAAATAAATTGGGTTGGGAACTATGAGGAAATGAGAGTAAGAGATCTGAAAGATTAGATCAGTTTCTAGGGGTGTCGAACTCAATCAGAGAAGGGGCCAAAATCTAAAATCCAGCCTAAATCGTGGGCCGAATGGTTTACTGAATAGTCATAAACTGTCATTGTGATGGAAACGCAGCGGAGTGCAGTGATGACAGTGCGGTGCAGGCCACATTGCAAGGCCTGGCGGGACGGATTTGGCCCGCGGGCCTTGTGTTTGACACATGTGGTTTAGACCATGATTCTCAAACTTCAGTGTCCAAATTACCTTGGGTACTTGTTAAGTCACAGATTCCTGGATCCCACCTCTAAGTTTTACACTTAGCAGATCTGAGGTGGAACTGAACTATATCCATCTAATAATTCCCATCTGACTTTGATGCTCCTCACTTAGAGAACCACTGAGTTAAGACTAACATATAGACAGGCACTTTCCATCAGAGAAAATGACTTTTATTAGTGACTAGAGGCCTGGTGCACAACCTCCATGCAGTGGGGGTGAGGAACCTGAGCCTTCTCACAGTCTTGGGCCCCTCAGGGGATGACCGCCTGCCATGGAGGTGGGGGAGGCTCCCACCACTGCCACTGTGCTCACCAGCTGTGAGTCCAGCTTCTGGCTGAGAGGCACTCCTCCTGTGAGAGCACACTGAGTTCCTGCATTAAGCATCTGCCCCTGGTGGTCAGTGCACATCATAGTGACCAGTCATTCTGCTGTTCAGTCGATTTGCATGTTAGGATTTTATTATATAGGATTCTCCAAATGTATTCTATAGACCTGCAGGGACACCAAAGTGAGTACTTGTGAATTTCCAGCATATGTGTTCCACTTATTTACAGTGGTTACTCAGAATGTTTTTTTGCTACACATGAAAATCTACTATTTGAAATAATCTAGATTGTTCTACTTCGGGCCAAATACAGAAAGCCATTCAAATATATGGTGTACAAAGCTATAAAATACATTATTTTTAGTAAGAACTTGAACTAGGATCCATCAAAATGGTCAATAAATTATTTTTGTGGGGAGTCCTGTCAAACTTCTCAAAGGGACACTTGTCAGTAAGTTAATTATGTGCTGGGGGTCTTGGCCTCTGAGACTTTTCCCTCCACTTCCCCGCCCCCACATTGTGTATCTTGGCATTGGCCCCCGGAGGAGTAACTGATGTCAGACTCTCCCCAAAAAGTTTGGGGAGACAAAGAAAGTCTGACACACAGAGCTTATTAGGGACCCAACCAAAAACTTCAATTACATTTTAATGGACAAAAATGTGTGTACAGTTAGGTTTATTTCTATAAAGAGAAGGTAACTATCATATATAAAGAAAAGATAAATAGAAATATATTATATCACTAACACTGAGCTAAAAGACTCAAGAAGAAATTGATTCATAACCCATCCGTAAGACTTAATTTTTCCCCCTCACTCTAGATTCAATCATTCCATAAAGCCCACATTTTTTTCTGTCCTCTCATTTTGTATGATGAAAATATTGAGCCATAAAGAAATGAAGAAGAAATATCATTAATGCTTTTTTCCCTTTCATTTTTCTCCTCCTCCTTCCCTAAAAATAGCTTTCCTGACACTACCCAGATCCAAATTACTCACCTTTGGCCCAAGCATCAGGTTTATATTTACTTCTGAGGGCAGTTGCCATGACTACACATGGAGGTACCATGCAAGAATTGAGAGGTCTGATTTATAAAACTTAGTGCAGCCTGGCAAAATGTTGGTGTATTCAGGATATTTTGGTAATAAGATAATTGACTTAAAGGATTTAAATTAATAGGCCCCATAAATAAAGACCTATTGATTTAGTCACCCTTGACAGGGATGGTCTTGCTTACTAAGAATTATTTAATGCAAGGTTTTGCTATCTGATTGACATGCAGAAGAGTTCAGACAGGTTCCCACAAACACTTGTTCTTCTCTTGGCACGGGTTTAAAATTGCACTTTACCTCCTGCTTACAATAAATTGCCCCTGCTCTACACGGCTCATTTTAACATTTCTTTTGACAAGAATTCACCGTACCTGCCTCTCCAAAGGCATAGCAAAAAAGTAATCCCACAGGTTTATTACAATCTGTCAGCACACCTGTGAAAGCTTTGTGTGATGGCACACCTGGAGAGACATTCAGAGCTGGTGCAAGGGCCTCCTGATACACACAAAGGACACAGAAGTTAAGTGACCTGCCCCAAGGTCAAGAGTGGAAGGCTCACCATGGAACCGCAGGGAGGACCAGTCATCTTACTGAGAAAGAACCTGCATTATGTCCCAGCAAGTACCTATCACCCATAAGGGATGAATAACCAGAATCAAAGTGAGATATTTTTTAGTATGAAATTCGATTGCGACTATCATCTAATTGTGACTAAGATATAAGTCCAGAACTCTATGCATTTTAGATATCATAAATGACTTTGCACATGATCTCAAAAAAGCATTACAAACTCCCAGGATCCTGCAGCCTTTTGGGAAGCAAGAACCTCCTCTAGTTATGAGCGTTGGTAGTTAGTAGTTAATCATTTGACTGAGTCAAAGCTAGTTAATGCCTATATTTCTAACCAGCAATGCAGATTTCAGATAGCACCCATGAAAATGCAGTTAAATTCAGCATTTTTTTTGTTAGTAATCTTGACTAGAATTCTCTATCCATGGGCATAGAAAACATGGTTCAAGCCGGAACCGGTTTGGCTCAGTGGACAGAGCATCGGCCTGCGGACTGAAAGGTCCCAGGTTCGATTCCGGGCAAGGGCATGTACCTTGGTTGCGGGCACATCCCCAGTAGGGGGTGTGCAAGAGGCAGATGATCGATGATTCTCTCTCATCGATGTTTCTAACTCTCTATCCCTCTCTCTTCCTCTCTGTGAAAAATCAATAAAAAATATAATTTAAAAAAAAAGAAATGACGAAAAAAGAAAACATGGTTCAAGGACAAGTTTACAAAATAAGCTATGATGTTTATCTAGTTTTACCATTAAGAATCAGATTTATTGCTAAATAAGTCATGCTTTTGTTCTTCACATTTATGTCATAAAACATGAGAGGGAAACTGAGGCAAATGATGTTGGGGCCACTGGCTTCTACATGTACAAGTATATGGTCTCTCTAACTCTTGATTCCTTCATTATATTCTGCCCATGCTTCCCACCTCTTTGGTTTTCTAAGATTTTATCTCCCTGATCATCTTCTTCACTAGAAAATATCTCAATGAAAAGTTCCTGGTGGTACCCATGAGTGAAGCTATTATGGAGATATGCTATCCATAACAGGGATTGACTCTGTAAATAAAAAAAAATAAAAAAAATTGAAAATACACAACATGAGAATAAAATATTGAATAATTATCCTATTAGTATACTAGCTGTAAGTTGTGAAAATGAAAACATAAAACATGATTTTTAAAAAAATATATTTTATTGATTTTTCACAGAGAGGAAGAAAGAGGCACAGAGAGTTTGAAACATTGATGAGAGAGAATCATCGATCAGCTGCCTCTTGCACACCCTCCACCAGGGATGTGCCCGCAACCAAGGTACATGCCCTTGCCCGGAATCGAACCTGGGACCTTTCAGTCCGCAGGCCGACATTATCCATTGAGCCAAACCAGTCCCGGCAAACATGAAAATTTTTTATTTAAATGTATCTGTTATCCTTTAAAAGGCAGCAAAGAAAACTGTGCTTACCCATGAATATTTTATTTATAAAACAATATGCATCAATAAGTTAATTTTGTTAAATATTATTTAATACAATATTGGTGGCAAATTAAAACCAACAAACCATGGCAGAAATAATACATAATTGCATAGGAATTAAGCATTTAGTAAGTTTTATTTTTAAAAAGTGACATAAAAAAGCATTACTAAGCGGGAGCACACATATTATAGAATAATAAAAGTATTTTTTAAAGTTAAGCTATATTTTCTCTCTGCTAATAAAAATGCAATATATTTATATCTCAATTATGCCCTGATTTTTATAATGATTTCTATTATATTAATTTATATTATGTCAGATAATAGAAACATATCAGAAATAAAAAACCTTCATGTCCTTTTCATGGTAGATGTTATGGAGAATGTAGAACTGTGAGGAAGATATTTCTTAACCAAAAAAATGAGGAGAAGCCTATCCATAACTTCCATCTATGGCAAACTCATTAGTCAACAGAGACAAATATCAACAGTACATCGATTAAAATTTCCTTTGAGAGCCAAATTTTTTAAACTTAAATTTCTTCTAATGCCACTTCTTCAAAATAGACTGGCCCAGGCTATGGTATTTTGTGGAAGAGCGACACTCAAGAAGCCAAAGAGCCGCATGTGGATCGCGAGCAGCAATTTGCCGACCACGAATCTATGGTATTTTTTTTTTTTTAATTTGTATCATATTTAGCAACCTTCAAATTCAATGAACTCAATGGGAAGACAAGCTTCTTACAAACTGGGCTTTCAGATTATTTCTAGGCTTTGAGTCAGTTCTTCTGAGCTGAAGCTGGCATGAGTGTTATTAAAGAAGGCCATTATGCTTGACATACACACAGGCCAAAATAGGCAGTTAAATGGTCAAAGTTCAAGTGAGTAGAACAGGGAGAAATCAGTGAGTGATGGTTTTTGTGGGTTGCAATTGTCAGGAAAAATTTTATGAAGTGGCCGAAGTGGGAAGTGGTTTTTGAGTCAACCCCTAAAAATTAATTCCAGCCTTTGTTACTATAAACCTTTGATTATTTTAGAACCTTCAAAGCAAAACATCAGAAGATGCCCTTTAATCATATCTCCATTCAATAAAATGACATAGATAACATTCAGAGAGTAACAAGATTTCAAATTAACTTCAGAGTCCTACTCCACATCTTGAAAATAAATATAGTTCTGTAAATACTACCATTTATACGCTGCACATTTTCAACTTCCATCTATGCTGACTCAACCACTTATTGTGATGTCAATCAGTTAAACCTCTGTGCTTTACTTTCCTTATTTATAAAATGAAAATAATAACAACCCTACCTCACTGGGTAACTTTGAGTATCAAGTGGATTAGTTCATGTAAAGCAATTAGCAGAGTGCCTGACACACAGAAAACTCTCAATAAATGCTAATGATTTTTATTCCACATTTATTATTTATAACTTATCTGCCTACACTCCTATAGTGGTGTCCAATATGGGGCAGGTCACACCATCCATTGGGTGCTTTGTTCCTTTTAATATTTGTTTTGTTTCTTTTTTTTATAACTTAAATGTTACTATAGTAGTATAGGCAGATAAGTTATAAATAATAAATGTGGAATGCAAATCATTAGTATTTATTGAGAGTTTTCTGTGTGTCAGGCACTCTGCTAATTGCTCTACATGAACTAACCCACTTAATACTCAAAGTTACCTGAGTATTACCCTGTGAGGTAGGGTTGTTTTATTTTCATTTTATAAATAAGGAAAGTAAAGCACAAAAGTTTAACTGATTGACATCACAATAAGTGGTTGAGCCAGCATTGATGGAAGAATATTAATGATAGATAAATAATAGACAGGTAGGTGGACAGGAAGAAATATGCTAGATATATGATAGATGATAGAAAGATAGATAGATGATAGATAGATAGATAGATAGATAGATAGATAGATAGATAGATGATATAAAAACAAAAGAGAAAGAAACACAACAAATTCTAATAATTTCTGACCAATGGGTGATGGGCAAGATTGTTCTTCTATATACTAGCATCTATAATTAACAGGGATAGCATTTATAACTTGGAAAAATAAGGGAGAGCATAAAACATTATGAGTAAACACTGTAACTGAGAAAATGTAAAAAAACAAGAGAGACACAGAGTAACAAGGTGGAAACTTACATTAGCTGAAAAATAAAAAGAATGAGCATGGACTTATTTTCTATCATAATGCACACATTTCTAGGATGATCATGGTCAAACACAATCATCTAAAATAAGCCTCTATCTGGGAAAGTAAGCTTTGAAAAGAAATTAAATTAATTTGAATGAGAACTAACATTTAGAGAAGGTTTCAAAAGCTGATGTAATCCTGTAGATTTAATAAAAAAATGTCTGCAGGCACCTTTTCTTTTCAGTTGTGAAGGGAAAGGGAAAGAGATCAGCTACTATTCCTCACGGCTACAGACAATTATTTGCTTCATAAGGATTCTGGGCAGGTTTCTAGAAATAAATTGGTGGCAGTAATCATGTTGTTATTAGTATAATTGCTTTCTGACATCTGTTTCTTTGTCATAATCAGTTCTTTGATAATAGCAATGACATGAATAGTATATATCTAATCAGTAGTGTCTAAGTTTTCTCCAAAATAAAAATGAAATTGCATACCAATTATACACACTCCTTACCAAATTCTCTTCCACCAGGTAATATACATCTGTGTGTGTGAGAGTGTGTGTGTGTGTGTGTGTGTGTGTGTGTGTGTGTGTGATATAGTAATGAGGAAAGGCCAGCTCTTACTCTCCTCTCGCAGCAATTTGTTTTCAACATTTTTATGATGCCAAAGAAATGTGAAGGTCCTTTATGAAATAGTAAGGAATAAAATATATACACTTGTTGCTCAAGGCATAATAAAGTACAATTTGTTAATAAATTGTGTTTCTATTTACATATCAAATATCAAAGCTAACTACTCCAGGAGCTTTATCTTGGAACTGTGAACTTGGTAAGTTGTAATGCTAAATTTAACTTAATAATCCTATAGTGGAAAGAGCATTCTATGTCCGAACTTGCCACTACAACCAATATCGTGACCTCTCAAAGTCATACCAAATTCCTGCTTTTGTTTTCCATTATTCCTCTCTATCAAGAATCATTTTCTATAAAAACCAAATTCTACTGCCTAGCTCACTCAAACTTTATGAAACATTGTATTTTTTTAAGATGATCTAAATGGATATCTTCAGTAAATGAAAGTAGATGAAAACAGATTCAACCTTTGTTGTCATAAAATACTAATATATCTTTAACCTTCACTTGTGACAGGAAAGTAAATAGATGCATGCCCAAACACTACATTTAAAAGAATATGCTAGTATACATGAATATGTATTGAATATCTGTAATGCCTATCATTAGTGATTATTCAATATGCCCCAAATGGGTTTCTAAGGATTTTCCATATTTTACATGTTAATCCTCACAAATACCTTGTGGGGTGAGCATTATTGTTGTGACTTTACAGATGAGAAAACCAAGGAACTGAGGATGTAGCGACTTCCCCAATTCACAGAATTAATAATTCACGGGACTAGGGATGAAGTGCAGGCCAGATCTTTAAGGTCAGTGTGAGCTGCGTGGAGGCCTCTTTTCCTGGTTTCTCCGCTAAAGGAAGCAGAGCTGTGATCTTCAGCATTGATTCTGAGGAGCGTGGCTTACACCTTCAACATGGAGTCATCAAAATTCACGAGTGATCTCCACCACTCAGTTTGCATTTGTCACCACTTTTCTAATCCACCAACCAATTGCAAAAATCAGCAATTATATATTTATTTATTCTTAGACTTCGATTACAGGATTACCATGAAAATTAATTCCAATTAATTATAATTCAAACTGTTTGAACAGACTACAATTATACTAAAATTCCCAAACTGAACTGCAACGAAGATAACCAGTGTTAAGTACAACATACATAAAGCTGAATTATGCAATTAGTACTTAACATATCTCTTAGAGTAATTGAAGTTCTTTATATTTTCTGCAGCCATCTGCTTTTTGCTATCTATACTAGATATGAAGTATTGCTGAAAAAAGTACTAAGAAATTCACATGAAAAATAAATACTTCTTACCAATTGATTTTTATTGAATACTAACCCAAAGACAGTAAGTATCCTTAAGGAATAATAATCTCAATTGTTGTCATAAGTAAACCTCTTTATTGAAAAAGGTTTCTTGAAGAAAAAAATAGCCATGGTCCTGAATAGGAGATTGTGAAGTAAATGGTACAAGCTACTGGTTTTATGATACCTACAAAGTACAAATTAGCTAAAGGTCACTTCAGTATACATGAAATCAAGAAAACTTTAATTTCTTGACTATGATCAAGAAAACACATATATACAAATAACTGGGAAGGTTGGGGAGGAAGTTCACTACATAAGTGTCTGTGGCTGAGAGAAGACCGAACCTGAATTCTGGAGCCATAGGTTCATTACCTATGCTCACTGTTGGTAACATCTCAGAAGTCTCTTCACCTCCTTGAGCTTCTTTTCCCTTATTGGTAAGAGTCAATGTTCATGGCAGTATTATTTCCAATAGCTAAGTCATGGAAGCCAATCGTGTCCATCAGTGTTGAATGATAAATACCATGTGGCATATACATGCAAAAGAGCATTATTCAGCCTTAACAAGAAAGAAACTTCTGACATATGTTACGACATGAATGGACATTGAGGGCATCATGCTAAGTGAAATAAGCCAGTCACAAAAAGACAAATACAGATGCTATATAATTCTTCTTAAACTAGGTACTTGAGTAGTCAAAATCAAAAAAGAGACAGAAAGTAGAATGGTATTTGCCAGGGGCTGGGAGAAATGGGAAATGGGGATTTATTGTTTAATGGGTGCAGAGTCTCAATTTAACATGATGAAAAGAGTTATGGAAGCAGGTAAATGGTGGTGATGGTTGTACATTATAAATGTGTTTAATACCACTGAACTGTACACTTAAAATTGTTAAAATGGTATATTTTATGTTGTATATATTTTACCACAATTTTAAAATGGGAGAAAGTTAATGGATTGGTATGAAGTTTAAATAAGATATTATTGTTAAATGCTTTGCAGAGTTTAAAGTGTCAAATAAGTGTGTAGCAGCCTCTTTACTTTGCCTAACCATCCCCTCCTCTTTCTGGAGATGGAGCTGACCCTAATCCCAGCCTAGCTCCGTCTGCATGCTTTCAAGAAGAGAGGTCACTTCTGTGACATGCAGTGGTTGAGAATCTGCAGCGTGCCATGCCTTGGGTTAACATCCAGCAATGAACAGTAGACCAGGTCCCTAGCCCGACAAGGGAGAGAATAATATGTAGAAAAATGAAGAAACAACTTTAAGAGAATAATAGGTAATTTCAGAGAGTAGCTACTGTCTACTAAGTAGTCAGCAGGACTGTTATAAAAAGATGACGTTTAAACTGAGAGCTGCGGAACAAGAACGAAACAGGAGTGGAAGCATATCCTGTGTGAGGGGAAGTGAACAGTAATTACTTCTGGTTTGTAATGAGATCAAACAAGCAGGCAGGGACCTGCACAAAGGAGCCTTCAAGCCATGGAAAACAAATAGGATTGTATACTTTTTGTTTTTTATTGTTGACACTATTACAGATGTGCCTCATTTCTTCCCCTCGCCCCCCTCAATGCAGCCCCCACCACATTCAAGTTGGATGTCTCTCATTTGCTGACAAAAAGAGTCCTAACTTTATTTATTTATATATATATATATATATATATATATATATATATATATATATATATATATATTATTGATTTATTTACAGAGAGGAAGAGAGAGAAATAGAGAGTTAGAAACATTGATGAGAGAGAAACATCGATCAGCTGCCTCTTGCACACCCCTACTGGGGATGTGCCCACAATCAAGGTGCATGCCCTTGACCGGAATTGAACCCAGGACCTTTCAGTACGCAAGCTGACTGACGCTCTATCCACTGAGCCAAACCCGTTTCAGCAAGAGTCCTAACTATTAAATTAGATAATTATTTTATTGTAGTTATGGAGTACATCAAAAGCTATAGATCTGCATACAGTAGTCATGTAAATCTTCCAATAGCCCTTTAGTGCATTATTGAAAGTAACTAAGAACAGTGAAGCAGGTTCTTAGCTAACAAACCAAAGAAGTGGTAGTACCCTGGCCTGTGCTACTCAGTGTTTGGAGCATCAGATGGCTAATGTAAGAGTAGTGGGGGCGATTCCCAGTCAAGGGCATGTACTTAGATTGCAGTTTTGAATTCCAGCCATTTTCTCATTTTCTCTCTCTCGCTCGCTCTCTCTCTCTCTCTCTCTCTCTCTCTCTCTCCCCCCTCCCACTCTCTCTAGAAAAATCAATGGAAAACATATTCTCGGGTGAGGAGTAACAAAAAAACAAAAACAAAAAGGAAGTGATGGGACTGAGTTCACTTCTGTATACATCTCTCTGACTTTCAGGTCTGCTCCAGCTAGCACCCCTCACAGCTTCTATCTATGCCCCAGGCCCACCACCTGTGGGATGGGACCCATTGCCTGCTATGGGGGTGCCCACAAGCAGATCAGAAGGAACTAGAAGCAGCCAAAGCAAACATCAGATGTGCAGTTAACTCTTACTCCATAAATCCCATTGTTGAAAAGGGAAGAGCACCAAGTCCTTTATCCTTCAGGTCAAAAACAGACAAATCAGTGCATGAGTATTGCTCAAGTCCTTTCTGGGAAACAGTGTGCAATCGCCCACGAGACAAGACTTATTGATGCTGCAATCCTATATAATAAAAGATTAATATGCAAATTGACCCTACAGATGGAATGACAGGGAATGACCCATCACTGTGATGTGCACCAGGGGGCAGCAGACGCTCAATGCAGGAACTGCCCCCTGGTGGCCAGTGTGCTCCCACAGGGATAGTTCCACTCAGCCACAAGCTGAGCTGATGGCTGCAAGCGCAGCGGTAGTGGTGGGAGCCTCTCCTGCCTTCTTGGCAGCAGTAAGGATCTCTGACTGTTGCTTAGGTCTGCTCCCCCTAGGACTCTCAGGCTACCAGAGGGATGTCTGACTGCCAGCTTAGGCCCAATCTCCTGGGGAGCAGGCCTAAGCTGGCAGGTGGACACCCCTGAGGAGTCCTGGACTGCGAGAGGGTGCAGGCCTGTCTGAGGGATCTCCCTGAGTACATGAGTTTTCATGCACTGGGCCTCTAGTTATACATTAAAATGTACAACTAATTGCCAGAAAACCAGAAAACATGCAGGAACAAAGAAAAAGGCAAAGAAATATGGGAAGACTTCACAGAAGGCTTTCTGGTTGTATGGAAGCTACAAATTTAGTTGTTCTTTATCAGTCCAATATTTCAATCTTTGCTCTACAGGGTTAAATAATTGACTTAAATTCATTTTATCCAATAGCTTGCACTTTTTTAAAAAAAAATATATTTTATTGATATTTTACAGAGAGGAAGGGTGAGAGTTAGAGAGCTAGAAACGTCGATGAGAGAGAAACATTGACCAGCTGCCTCTTGCACACCCCCTACCGGGGATGTGCCCACAACCAAGGTACATGCCCTTGACCGGAATCGAACCTGGGACCTTTCAGTCCGCAGACCGATGCTCTACCACTGAGCCAAACCAGTTTTGGCTAGCTTGCACTTTTAAAAAATATATATTGTATTTTATTGATTTTGTACAGAGAGGAAGGGAGAGAGACAGAGAGTTAGAAACATCGATGAGAGAGAGTCATCAATCAGCTGCCTTTTGCACACCCACCACGGGGGATGTGCCTGCAACTAAGGTACATGCCCTTGACTGGAATCGAACCCGGGACCCTTCAGTCCCCAAGCCGACGCTCTATCCATTGAGCCAGACCGGTTTCGACTTAGTTTGCACTTTTTAAAACTGTTTCAAAACGCCCATTAAGTGTAGGAGATGAACAACCTGATTTATCTTTTTTCACTGGGATGTAAATATACTTGATTACAAATTTCTAATGCTGTATTTATTATTATACATTGGAAAACACTGCAGAGCCTAAGATAATTTATGTAATATATTACAAATATCTAAAATATTAAAAAAATTGTGTTGTGTTCATTGTTTCATACATAAATCAAGCATTACATAATCTGCTCTAGATATCTGAGCATTTAGAACCTGGAAATTTTGGTAAGAAAACGTTATATAAATTTAGCAAATTATAACTAGGGTTTTTTGGGGGGGGTTTTGTTTGTTTGTTTGTTTGTTTGTTTCACCAAAATGCAAGTAATTGAAAGGCTAAGTGGCTTTATGATAGTAGCTTTTTATTAATACATTGTCAGGCTCAATATTAAGTGTCTTAGCACATAAGAAATAAACTAAATAAAACAAGAAGGAGAGGCCTGTGTTCCTGATTTACAGGAAAGCATATGACAAAGCAATTTACGTGGACAAACAATGACAAATGACCTAACAAATTCAGTTGCAAGCTGAAGGATCGCTGTAAATGGATGCACATTTGTATTCAATATTAGCATTTCTGCATGTCTTATAAAACAAAATTCATTAATTTTGCACTTTGTTGTTTTAGTCTCTGCAATGTATTACAAAGTTAAAATAGGACAGATCATTTACAAAAACGCAAACTAAGTAACTGCCTTATGGTACATCCATAGCATAATTAAATTATCAGAACTTGACCTCAGCCATGTCATTTTTTCCTCTCTACTCATTCATTACCTTCCCTCCTATACACACACACACACACACACACACACACACAAACTGGGAGCATGGAACAATCTTTCAATGACTAATTACAAATTTGTAATCTATCCTGAAAGATAAGCTACAGATAAGAAGGGTTTGTTGGTTTTAACTTTTGTTCTCATTTTTAATTTCAAACTTGCATAAGACTAATACTTTATTTTTTTTTTTAACTTCAAGCTGCTCAGGAATGTCTTGCTGGGTAGCATGTTACAGATTATAACAATCAGTCCTTTTATAGTCTTAACAATTTTATAAAGAAACTGTTTATAAAATTCTAAATCACCTTGAAGGCAATATTGGGAGAAAATAAATACCTCTTTTATAAAACTTTGTGAGGAGAGAGTTCCAATAAGTTTATGGAAAAAAAATTTGATCATTACTTCCATTACTTAAATACAAGTAAATGTTTTTAAAAAACATAGTTCACAAATATTTATTGAGACCTACTAAGTGCTAGATACTGTTTTAATTACTATAAAAACTCATCTTGAAAATAGTTATTAAAATCAAGTACAGTGAAGAAAAACAACATCTTTTCCTCAGTTTGTTATTTTAATTCCTGGTCTCCCTATTGGAAAAAAAAAATGCCTGAAACACAGCAACTAATTTAAATACTCTTTTTTTTCTAATGCAGCTATTACTTCTCATGTTATACCCATTTGGTAACCTAGACTTAACTGATAAAATAAATGAAACATTCATTTTTCCTGCTGCTACTTCTTAAGATAAAATTATCTTTCTAATAAACTATTTTATTTGAGATATTTCATGGATGTAATGATTCATAAGTGGGATTTCATAAATGTGATTTCATCTAAGCCTTAATTAAATTTTTATTAGATGTCACAGCAATTTTCTTACATGTGATATAATAAAGAGTTCCTCAGATCAGGTTGAATTTGGGGAGAGCTTAGATCATCTTCCCAAAGACAATTCTAAAATGGTTTAATGCACTTACATCCTAGTTATATTCTCAGTCTGCCCATGCATCTACTGGCTGCTTCCCCCATTCCTACAGGCAGGCTCAAATCTCCAATTCTAGAAAAACCCTCTCTTGTCCATATGGTCCCCTTTGGTTACTTCCTCTCCCATTTCTTTCTCAGGCATGCTTTTTAAAAGACTGTAGTTTCATTCAGTCACTACTCTCTCCTCTCCCATTCATCACCTATCTTAGAGAAATCTGGTACTAACTGGCCACCGTTTCTCTATCTAAAACATTCTTACTAAATTCCCAGATGACCCCTCCTCATCAATCCTTATGATCTGCTTTTCCTCCTACAGACCCTCCTCCCTCCAGGTTGGTTTAGTAATCAGGTGCGCAGGTACTGTTGGAGGTTTAGGAAAAGTGAAGACTGAAAGCTTCTATGGTCATGTGAACAGGCACTCGGTTTGCAGACTGCACCTCCAGCAAGCTTTGACTTGCATGACTAGGTTGTGGAATGTAAAGCATTGCTCTTTTCCAGAATCCTCCCCCTCACTGGGCCATAGCCTAGAGCGTGACTTGGATCTGAAGAGCATTATTCCAATAAAACATCCATTAAAAGAACACACAACAATTTTATTTATTAGTAAACCCATGTTATGCAAAATGAGACAAAATTCCCAGAAACAGTTTTCTTTTCTCTTCCTGAGCTGAGGACAGAAAACAAAATTCTGCCGAGTCATCTACTTTGAAGCAAGACTATAATACTTTGACCTCATTCATACTTGCTTCTGAGGGTAAATAAACTACCTTAAGAGATTACACAAGTCACTTAGGTGACAAGTTAATTTCTTGGATGGGGCTCTGATTATAAAGTGTTTTAGTGAACTTATCTGAAAAGGGAAGCAGTATATGTGTAAATGTGATCCAGCTAGCTGTCCTAAGATTTCATCAGTAAATGAAAGAAAAGAAATGTTACAGTAAGAAATAAATTAGTCTTTAAAAATCCAGAGGTTCCTGAGCATTTCACATTTAGCAGGGAAGATTCTATTACTTTTGACTCTATTGATGAATGTCACCTGATGTCTGAAATTTGAATTATGTTGGTGGTCATTAACATGACACTTCAATCAATGAACTTAGCAGAAAATTCACTTAACAATTATTTACTGAATGTCTTCTATAAACCAAGCATTATGACTAAAGTGCAGAAAAAAAAAAAGAGGAAAGTAACACAATCATGAATCCTACCCTCACAGAGTTTACAATTTAGTGGGGAAAATAATCCTCAATCAAATAATTGTTCAAATAGCAATATAATTAAAACTTTGATGTATTTACAGTGGCAAAGTACAAAAAACTCTTACAGTGGCAAGTAATGAATCTCAAGTCAATTCTGGAATTTTCTGGCTTATGCTATTAGGAACTCTAAGACTGCCTATAGATGGCTTTAGATTTATATCTTTCTAATACAGCAACTCCTAGAAAAACTTAAAAACTAAACACCCTTTCTCTTCTAGAATATATACAACATTTGGGGAAGAACTAAGTGGCCTGAGGTCCAAGACAAAGGGTTATTATGCGTAGCCACCTTTGGAACACAAGTTGAACTGTCTGGGGAAGCACAAAGCTGTGATAAGAGGCCCATGAGAACAGCACAGAGTCTGAGAGCAGGCATTCCCAAATGGTAAAACATTGCTGTTATCAGAAGAAGGTGGTCAGATACTGGGCAGAAAATTATCAGAGGTTCACACCATAAAGTATGGAATATAGGGAAAACTTTGGAGAGTGTTTCAAAAAAGAAAGAAAAAGAAAGAAAGAAAGAAAGAGAGAGAGAGAGAGAGAGAGAGAGAGAGAGAGAGAGAGAGAGAGAGAGAGAGGGAGGGAGGGAGGGAGGGAGGGAGGGAGGGAGGGAGGGAGGGAGGGAGGAAGAAAAACAAAAGGGAGGAAAATGTGCTTGGAGAGTAACCAATACAAGTTGTTGAGTCAGTAAAGGATGCTGACCAAAACTGATGTGAACGTCAACAAGTGTATCACATTTTAGACCTTGGAAAGAGTCAATTCACATCACTGAGTGCAGTGTTGAGATCTTTTAGACTCTTATTGGGGGGAAGAGGGCGGTGAAGGGGGGGAAACTGGTTCAAAAGACTGCCCAATGATTTGTATCTGGAAATCTTTTAAGTGTGTAATCTTAAGGAATATTTCCAAGTTTGCATCTTGAGCTTTGAAATACTGAGAAAGCTGTTTACACAAATTTTGTGGTTCTAGCTCTAATTTCTATTTCATTGATTGTTTATCAATATATCTTTTTTAACTATGGAATTCTCTCCAGAATTTTAATTCATTAATTAAATGAATGGTAAATTAACTATTAAAGTCTCCCTAGAAATTAAGCAATTTAAATATTTTACCAGACCATTCCAGTTGCTGCATTATAAATCATTAAGTTACAATTTTCTTCCTATTCTTGGTAGTTTAATAAATGACTTGATTATTTCTAAACCATCATTTGTAAGTGAATTCTTCACAAATGCATATGACAAATTCCCGTACTTAGAAGTTCAACCTGCTTGTTTATATATTTTTGTCATTGATGTGAAAATCTGAGGTGTCTTATAAATTACAAAATTTCTTTATGTAATGCCCTACAAAATACATAAAAATAAGGTACAAACAAATCTGAGCAAATACAGCAGCATCATACAAGTCGAACACTAACAAGATTGCTTCTTCATTCAGCAAATTTTCTAAAGGGTTTCCCTATACTTGGAGCTGGTGATACAGTGATGATCAGTCACATATGGCCTCTGACCTCGGGCAGATTAGGACTAATTGCAAGTGCACACATGACTAATTACAGCGCTGATGATAAGTGATACTACAAGAAGTGCAGCATGCACTTTGGTGAGGCACTCATCTCTGACTTGGAGTTGGCAGAGAAACGCGAAGAAATGACATCATGTGCCAAAAATCAAGTTGGAGCTTTGACCCAAAGGGCAAATAGCCAAAAAAAAAAAAACAAAACAAACAAACAGGAAAGGGTGCTCCAAGAGCGAATGGTTGTGTGGTTTCAGAAGGGAGAGAGTCTGTGGGAAACCTGGGAGAGACAGAGGGAAGATGTGAGGAATTTAAACCCAAAGAGGTAAACCAGGGGTGGTTGGAATAAGCAGCCCTATTTGCATTTGCAAAAGGTCTTCCAGGCAGTGGAATGAAGAATGGGTTCCAGCAGGACAGTTTTGGAGGCAAGATGGGAAGCTGCTGAGCAAACTAGGTTAGAAAGGATGACAGCCTGCCAGCGCTGGGGTAGGGGGGTTGGGGGAGGGAGGAAAGCTGTCTAACATCAAACACCAACACTTGGTTTTAGAAAAGGCATCCTCTTATTGGCTGGGCCTGCCTTACAAACCTCTCTTCTAAAAACAGCTTGACAAAACGGAGATTGCACAAATTTGGCTCCCCACATAAAGCTGTTTTGCAATGTCCAGACCAGACTATCATCTGCAGAATGACTTTGAATCGTGCTTGTTTTTAAAAATATCCAAAATTAACAACAGATGTTTAAAAGATAATGAAGGCTAAATAATAAAGAAATAAAACAGACTGCCCGGCTTGTCCATCTACTCACGATTAAAAAAAAAAAAAAAAATACCCATATCAGCATGTATGAGTTCAAAGCAATAGCCAGGCATAAACTGTGCTGAGATGGGTCTGAGTTTAGGACTTTCAAATCAAGCGAATTATAAATCACTAATTTATAAATGCCAGGAGTCTAAACAAATCCGTGAATCTATTACCTTTAAATGGTAGCAATCTGTAGTGTATGCTCTTTCAGGTAAATCTCTCATGGAAGAATCCTAAATCCAGGGGATTTTGCCATTCTCACCAGGCTATTTCTCCTAAAGCAGCAAACTTGGAGTCTTGCTCAGAACTGCAGCACTAGTCAAGGGAAACTGTAAAAATGTCACTTTCCATGTAGGATTTGCCTGGAACTCACGCCTCATTTGTGGTAATTCCTAAGAAGTTGAGTAGGAGTTGTTCCTTTTAATTAACCAATGATTTCTCCCTGTATTTCATAAGAAACAATTAGATGTATGGTTAGCTTCATGATATGAACAGGGAAACATCACTAACCCCCAATCTTGGAACATGTATCAACTGAAAAAGGTCACTGCCAAACAGCCACTGTTAACAATTTGTTAAGAGGCATTGTGGCACTTGTTCGGATGTAGAAAAAAAAATTACATCCATTAGGAAATTAAAATCTTTACCATATGACTCTGAGATTTAATGTGACTTCAATAGAAAGTCCAACAGATTTTTTTTTTTTTTTTTTTTTTTTTTTTTAGCAAAAGCTGAAACGTTTATTCTAAAATAGATAGAGAAATGCAAAGAGCCTTCTAGAACACTTCTAGAAGCCATCTAGGACACTTCTGAAGATCAAGAATAAGGAGGAAGTGTTTGCCACCAGATATAAAGACTCATTACGAAGCAAAGTAGAACTGTGATATCCATAAAATGGTAATTATCAGGGTTTTAAATACCTCCTCTTTACCTTTGAAGTATTTAGTCATGGAAGATCTAGCAGGACTTATCCCAAGATTTATCTTTTATAGAACATCCACAAGCCCAATACTCAGGAATTCCACCTCTAACTAGAAGATGAGTCACCGCTGTATAGGAAGAAACATATGCAAGGATGGGCATAGCACTCGTGTGCAAAAAAGTAATTTCTCACTGACGGAAGTTTGGATAAATCAATTGTGGAAAAAGTAGGGCACACAAGCACATGTAATACATGTGTACAAAACAGCAAGTGATGTGAACACTTGTAGAAAATTCACCTTTAAATATTTGATTCTCATGAAGTTTACCTACTGGCCAAATTCTTCATATTCTCTATTATCCAGGCCTCAGTGAGATAAATAATTTATCGACAGGATGAAAATTTAAGCAATATGGATTCTAGGACAAATTTCCAGTTAACAAGAGAAAAATAATAGGTGGAGGAGAGGGAGGAACTTATTAAGGAGTCCAGAAAAGTCAAGTGGAAGTCACTCTGCAGCCTGGCCTTTATGATCCTCTCTTGACAAAACCACAAGCCTCTCTCCCCTACAGCGCCTGGAGCACAAACAATGAAGCCAGCTGATTTTAATTTTCAGGGGGAAAGGAGCTGCTAGTGCTTAGATCCCTTTGGATGGCCTCTGGAGAAAGGGATTAAAAAGTCTGGATTTCAAGGAAGGTCACACAGCTTCTGACCCCATGTCCAGATCTGCAATCTTTAATAGGCTAAGCTAATTCCAAACAGGTGCCTGACAAAACTTCTAATTCTATTGAAATGCCCAAACCTGGACCATCAGTCCCATAGCTCACCACCTTTGTAACTGAAGAGGGCAAAAGTAAAACAACCCAAAGAATCTGAAATGGGCTCAAAGTCTTGGCTACAACACAGAATAGAATCGAATATATTCTGTTCTTTCCATAGATATCATGCTGTTAATTGGGCCAGGAAGTATATGACTCAGTAAATATTGAGAGACACTGTCCTCACAAAAGCATCACCATTTAGTCTGTCTTCCTGCCAAACTTCCTCAGGTGAACGGCATCATTGTCTGGGGATGGTGAGGGAAAACATCCTATGTGAACCTCAGTGAAGAAAAGACATCTCAGAGAGCAGTACGGGGTAACTGAAACTTAGAGAGCATGTGCTCAGAGAGAAAGGCAAGGACTGGAGTTAGTGAGATTAAAGGAAAGCGGAAGAGCAACTTAGTAATATATAACTTTGTGTTGTAGCCATCACCTTTTATTTACTTATTTCTCATCCCTAATTCTAAAGGCATCTTTTTCTTTCCCATCTCTTGTATAAATACAAGATTTTCAGTGAGAAAAGCTGGACAAAAAATGAAGGAGAGAAAGAAAGATAAAATGAAAATCCAGGGAAGCTAGTACACAAAATGAAGCCCAGAAGGTTCAAATCCTTGTTGAAGGGCCATTAATTGTGCTTTGAGCTTGCAAGAAACCAGGATGTAAAAGGTAACACATCTGGGCATCATCCGTAATGTCCAGAAGACACAAACAAATATGAACAAACCCATTCAGAAGAACTGTTATTTCTGTTAGTAAAACACAAGATTCTGTCTTTCTCTCCCTCTCCCTCTCCCTCTCTCTCTGCCACTCAGGAAGCAGTCCCTGCGCAAAACCCCACTCGCCATGCCCCCATAACAACTACCATAACAAGTTTTATGAAACTATGTTTTTAAAGCCTCCTTCTGTACATGTTAATGGCATGAGGTCTAAGCCCAGTTCCATTCAAAAGGATGCTACAATTATTTAACAATGTTCATCTCCACAGATATTAGATTATCACTGCTATACACACACACACACACACACACACACACACATTTCCATATACAAATGCACACATGTACACACCATACTTTAAGGCTGTGGTCGGCAAACTGCAGCTCGCCAGCCACATGCAGCTCTTTGGCCCCTTGAGCGTGGTGGCTCTTCCACAAAATACCACGGCCTGGGAGAGCCTATTTTGAAGAAGTGGCGTTAGAAGAAGTTTAAGTTTAAAAAATTTGGCTCTCAAAAGCAATTTCAATCATTGTACTGTTGATATTTGGCTCTGTTGACTAATGAGTTTGCCAACCACTGCTTTAAGGTATTAGATTAAGAACATGGGAGAAAGTTGAGTCAGAAACCAGAATGGTAAAATAAACTTTTTCAAAGTTCTATATATTAATAGAAAATTTAGTGTAATATATATCATCTACTAGATACACTTTAACAATTGGGCAGACTTCTGCATCCTATTCTCTCATTTTAAATGATTATTCTATAA
This sequence comes from Pipistrellus kuhlii, assembly GCF_014108245.1. Classification (NCBI taxonomy): domain Eukaryota; kingdom Metazoa; phylum Chordata; class Mammalia; order Chiroptera; family Vespertilionidae; genus Pipistrellus; species Pipistrellus kuhlii. The sequence continues at coordinate 109,548,103 of NW_023425404.1, read as the reverse complement.
AGTCCACCTATATATTCATTTTCATGTTACTGATGAAGAAGTGATAGAGTTAAGAAAACGCCTTCCAATGTGACCTTCAAGTCAACAGTCCATCTAGCTTGAACTATAATTCCACTTAGTTCAACAACTGTTTATTGCAAGTCTAGGTGGTAGATGCCTCGGGGGATTCAGCGGGAATTATGTAGACTGTGACTTTCAGAGCATGCAATGTGGTCTATGAGAATGTATGAAAGAGGTGCAGAAAAGGAAGGGAAAAATACTCCTATAATATCATGCAGAGCTAAACAAGAGCCTTACAGGAGGCATAGAGTTCTCTATGGGATCTAGAACATCACGTCGTTTTGTGAAGGCTGTAAGGGGAAAGTAGAAGATGGATGGATGGAGATGGATTAGGGAGGAAGAGCAGAAGGAATGGCAAAGAGATAGCAACACATGATATATGCTCGGAGAACATCAAGAAGCTACATTTGGTTAGACGCAGTGGTCAGCAAACTGCGGCTCTTTGGCCCCTTCAGTGTGGCTCTTCCACAAAATACCACGGCCTGGGTGAGTCTATTTTGAAGAAGTGGTGTTAGAAGAAGTTTAAGTTTAAAAAATTTGGCTCTCAAAAGAAATTTCAATCCTTGTACTGTTGATATTTGGCTCTGTTGACTAATGAGTTTGCTGACCACTGGGTTAGAGTGTTAAAAAAAAAAACATACAGAGGAAAGAGAGGTGGAAAAGTAGTTTGAGATGACATGGTCTTGAAAGTCACAGCGAAGAAACTGTATGTAAAGGAAATAGCTAAGACTTTCAATCTCAGGATCACAGTTGTTGATCAATTCATTCATCTTTGTAAATATACTAACTCAAATTCTATGCAGATATTCATGAACTGAAACCTTATCTCTGACATAAATGTTCTAGATCACACTGATGTCACAACCTCAGGATTCAACTTGATGTATTCTCTAAAGGACAAAGCCTCTCACATTTTATATTGTAAAAATTTTGTATGCAATCACAAGTAATGGCTGTCATTTGTCTGATTACCTGATCCATGTCTTTTGCAGTTGGAGATACTCTCATAACAAACTCCACAAGTCAGTAATGTTTCACACTAAGTTTTGTAATTCCAATGAGAGCAGACAAATAAAATACTCAATGGAGAAATAAGGAACATAAATTTAAATAACCTACTAAAAATGAACTACTTGTTACTAGAACAAAACAATATTAGAAAGTTTAAAAAGTTAAAATCTCCTTGGGTACTAAACTAGCTTTGTTCTCTCTGCGTAGTATTATAATAAGCTTGCTTGTTGCATTAAGTTACATTTGAGAGTAATGCTCAAACAAAAATCTAACTACATATTTTAGGCCTTTTTTCCTCACTTAAAATTTAGAAATTTTCAAGATATTAATACATCTCTCTCCTTGGACATTGTTATTAAATTGTTTTTCAAAAATGAATGTATTACAATATAAAGAGGATTTGAGATTTATTATTCCAATACTTATTCTTAGTATTGGTGTTAAGATATACTACTTAGTATGAGCAAAGACTGTGTAGATAGGCATAAAGTATATTCAATCCTTAAATTAAATTAATTATATAATAATGACCTTTTTTTAAAAAATATATATTTTATTGATTTTTTACAGAGAGGAAGGGAGAGAAATAGAGAGCTAGAAACGTCGATGAGAGAGAAACATTGACCAGCTGCCTCTTGCACACCCCCTACTGGGGATGTGCCCGCAACCAATGTACATGCCCTTGACCGGAATCGAACCTAGGACCTTTCAGTCCACAGACCGATGCTCTACCACTGCTACCACTGAGCCAAACCGGTTTCAGCTAATAAAATGAAAGGTATTTTAAAGCTATATTCTTGGGAATTCTACAGTAATTTTTTAACAATCTCCAGCAATAAAACAAACGAGTGTATTTGTTTTTTTCCACTGCACTTATTACGCCATAAAGGATGTATTCAAAGTGTAGGTCTTTTTACATGTAGGAGGTTGAATGAATTTATATTTAGTTAATTTCAATAAAAACAAAAAATATAACAAGCTCTCATTATAGAAAATCGTCACCCCTTTATAGAAGCTGAAATACCAAAAAAATATTACACATAGGAAAAACAAAACACTAAGGATCATTAATCAGAGATTTGTGGAATGGAAATAGAAGAAAATAGCAGTTTTTCTGCCCTCTGGTGGCAATAAGATCAACTGCAGCATTACTCAAGTAATGCATAATAAAATATCCCTGTTATGAAATCAGATTTTACACCCCAAGGCCAAAATGTCTGTAATAAAAATCCTGATTGCTACATTCCAAATTCCAAGACTGTTGGATTCTTTGTTATTTACTGTGTTGAACGTTTAGCTAGACTATTTTAATAGGAATAGGAAACTATTTTTTTCTTCCATTTCATTGCTGTAGCTGATATATTCGGTAGGCTATTTTATCCCAGGATTATTTCATAAAACTATATGTAAATTAATATCCAGAAAAGAAGCTACTTCCATCTATAATAAGTCTCCAAATAATTTGTCAACAAATTTAAAACTATCCCTTTTTTATTCAATCTTATAAATAAATGGGTTTTCAGAGTAGTTTTCCACCAGGAAATATTGGGCTGGTTTACCACATCTGCACCTTTATGTTGAACAATTTAACTACTTCATATCTCCCAAAGCAAAGGCTTTTAACTACCTGATCAATTTTAGAGTGAAATGAATTTTATCTTCAATTTAAGAACTACCGTAAAAATAGTAAATTCATTGTATATATTATTTTCTCAGTATTATACTTTTTAATGAAAATTTCTCAGAACAAAATAAACACTTGCTTTTCTTTACTTTTTAGTGTAAATGCGTTATTTACCTCCAGGTCCAAATAAGTTTTCAAATAAACATCTTGGGATGCATTTTGGTGCACACACCAACTTGACTTCCTTTGAGGTGAATTAAATTGCTTATATTCTTAAAGGCATCTATTTACTCCATGCAAAAGTCCATGAAAATTACTGTTGGCACCTTTTAAAATAAATGTATTGCTTCCTGGAGGGGTAAGTCTTTTTGTTTGTTTGTTTAATCAATGTTACCAGAGAAATAAAGGAAGGTATGATCTACTGATCTAAATAATACCTAGTGAAGAATGACCAATGTCTGAGTACAGAGAAAAACTGCATGTGGTCAAGATACTCAACTTCCAGGAAATGTGTTTTATTCAGTTTTGAAAGTGTGATCATCATGCTGTCCCCGCCCTCTCTATACACGCACAGACACCCCTCCAATCCGGCATCTGTACTTCCTCTAAGAATTTGCACCTGGGGCAGACAGTATTTTGTCTGTCTGACTCTTAGGTTTCAGCTTATATAACCTCCTTCAAGTACCTCCTTGAAGATGCACTCACCTGGAATCCCCAGGTGCCCTCCCTGGCCTTCTTCCATCTGCCACTTTCCCTTCTGACATTTTTGGACACTTTTGTAATTTCTGAGGAATCCCTCAGCTCCCAGAATTAAAACAAATCAAAATCTTATTATGGTAAACTGAAATGTCTCTTTTCCCCCCCTCCTGGTGTTTTGTTTTTTTTCTTTCTTTCTTTCTTATTGCACCTATTCTTGAAGTCCCCCGAGTTCACAAATGTCTGCTAAGGTCTGTCTCTGCCTGTTTCTTCACTTTCCTTCTGAGTGGTCCAAAGGGGAGACCCGCACCAGCGGACAGGGGCAGGGTCCTGGGAGGCGGGCGGACCCCGGGCTCAGCGCCGGGCCCCGAGGAGCCAGCGGAGGCCGAACGGGGACTGCACGGCGCGCCCCCCGCCCCGGGGCGCGGCTCCCGCTGGCCGCGCACCAGGCTGGAGCTGCGGCAGGAGCGGGAGGCGCTGCCCCGGGAAGTTGCGGGGCCGGGGCCGCGCGCGGGGGCAGAGGCAGGGCACTCGGGGAACACCCCCCCTCCCCCTCCCCGCACATTCAGGCCCGTCAGCAAAGCCAACCAGCCGGCGGAGGACAATGGGGCCAGGGGTGGGTCACAGAGGCGCGCCCGCCCTACATGTGCCACCTCCCCCGCTCCTCGGCGCCCCGCCACACCTCCCCTGCCCCACTTTCAGCGCCAGCTAGGGAACGCCTGGGGGAGAAAGGTGCAGCCGCTGGTCATTTTCTCCAGCTGACAGGAGCCTTGCAATCCCGGCTGCCATCAAGTCCTCCACCCACGGCCCCCCTCAGTGTCTCCGGGCGGCAGGGGAGGAGGGGGACCCTGGGAGGAGGCAGCCCAGGGATGCCAGCTCCCTCCAGGGCGAGGAATCCACAGAAGGAGGCTTGTCTCACCCCCGAGTCCTCTCGGGGCGCCTTGGGGGGAGTCCGTGCCACCCCCTGGCGCTCAGGTGAAGCCAGCCCGAACCCTCCTGAAAGGTCCCCTCCACCCTTCGCTAGCCATGCCTATTCCCCCCATTTGGAAAGCCCAAGTTTGCCCCCAAAGGCAACTGCAGTAACTTTCCGAAGAGCACAGATGGGGGGGGGGGGGGGGAGGTGGTTGAGGATGGAGGTGTCCTGGAGGTCCTCAGCTGCGCGCACACACACACACACACACACACAAAAAAAAAAAAAAATAGCAACAAGCTTTCGAAAAGCGTTACCTTACCATTGATGCGGTTCCCAGGCTCCCCGTGGGCGAACTGGAAGCGGCCCAGGAAAAAGTGGCAAAGTAGCAGCACAACTCCCGCAGCAGCCGGGGCGGCCCCCGGGAGCCTCGCCATGCCGCCGCCGCCGCCGCCGCCGCCGCGACCTCCGCCTCCTCTTCCTCCCGCCGGTTCCCCGGCGCCGGGGCTCGGGCGGGCCGGGGCGATCGGAGCTCCGCGCCGCGGAGGGTCCCCGGGGTCCGGGGCGGCCTCGGTCGGTGTCGCTGGGATCTCACGCCCGGGAGCCGGGAGAGGCAGGGCGTGCCAGGGGCTCGGAGCGCAGTCCTCTCCGGACCTCGGGTTCCTCTCTTCGCAACTTGCCGCGACCCTCCCAGCCCTCACCCCGGACAAAGACCGCGCCGCGGGGAGGAGAGACCCCTGGCAGCCCAGCCGGGCCGGCAAACTCGGCTCCCGCCCCGGCAGAGCCTCCCTGTCGCCTCCCGAGCCCCGCGATGCGATGCGCTCCGCTGGGTTCACACAGATCCGGTTCCACCGCCGGCGCGGTGCCTCCTCCAAAGCCCGAAGCGCAGTGGGATCCGAAGGAACTTTTCCCGGCCTCGGGTTGGCCACCGCGGGCAGGTTTGGGGTGTGCGGAAAGGGGGTGACTGTGTGGACCGGCGAAACCCCTCCGACAAGTTTTTCTTCTTCTTCTCGGAGCCCCACGCCCGGCGCGCGTCCCTCCCGCCGCCGGAGGGATGGGCAGCCCGCGGAGCGGAGCCCGGGAGGCGCCGACTGCAGCCTCCGAGATCCAAAGTCAGGGCGGAAAAAGAACAAACACACAGAACTGTTTTTTTGAAAAAGGGGGGAAGAAGAACAAAGAGATGGGTAGAAAAATAAATCCGGCTGGAAGCTATGCAGAGAGGGCTCCTCCTGGCTCAGGAGGAGGCGGCCCCAGCCCCGCCTAAGCCGGAGTTGGGTGGCGGAGGAGACTCCCGGCCGCGCTCCCGGCGCCCCGGCTCCGGCTCCGAGCTCTGGGGCGGAGAGGCGGCGCGCCGTGTGCCAGACCGGCCGCGGCGCTCTCCTCCCACGTCCCTCCCCCGCTCCTCCAGCCGCTCCACCTTCCTCCCCGAAACCCGTGGCTCAGCTCGCCCCAACCTGCCCAATGGCTGCGCTTCCCTCGGAGCTGGCAGGAGAGTCGCCGGGAGATTAAAATCCGGGGAGCGGTGCGAGGAGGAGTCAGAGGGGAACCCCGAGCGGCTCGCCCCCCGCAGCCGGCGGCCCTGGGCGCCGGGAGAGGCGGGGAGGATGCCGAGCCGGGAGGGGAGGGGCGGGTGGCACCTCCGCGCAGCTGGGACGCCATCCCCGCACCTGGCTGCCCTCCGGGCGGCTCTCGGGTCGCCTTGGAGCCAGACTGGGCGGGGAGGGGCGCGAGAATCGGGGGAGGGGGCAGACTGCGGGCGATCCTGGCCGTGGAGAGGTTCTTTCTGGACGCCAAGGGGTTAATTAGAGTTCTCCTGTCCCGGGAGGGCTTGCATGGCCGTGGATGGTGTGTGAGGAAAGCAAACCAGAGCGGGTATGCTTAGTGACCCCGGGAAGCCCTTTGGAACCCCAGACCCCCCGAGGCGGGTGCAGGGAGGAGGCGCGGGGCAGCGCGGTCCGGCCGCCGAAGCTGCTTTGTAAAGTGTCAGCCACAGCGAAAGCGAGAGTTTAAAGAAACAGGAGACCCATTGACTGTCCTGCGGGGGCTGCTGCAACCAGCTTTGCTAGCGTATGTGTGTGTGTGTGTGTGTGTGTGTGTGTGTGTGTGTGTGTGTGTGTGTTTTCCAGCTCGAGGATGTGCTTCAGCATTAACCCTTAGCACCCCTTTCATTAGTTTACACCTTATTTTGCAGTTAACATCATGTTAAGGGTATAAATGCAAAGAAAGAAAGCAAAGAGCAGTGGTTAAAAGTACAGCTTCTATAGCCAGGCTGGGCTGGAATGCCACCTACCCCACTAAACAATTACATGACAGCAATTTCTTCAATCTCTTTGTACTTCAGTTCTCCAGCCATCAAATAGAGAGAAGTGTTGTATTGGATTAAATGAGTTAATACTGCAGACTTAAAGAATCGAGATCAGTGCCTGGCTCAAGATACATGACAAAGGTTTGGGTTTAATTCTACTGAGGACACATACCTATAGGTTACCAGTTGGATCCCAGTCAGGGGCTGGACCTGAGACAAGCAATTTATATTTCTCTCTCACATCGATGTTTCTGTCTCCCCTTATTCCTTTTAGAAAAAAAAATCAATAAAAACATATCCTCTGCTATGGATTTTTTTTTAAAGAGAGAAATAAATATCTGTTCATGTTTACCAATGTCACCTCCCCCCAAAAAACAAATAATTTAAAAAAAAAAAAAGAGCAAGAAAGAGAGGAGAGGAGAGAGTCCTAGATCAAAGGGATGTTTTGGTTCAGTGTTCTAAGTGCAAAAGGTCTAGTAAGTCTCTTCTTGTCCACTCTGTTGCATGCTCTAGGAGTTTATGGATGCCATCCCTAAGTACTTTGATTTTGTCACAATACTGGATCCCAATAAACAAACTACTCTGCTAATTTGGTGCCAAATGAATGACTCTCTCATGGTCACTTAGCTGGTGAGAGGGAAATCATGTTTTCTCCAAGTCAATATTCAATTTTCTCTCTCTCTCTCTCTCTCTCTCTCTCTCTCTCTCTATATATATATATATATATATATATATATATATACACACATATTTTGAATATATATATATATATTCAAAATATGTGTATATATATATATATATTCAAAATATGTATATATATATATATATATATATATATATATATATATATATATAAAGATCCTTGCTCTCCCAGCAGGTTCATTTCTTCCTTCTCAATATATGTAGGTAACCAAGAATATTTAACTTATATGAAACATTACATGTAAATTAGAGTACCTGGGACACTATTTAACATTAAGTTAGACAACTGAGTATTCTTATCAAAATTTGATTTTCATTTAATTGCTCTTGTTTTTTTTGTTTTTTTTTTTGTTTGTTTTTTTTTCTGTCTGCATCCTTAGTAAGATTACTGTGTCATGAATCTATGTGGAAACCTTCCTAAAAGGGTACTTCGTGCAACTCCAATCCTCATTATATACAAAACCATGGAAACCTAGCAGAAGTCATTCACTTTCACAATAAAAAAATGGGTGTCTTTCTGAGAAGAAAGAAGACCCCACCTCTCCCTGGTATCATAGTCTTTTTTCCTTTATTATTATTATTATTATTATTATTATTATTATTATACTTACATGGTGCAAATTAGCAGTGTTTACTTTTCTTACCTGTTGTCATCAATGCTTTGCCGTCCTGATTGAAGCTACCAGTATATCCCTTCAGTGGAAATGTGATGCCCAGAATTGAAAGGGAGCCCAGTAGTAATTCAGAGTGAGTCTGGAGAGGATTTTACCCATCTCCATCTCACTGGTGCTGCTCCATTATTTCATTTCACTCATATTTGAATCTTATGCTGAAGAGCTGACCTCATAGAAAGTAAGTATAGATAGAAGATGAAGGTAATGAAAAGTCAATCATGCAGGATGATTTAGTGCCCAGAACTAAGAAAGAAAAAGGGTGTCATTATAATAAACTTAGACTGTGATGATTTGCCTTAAATGTCAACCAATAATTTTTTTTGTAAAAATGTAATTTTTCTTTACATTATAGCAAGCAACCAATAATTAAAATATATTTAAGATAATATGTTCAAAGTGAAATTGAGTTGATTACTGAAATAACCCTGGCTAAGGAAAAGAGGGTAAATCATTGTGGCCTAAATGACTTAAGTTTGCCATATACGTTTTACCACAGAATTATCTACTTCAATTTCCTGGGGAGGAATTAGGATTTCTTTGTGGAAAAAAGTTTAATCTTCTATCTTACTATAGTCATCAGAACTAAATTGCTGTTTTTATTTCTCTTTGTTTTCTTCCTCCCCTCTTTCTCCCATCCCACACTGGTTTAATATTAGCTACCCTCTCAATGAACAAACAAATCAGAAGTCACAAAAGAGTACTTTATCCGTGGGGAGTTCTCTGTTTCCTCACCTGTTGCATTGGAAATGGGCTTGTCATATCACAAGGAAAAAAAATGATTTTAGGAGACTCACATGGGAGAATGAGATATTGCAAAAATCTATATTTCTGTGGAATTAAACCCCTAAGTTTCCAAGGTCCCATTTCTTTTTGTCCCACCAAGAAAAAAGTCCCATTTCGTTTTCAGCAGGGTTAAGATCAAAGCCAGGGTCCGGAGTTGCCAGTCCCGGTTGGGGGACAGTCCAATCCAGCAGCAGGCTAGCTTAGTTTGTGTTCCCAGTTGCAGTCCATCAGTCCATTGCATGCGGGCTCCTCAGGGCCACGTGGCTATGGTGGGAATACAGACCAATACAAGAGAGCCACAGAAGAGCCAAGAGCGCCAAAAGAGAGAATTGCTGTGTCTGGGGGGTTATGTATTCCCAAATTTTCATGACTTGCAGTGGTCCTCACCCCCTCAGGCCAATGATTTTTGTTCTGAGGTTTGGCTGGCAGCACACACCTTCTTTACACCGCCCCAATTTTACTGCGCATGCGCCCATCTTTTTGTCCAGGCCTTTCCCAGGTGATCTACAGGGAATAGAAGGTGGTTCCCTGGGAAGTGTAAAGGTGCAGCTTCCTGGTGAAGCTGCCCAAATGACCATCTTTATAATGCCTGGCCTTCTCTTTGCTTCTTTCCTAATAACTAGCTGATTACCATGGTATCAGTACCACTTTAGTTCTTTGTGCATGACAAAGATGTGGAATTCACAGAACATTCCCTCATTTAAAGATCTTAAGATAATATTTCAGAATCACTCTCAACAATGTAGAACTTTAGGCAGACATTAGCACCTGAACTAATGTCTGTACCTGTTTGCAGCCCTTATCTATACCAACTTTTGGAGAGGTTTTTAAACATTCTAAATGCAGTTTTATCTTTATGAAGGTAATTACAATTACCCATTTCATCCCACCTCCAACATTCACATTGAGTATTTCCAAAGACCTGTCTTAAATTGTAACTTGGCTAACAGATACTCATTATGCTCAATATTTTTACTTGTTATTAGTTTATTCAGATGTACTTCTTCTTTTGGAGCCAGATTTGACATTTTGTATTTTTCTTAGAATTTTTTTCTGTTTGTTACCTAATTTGTTGGCAAACTGTTGTTCATAATATTCCCTTAAGGTTGGTAGTAATGTTATCAGTGTAAGTGGAGTTCTTGGGGGGCCTTGAGTGCAGGAAGTCTCTGCTCCCCAATTCTGTCAGTGCACCAAGGAACGTGGAAGTCCAATGGACCTTGGACATTAGCAGGATTGATGCTAAACACTGAGTGTTGAGATATCAGTGGCTCAAGGCAATTCCCTAACCTGATAATCCTTTTACTGTTTACCAAACTTTACCTTTGATATGCCTGTAGGCATTGCTAAAGGGAATTGTGTATTCAAATAAATAAATAGTGGACCTGGCCAAAAGTAAGTGTATCTCTTCAAGAAAGGGGCTCCTACCCTAACTGGTTGGGCTCAGTGGATAGAGTGTCTGCCTGCAGACTGAAATCGATTCCAGTCAAGGGCATGTACCTTGGTTTCGGGCACATCCCCATGGAAAGTGTGCAGGAGGTAAGTGATTGATATTTCTCTTTCATCAATGTTTCTAGCTATCTATCCCTCTCCATACCTCTCTGTTAAAAAAAAAAAAATCAATAAAATATATTTTAAAAAGAAAGGAAGAAAGAGGCTCCCCCTGGCCCTCAATGCCTTCTAAATTCATATTTCTTGTTTAGCATTTTTATTTGTACGTCAGCCCCTCCTTCAGATCCTGAACCCCACCTCAAAGGTAGCAGCACTGAGGAAATGAATTTCCTGAGGCCCCCATGGGAGGATGGGGGTTAGTGGAAAGCTTACTGATTGTGTAAAATTAAAAGGGTCCTCCTCTAAGGTCCCATCTCTGTTCATCTCTCCATGGAAGATATTCTATCTTGTCTTTGGCAGGTCCAGAACAAAGGCCACTGCCCAGAATTCCTGGTCCATATTAAAGCCCAGTTCAGTCCAGTGTCCTGTGTGTAAAGTCCGAACGACCAATAGGCCACGTGGGTGTGGGGAGAGAATGAGTGAACACACAGACAAGTGCACGACATGGAGCAACTGAGAACAAGAGAATAAGAGAGAGGGAAGTCTGTCTGGGATCACCAGGACCTCATTTAAACTAACCACTTAACTTTCCAAGATTTCCATGCCCCTGATGGTGTCCACCCCTAGCCAATCCATTGTTTCCAGGCTAGACTGACAGGCAAGCACCTTCCCTGCATCATTTTGACTTTATTGTGCCACTCTCCCCACAACAATCCAGTACCACCAGGTGTGAGAAGGGAGGTGTTCTAATCCCCTGGGATGAAGATGCTGTGTGAAGCCATAGCTTCCTCATAAAGTTTCCTAGGTGACCATGTTTACAGTGTCTGAGTTCCATTTATTTTCTTTCCTTTATTAGTAATATTCACTAGTTAATTGGGGTGATAGTAGTAATGTCCACTTTTTCATTCTTGATATTACTAACTTGAGTCTTTTCTCTTTTATTCTTGAGCAATTGAGCTAAAGGTGTGTCAATTTTAATTATTTGAAGAACCATCTTTTGGTTTATTCGAAGAACCGCCTTTTGGTTTTGCTGACTTTTCTATCCTTTTATTTTTTAATTCTCTATTTTATGCATTTCCCTCTAATCTTTATTATTTAGTTAATTCTGCTTGCTTTAGATTTAACTTGTTTTAATTTTTTAGGGTGAAAAGTTAAGATATTGATTTTAGATATTTTTCCAACTTTATTGATATATAATTGACATATAACATTATGCAAGTTTAATCTGTACAATGTGATAATTTGTTACAAGTATATATTGATAAATGTTTACCACAATAAGGTTAATTAATGCACCTTCACCTTACATATTTATCATTTTGTTGTTATTGTTATAGTGGGAATATTTAAGATCTAAGCTATTAATGACTTTCAATACACTATATAGTATTGTTAGCTATAGTCCAAAAGCATACACAGAAAACCCAGAATGTATTATTCATAAACTGGAAGTTTGTGCCCATTGACCAGTATCTCTTCACATCCCCCAACCCTCAGTCCCTGGCAATGTCCAATATACTTTCAGTTTCTATATTAGACTAGAGGCCCAGTGCACAAAATTCATTTACAGGGGGTGTGTGTTCCTCAGCCTAGCCTGCACCCTCTCCAATCTGGGATCCTTCTCACAGTCCAGGACTGCTGGTTCCCAACCGTTCACCTGCCTGCCTGGCTGATTGCCCCTATCTGTTTCTGCCTGCCAACCTTTCATCCCTAACCACTCCCCTGCCAGCCTGATCAATGCCTAATTATTCCCCTGATGGCCCAGGTGTCCCTAACTGCCTTCCCTTGCCAGCCTGGACACTCCTAACTTCCCTCCCCTGCAGGTCTGATTGCCCCCAACTGCTCTCCTCTGCAGAACTGGTCTCTCCCAACTGTCCTCCCCTGCTGGCCTAATCACCCAAAACTGCCTTCCCTTGCCAGCCATTTTGTAGTGGCCATCTTTGACCAAATGAGGCCAGCCATCTTGTGTGTTGGAGTGATGGTCAATTTACATATTACTTTTTTATTATATAGGATATATGGAATTATGCACCTGAGTGGGTTTAAACATTATTTGTCCATTCGTTAATGTTTCACTTACCATAATGTCCTTAAGTTTCATCCAGGTTATTACAAATACTTTTTTTATATGGATAAATAATGTTCATCCATTTATTAATACATTTGTATCACATTTTGTTTTATCCATTCATATGTTTTATCCATGGATATTTAAGTTATGTCTATGTCTTTGCTATTGTGACTGTAGCTGCAATGAATGCAGAGGTACAGATAACTCTCTGAGATAGTGATATCACTCAGAAGTGAGATTTCTGGATCATTTTTAATGTTTTGAGGACCCCCAATACTGCTTTCTATAGTGACTGAACCAACTGACATTCCCATAAACAGTGAACAAGGGCTCCCTTTAGTCTACATCTTCACCTCCATTTGTTGTTTTCACTTGCCTTTTTTATAACAGTCATTCTAATAAGTTTGAGATACCCTGTGATTTTGATTTGATTCAGCATATAAAAAAATATATCACAATAAATAAAAATCCTTTAGGACACATGCATATATTATGGTGCCACATTTACATGGCTAGCATGTAGGTAAAATTGAGTTTTTCATCTGTTGGTCTGGATAGCTATTGCTGGCTGATATTTAATGTTTTTCTGTTTTATTTTGTTTCATGTTTAATGTTTGTCAGGTGTTTTTTTTTTTGTCTCATGTTAATATACTTTGTATAAAAAAAAAACCCTCTAATTTATTCTCAACATTAAGAATGATAAATCATAACACACACCAAAAGTCTTAATGAATACTTGATATGTCCTTTATGTCACCAGTTTTGCAATAAGCATGTTTTGTTTTGTATCCAGTTAGTCTGGTTTTATCCTTTATTCTTTGTCACTAGTTTCTGAATTTCCTTGGCAATCTGGTTCCTCCCTTAAGGTCTCCTTTGCTTCTTTAAATATTATATATTTTTTCTTATTAGAAATCATAATTCTAGTTCTAGTTGGTCTTTTCTCTTATTCTGCAATAAAAAAATACCATTGGAGCTTATTTATTATAAACATTTTGTTATTGCTAGGAAGGAAAATTAAGATGAACACAATTACAAATATACACCACTCAAACTTGAGAAATGTTAATAAGTTATCACAACTCCAGCAACCTTTATTAAGGAGGGAAGGCCAAACCTTACCTGAGCTGTGGATGATTAACATCAACAAATGCAAGAGGCATGATTTCTCATGCAATCTAATGCTAAAGCTTGAGAAGCCAAGTAAGGGTGTGGTGAGATGCTCTCAGCTGTACACTGTCAGCTGAAACCTGTAAGTTTCTATACAGTCCTATATGCAGGCTGTCAACCACAGCCTTCTGGAAGATTCTTATCTATGCCTCCCTTTTTTTTTTTTTTTTTTTGGCAGAATGAATAGATAAAACCGAAATTTTGAAGATCATATTCTCTTTATGTGTAGTCCTCAGAAAATCTGAACTAATATTTCTAAAATTAACAGCTATTTCTGTTTTTTGTTCTGTTAAATAAATAGTAAATTCTATTATACTAGAAGAGGATTAGTAGACAAATGTGTGGGAAATTAGTTCAGAATAATATAACAGGTAATCCCCATTTTAACTGGAAACAAGTTTAAAATAGCTTTCAAAGAAGGTTAATGAAGATTGTATGGTCAAGTTCTACATGACACCTTTCAAAATGTGTAAAAACCAGGCAGATCTAGCAGCATCTTTCATTAGAGGAAGATGCAAAATCCTGGTTAGAAGACATTTGTGTTCCAATGTCTTCTGCTATTTAAAAATTTTAACCTAGAACAAAGATTCCTTAGCAAATATATAGTGATGTATGTTATGAGGTATGTTAATACCATAACAAGTTGCCAGGACAGTCTAAAATATCTTTTTGGTTCATAACACTATACAAATTGTATGTATTTCTGAAAATAAAACAAAAGATTGTCAAAAGAAAAATATGTGATATTTTTTGATTTGTTGATGATAGCCATTCTGACAGCTGTGAGATGGTACCGCATTGTCATTTTGATTTGCATCTCTCAGATGATTAGTGACTTTGAGCATGTTTTCATATGTCTCTTGGCCTTCCTTATGTCTTCTTTCAAAAAGTATCTATTGAGGTCCATTGCCCATTTTTTGATTGGGTTATCTTCCTTTTGTTAAGTTGTATGAGTTCCCTGTAAATATTGGAGATTAAACTCTTATTGGTGATAACATTGGCACCCACTCATTTGTGGATTATAATGAACAACATAAACTGATGAACAAAAACAGATCCAGAGACAAAGAAACATCGATCAGATGCTCAAACCTCAGAGGGAAGATAGGGGAAGGTGGGAGTAAGGGAGAGAGATCAACCAGAGAACTTGTACACATGCATATAAGCCTAACCAATGGATGCAGACCATAGAGGGTGAGGGTGAGGGTGAGGGCAGAATTGCGAGGTGGGATGGATAATGAATGGGATAACCACACATTTGTAATACTTTAATCAATAAAAAATAAAAAAAACAAATAGTTTGTGCTATAACTTGGAACATATTTATAATAAATTGTTGCTTATATAAAAAAAGAAAAACACAATCAATACTATCTCATATTGAATACGTATTGAAAAAATATATTATTAATTATTCAGAGACAGAAAGGGGTAAAGGAATACATGGGATACATGGGATAATATTAAGAATTTCATGGAATACATGGGATAATATTATGTCAACCTAAGAAGTAATACTAAGACTATAAACCATGAGAATAACAAAAATAATCTTCAAGTAATATATTTTTTTAATCTACTTTGTGCTTTCCTAGAGTCCTGTTGACTTTATCAGAGTAAAGTACTTTCAAATATATAGAACTTTGTTGCCATTATATTTTTGTGATAGAATATCAGTATTATTTAATTGTGAATAATTCATTGAAATATTCAGTATTTATTGAAATTCTGCTAACAATAAAGGATCATTCAAACTCAGGTATTCTATGACCTACTTAAAATGACAGAGAAAATGGTATAATTTATGTAACCAAAGGCACACAAAACTTTTAGAATCTCTTACAGCATCAAAAATATTTAATGAGTTCTAATATGCTACTGTTAATGAATGCCATTTGCACACAACTGGAAAAGCCGACTAGTTTAATTTAATACTTAGAGGATTCCATTTATTATTAAAGAATCCAATAACCCATTTTTTTCTAGCTCTACAAAGTCTGGTCTGACATATTTTACTACCTGTGTGTATTCTTTTCTGATTGAATTCCAGTTGTCCTGATTAAATCATCCATCACTTTTAGGAAGATTTTTCTCTTTATTGGTTTTTGGTACTGCCTCACTCATTTTAGCTACTTGCTATTTTCTCTTCCTGATATGTCACTTTGAAAATATTTCAGTGACTTTCTTATATTACATTTTCTAGTAACATTTTAATGTTTACTTGAGTTTTAGGGAAAATGAAAACTTTTCCTATGTCTTTTCTTGTAGGCTTTAAGCCTTTCCATCAGTAAATATAACTTAAACTTTGAAAATGTAGATTTCCATACATATTTGGGACTATCAATAAATAAGCAGCTCTCCAAATAGAAATCTTACCCCTCTATTGTCATTATACCGTTTAGCTTGCAAGTGTTCTGCACCCCTAAATCCTGTGACATTTAGGGAAAAGAGTTCTCTGATGTATTGGATTTAGATTATAATTAGCTACTTAGATTTTCCTTGTTTTATGAACTAGGAAGTGTTGTGTATTAATCTTTAGAAGATTAATTAAACTTTGTCTTTTGTGAGGCCTGGAAAGGAAAGAGCTATGCATTTAAAGATTGAGGATTAACTTTTGAATTTATCTAATGAAGGTCAACCCCGAGCAAGGCCCATACAAGAAATGTTTGCATTACAGTAGGGAGGACATATAAAAATATTTCCTTAGCAGTATGTAAATATGGAGATAGAGAATGTGTGTAGGTAGGAAGAACAAAGGAACTCCAAGCTGGAGTGGAGGAAACTGCATTGAAAGATAGAACTTAGAACGTTGTACTTTAAAGACTCAGAAGATCTTGAAAAAGCTGTGAGGATGGAGCATGGTCTCTAAATAGAGATGTTATAAGCAAATGATGCATATTGACATGAAGTAGTACACGGAGAATGAATTTCTGGAGATACTACCAAGGAAAGACTTCAGATAGAGGACAGAGAGATATACAGAGATAATATCATCAAAGGACAGCCAAGCAGTTATAACCACAGGATGCTCTCTTTGTCCATTCCAAGTGATACCCCAGAGTCCTAGCATCAACCACTAACCATGTGACTTGTGGAATCAATCTTGTAAACTATAAAACTGGGTCCAAGATACTTAATGGCAATTTGAATCAATATCTAAATTTTCATTTTAATCATGATAATATTTTTCTTTATTTTCTTTACTTTTTTTTCATTATCATTTACCCACATATTCTCTTCCACCTCCTCCTTCCCCCCACGATTGCCACACTGTTGTCTGTGTGAGTTCTTTCTTTCTTTTTTTGACCCCTCCCTCCTCTATTTCAATATATAAATTTGATTCTCAATAAGATGCAGGTTGTTACTTCTTGCAGGGCAGGGGGGGAAAGCAGGTTGAATAGACAAAAAAAAAAAATGATGTTATAGTTTGCTATTTGAGAAACAGAGAAAATCTGCATTTTAAAGTACAAACTACAAAAAACACCACCTGAGCTAATAAAATGCAAAAGAAGATTATGATGATCCTTAACTGGGGCTGAGGCACAGCTGGCACATGCTGGCAGGGGTCATATCAGAATCTTCATGAGAAAAGGTTAAGATTTTTATGTTTATCACAGGAGGACATAAAATAATATAGAGAATGATGTCAGTGTGCTATAATGCCAAATCCAAGGCTATTACTCAAGTGTGTGTACCAGTCAGCATCTGAATAGATTTTTTCCCAATGCTCACCAGAGGATATGTGTATTGATTATTTTAGAGAGAGAGGAAAGAAAAGAGAGAGAGAGAGAGAGAGAGAGAGAGAGAGAGAGAGAGAGAGAGAGAGAGAATGAAACATCAATGTGAGAGATAAACATGAATCAGTTGTCTCCTGTACTTACCCCAACCAGAGGTGGAACCCACAACCTAAACTGAGTCTGACCAGGAATCAAACCAGTAACCAATCAAACCACCCATCCAGGGCAACATCTGAGTAGTCAAAACTGGCCTACTATCAAAGCAGGAATTGGACTAATTTAGTGATACTTAAAAATATGTTATTATTGCCAAATTCATAATCAGTTATAAATCATCAGTTCAAATATAAGCCTCATAATTGTGTGGTAGATATACATCTGGCATTATACTAAAGTGGCTTTAATGAAACTATATAAAACAATCTTGGAAATATGTGACATTAGCCCATAGAGCAGGACTTTAAGATTACTCACTCCTTGAACTGTCTTCATTAATATCACCAAGTATGCTTGTTTTGTATGCATACTTCTGCTCCATGCACCTGCTTGAGGATTCTAATTTAATGACTTTGAGTTGGGGTGAAATGTGGGAAACTAATTTTTTAACAGATCTTTGGGTGCTTACATGATGCAAGTCATCCTAATACCATACTTGGAAAACACTTTCCTAGTGTAAAAGCATAGCACTAAAGATTCTATTCATTATACATGTGTGTATAAATGCATTTTTTACTATCCCTTGTTTTTTCATGGTAAATTACAGTAAACTTAAAAGAAAAGGAAAAAATACCTCTATAATACATAATATTTTATTTTATTTTATTTTTCTCACCCCCTAATTTATATATTTAAAAAATAACCTTCTTTAGCATCTAAATTTCTGCAGTCAGTCTTATTACTCAGAGAAGAAAGTAAGCATAAATTAAAAACTGAATATAAAGCACATTCCTCTAAGATTAAATCAATTTATATAATGAGGTGTTGTCATTCAGAATTAAGAAAGTAATAGCCAAGTTGAAGACAAGCCCATTTCATTAAATAGCTCCTCCTTGGTTACCAGTTATTACCAGTCAGAGCTCAAATCCTTTTGATTCTAAAACAATAGTGAAACTTTTGTGTTCTTCCAAATGACTCGATTGTTTCAATATAAACTTAAAGTGTCATATGTGTAATTTGGAATCCTATTCAAAAGTTACATATCTTGCCGAAACCGGTTTGGCTCAGCAGTAGAGCGTCGCGGTCTGCGGACTGAAAGGTCCCAGGTTCGATTCCGGTCAAGGGCATGTACATTGGTTGCGGGCACATCCCCGGTAGGGGGCGTGCAAGAGACAGCTGGTCGATGTTTCTCTCTCATCGATGTTTCTAGCTCTCTATCTCTCTCCCTTCCTCTCTGTAAAAAAAAAATCAATAAAATATATTTTTTAAAAAAAGTTACATATCTTAAGAAACCCTTATATTTTGGACATTTTATTTGATCAGTTCATTAAGCCAAAATCCTATTTGTGATATCTTGTAATAGGAATGAACCTTCATCCTCATGGCTGAGCTGTGTTCTGCTGAAGTAGAGGGTTTGCTCAAATACTGACCAAGCTTGTCAAAGGGACCTATTCTCAACCCAGACTGTCAAGTAGCCTGTGTGACACCCTAATAAAACAGAAGAATTACAGTAAAGGAAACAATATCCTTTTCTTCCCAGTTCAGAGCACAGGAACTGTGACAAAATTAGCAATGGCTTGTAAGTGCATAATTTGAAGATTTCATAAGTTTAACTTATATTAAGACTTTGAATGTGAGACAAAATAAACAGAGATCGAACACACATCTAGGAAAAAAGTTGCTATGATCAGTTCATTCTATATTTTAAGTTTTTTTCTTCATCTTTCTCTTAATTTTTTTTCTTTTTACTTTCTATGAAGATTCATATTTTTGAGTCTAAACATATTATGGTCATAAACAAGTTATAATTTATGATGTTGGCTGTGTTTCTTCAAGTTTTTCTTAAGATTAAAAGAAAACCCTGGCACTTGCCTTGTCAATGTGCTATGCTAAAATTGGAACCACACAGATTGCATGGCCAGTGTGCAAAGATGACTCACACATTTGTGAACCCTTCTGTATTTGTCAGTATCTGTCTTGAAGAGATGGGGCAAGAAAGCAGAACATGAAAGCAAATTAAAGAATAATTAACCTCCGCCACTTACATTTTATTTATTATAAACAAAATCTAGTGTTAGCAAAAGTTAATCTTGTTGTGAGAATATAGTGTTTTTTTGTATGGTTCTCTGTAATATCTCTGTATTTTAAAGCATAAAAATCAATTATTATAACAGTTGTCCCATTTCCAAACCTAAAAAATAAAAAAATCAGAAGTGCATGCCAAGATTTATTCATAAGGATAGTATTATTTATAACAAGAAAAAAATGGAAACAATCTAAAATTTGAATAATCATGAGTCGTATGCATTTATTTGGAAATCTTATTTCCAAATTAGTTTCCTATTGCTGCTGTAAAAAATTAACACAAAGTTACTGGCTTAAAACAACACAAATTTATTACCTCACAGTACTGGAGGTCTAAAATGGGTATCACTAGGAGAGAACCCTTCTCCTGGCTTTCTTCAGCTTTTGGGGTTCATTGGCTGACTCTTGACCCTTTCCTCCTCACCTCACTCCAACCTTTTGCCTCTATCTTTGCATCTTCTACCTGATGCTGATCCTCCCGCCATTCTCTTATAAAGGATCCTGTGATCATGCTATACCTACCAGAATAACCCAAGGAATGTCTTCATTTCCAGATGCTTAGATTAATCCACCATGTGAAGTAGCATGTTCACAGGGTCTGGAGGTTAGAACGTGGACATCCTGGGGTGCGGCATTATTCAGCCTACCACTTTACCGCTTTATATAATAGAAGCAAACAAGGGCTTGTGAACATTTAAGGTATTGGGAACAGTGCTGGCCTGACAAAAAGACACCCTCAACTGTGATTTGTAAAAATGAGTAGGTGAATAGGTGAACTCATTTCACAGCCTGGTCTAAGCCACTATCACCTTTGGCCTGAATAATTCCCACTGCCTCCTCCCAGGCCTCCCTGCTTTGCTCCTAGCCACCATCTATGTTCAGCAGAGCAGCCGGGGTGATCTGCTTAAAACATAAATGAGATGGTGTTCCTGCTGATGAGAAGGCCACACCCATCTCACTCAGGGCCAAGCCTCTACCAGGTGCACTCTCCAAGGTGACCTATGTGAAGGGACCTCCTTCACTGGCATTCTGCGCCAGCTCCCCTGGCCCCTTGCTGCATCTGAGCCTTTCCCCCACTTCACCTGAGGGTCCCTGTGCCTGGAATACTCTTCTCCGGATATCTACGTGCCTCAGATTTCATTTGAAATCTCAACTGTGCCATCATTTTTATGTTCCCAATCCCTCTTACCCAGCTTTGTTATTTTTCCACAGCCCAATCACCTTTTGTTATTCTAAGGTTTTATTTATTAAGCTTGTTACTGGCCCTCCCCTACTGAAGTATACATTCCGGAGGACAACGAGTGCCCTATGTTGTGTTCCAATGATGGATTCGCATTCCTTTGAATAGTGCATGGCATGAGTAAGCGCTCCATACAACCGAGGAACAAGTGGGTGAGATCCCATTACCTGCCAGGTTCTGTCTTAGGCACTGAGGCCACGTCTGTCACCGTGATGACAGACTTCTCCTTTGTTGGAACTTCACTTTAAGTTCTATCTGCCAAAATCTACTCCGCCCAAGCCGCCAGTTGACTGACGGAGAAGAAAACACTAGATGAGAAGCAGAAAGACTAGCAATTATTAATTACCCTTGCTCTCCTTCATACCATCCCCACCCTTACCACTCCTATACATCTGTCCCAATTACAGGGAATTATTTTACTGATGTTTGGGAGATTAATTCAAATGCGTGTAGTTGTTAACTGTGGGTGCCGTGAGAAACATCAAAAAACAACATGGCAATCTGAATAAGGGTCAGGGAATAAACCAGCGGGAAATGAAAATGTTCCTCTCAACATTACGTCATGTTACACACGCACATGGAAGAAAATGCCCACTTTGGGTAGAATTGACTACAAAGAAAATTAGCCTTTTCAAAAGTTATTTTCTTATTGACTATCATTTCAAAACTGTTTAAGTATAAACCTCCATCTGAAATGCATCCTTCAGAATGTTACATGGAGCGCTGACAGAGTTATCAGGGGGCTTCAGGCTGGGAGTTTTCCACTTGTTTTCCTGGACAAAGCTCAGAGAACTGTCTTTAGAAATTAAGCAAAAGAGACACATCAGTTATTCATAAGCAAAAGTTTTAATCTTGCTGGTTTATACTTTCCTTTTCATTTCTTACACCAGGTATTCTTAAATTTGAAAAATTTAAGATGCTGCACCTTTTGAACTGTTTCTAAGGCTGGAGAGTACACAGCCAGAACACAGCAAATGGCTGACATGCAATTTCAGCTTTCTGATCTCAACCCTCAGGCTGCTCACAGTTGAACTTAAAACAAAGACCAAAGAATTTAATGTACTTTTTTTACTTTCCTTTATTACAATGTACATTTTTAAAATACATATTTTTATTGATTTTAGAAAGGAAAGGAGAGAGAGAAACATCAATGATAGAATCATTGAATGGCCGCCTCCTGCACACCCCTTTTTGGGGATCAAGCCCAAAACCCAGGCATGTGCCCTTGACCAGAATCGAACCCAGGACCTTTCAGTCCCCAGGCCAATGCTCTAGTCACTGAGCCAAACAAGCTAGGACTAGGCATGTGCCCTTGTTTGAAATTGAGCCCAGGACCCTTTAATCCTCAGGCCGACACTCTATCCACTGAGCCAAACCAGCTATAGCACAATGCATATTTTATCAAAACCATCAAGTGTAAGTATTAAGGACACTATGTTTTAAAGACTTATTGAAAAGCAGCATTTGAAGAAATTCAACATGAGTACTATAGCCAATCATGTCCTCTTCATTTAAAACCTTCCCAAGATTCTTCATATTTTATAGAAAATGTATAAGTCCCAATTTCTCCTCAAATTGTCATCAAACAGTTGAAAGCAGTGTAATATCTCAATGGGGCATCCATTATTTTATGTATTTTTGTGCTGTGAAAATCTATTAACTAATTTTCATTATTTGGAGAACTTATTAAAATAAGATTTGGAAAGGCATCTATATTTTGGAAATGTAGGTAAATTCTGGCTCATTCCAACAACAGTTTTAATACACTCAGATGTATTGTAGATAATTTCTGATTATTCTCCCAAGTTAATAACATGAGTGTTATTAAGGCATTTTCTGATGACTTAACTATACATCAGATAAATTATTTTTTACTTAGAAGTATTTTATAACTTTATTTTGAAATTGTACCCATCAGATAAATTACTTTTTACTTTTTTACTTATAAATATTTTTATAGCTCTACCTGGAAATTTTATCATGCATTTAAAGACAGAAATGTTAAAGCTTACATATTTTAACCCAATCATTGATACATCTAAATAACTACTAGTGATTGTTTTATTATATTTCTAGCTTCAGTTAAAAAAAACAAACAAAAAAAAAAAACTCCCTGAAACCTAAGTGTGACTTATTAGTTACATGTACATAGGTACTGGGTGATTTATTAGTTACATGTACATAGGTACTGGGTGATTTATTAGTTACATGTACATAGGTACTGGAGCAAGCCACCCAGTAACTATGAGTTTCACTGTGTCTATGCCATGTAGATAATAATTCTTGCCCTAGCTCACTTAAATTTGTAAAAATAAAATAATATAGAAGCATGTTGTAAACTCTAAAGCAACTAGAGATACAATATTATTTTCTATTAGAGATAGTAAGTGCTCAAGTAAGAATCCTCAGCTTAAGTGTAACTAAAATGTTTCTCCTATCCCCATATGATCTTTCCTTAGAAAACAGGGGGCCATGAGACACATTTAACAAGTGTTACATGATTTAATCTTGTATGATGTATGTAAACAGACAAGTTCATAAAATCAAAACCAGAATCAAAGGAACAAATGGGGAGTGATTAATCTACAGGGATAAAGTTTCAGTTATGTAAAATGAATACATTCTAGTACCAGCTGTACAGCGTTATATCTAGAATCAACAATAACCCACTGCACACTTAAAATCTGTTAAGAGGACAGATCTCATGGTGCATGTTCTTACCACAATAAAGTAAAAGAAAACAACCCTATTATGTGATTGTATGATCCTATAGACACAGAACATAGATTAGAGGTTAGCTACCAGGATCAGGGAGGAGGCAGTGTAAGCATTAGTAGTAGGTACAGAGTTTTTGCTTGGGGTAATGAAAATGTTCTAAACAACATTGTGAATGTAATAAATGCCACTGAATTATACATTCTAAAGTGGTGAAAATGGTAACTTTTAATTTATATATATTTTACTACAATTATTAAAAAAAACAAAAACAAAGGTCCATGAAGGATGAAGGAAGGTAAAGAGATTAGCTAAAGAATATACATGAATAGCCCATGGACACAGACAACAGTGTAGTGAAGGCCAGGAGGAGGGGCAGGGACAGGATGGGGATAGTAAAGTGCAGGGGTGGCGGGGGGCGAGTAGTGGGGAATGGGAGATATCTGTTATATTGTCAACAATAAAAAATAGGGGTCCATGAAATTCCTTTTTCTCCAACTAGATTTATAATTTGAGCTTTATAAAAGAATGTATATACATCCATTCAACAAATATTCATTGAATATCAATGTCCATCTGTCCTTATTTTTTAAGGACGATCCAAATGGCTCTTGTTTTCTTGTGTGGGGAATAGATGTTTCAAGTGGTATTCACAAATCCTTCTAACTCTAGTGTTAAGCCAAGAACTTGTGAATTGATGTTGATTCTTAATGATTTTTGAAGAGAGCGATCTATGCATCCTCCTATTACTTGCCTCACTCTCTCTCTCTTCTTTATTGTGATTTTCACAATGGAGAAAACCATACTGATTCTAACTATGAAGTCCATGTTAGCCACACAGGAAAATATAACTTCAAATCCTCTTTGTACCATAACTCTCCCAAGATCTACAGTTCCGCCTGGTTACTCTGTGGGTTGATATTTCAGCATCATCCACACTGCACTTACTGTCTTTCTCTCCCATCCTTAGGCTTCTCCTTTGGGCTTCGCTATTTCTAATGATGCCAATATCATTCTCCAAGGCCCCCTAGTTTGATAAGTTTTTGTGTTTCTGATCTAATATATATATTTTTTATTTCTTCTTCTTTCCATTCTATCGCTAATACTGTTCCCCACTTTACAAATTTTATATCCCAGGGCCTTAAAATCTTTAGCCTGGATTACTCACAGTTATTAGTAAATTGCACTTCTGCCTTTGATTCTCCTCCACCACTCTATTGACACAGTAATCTCTCAGAGGATTATGCTCTTGCCCTTTTCAGGAATCTGCACTGGAGTCCAGCTTCCTCGCAGTGTTTTTCAAAGCTATACTCAGCACGGCCCACTCTTCCAGCTCTTTGTTCATGGCCCAAAAACATCATTGCCTGCTCTTTGCACCAAAACCTGTATTTTTTTTTCTTCTGTCTCTGTTTATTTGCTCATGACATTATACTTACCAAAAATCTACAGGGTAGGAGAAAAGTGCTTTTATAGTTATTCATATAGAAAAACAATATAATAATAAATAAATAAATAAATAAATAAATAAATAAACTGTGCTTTGCGTACTCACAACTGTAAATCTACCCTTGCTCAACCTTGTACAGCTAGTTGCTCATTACATCCTCACTTATGCTCCTATCCAAAATTGAAGCTCTAACCTTTTGTCTATATGGAAGAAACCGTAGCACAGAATGCAATCTTCCCTCCTTATGCCCATTGTTTTTTAAAGATCAATAATTTTCATGTCCATGACTTGCTTTTCAGAGCTCATAATTTATCTGTTTAATGTTGTTACTGAGCTCATCACATTCTCTAACTGTCCTTGTACCTTCCAGTGTAGAATCAGTAGGCAGACTACAAATGAAACGAATCATGAGGGAGATAGAAAGGAAAAGTCAAGAGAAGAGCTTAGAGATGTTGAGAAAAGAGCTCACTATCTAGGACAGAGGAGGAAAATATAATTTTGGGAGAAGAAAAGGAAATATTCAGTACTGATTTTTGCTTCATTTCCAGATATGTATGTATGTGTGTGTATATATATATATATATTTAATTCCACTCTTTCTGGGAAATTTTCTTGTTTTACTAAGTAAAAATATAACAGTGGTCAAAATTTAGTACCATTGTGACATTTCTGTGTTATAAGAAAATCAATTAACATCTTGTTCATTGACTTATTTTTAAGAAAGAGGTCTGTTTCAACAACAAACTTCCTCATTGTCTTAATTATTTTATTATTTGTCACTGATTCCCAAGACTCCATTGTTAAACATTTAGACATTAAACATCAAATAAAAATATGAGGAGGTTATCAATTTTGCTTTTAATAGTAAAAAATTTTAAAGATGAACCTTTAATTAAACTGTATCCATGTCTTAAATATAACAAAATGGACTCTAATGTAATAGAAAAAGTAAGTAATGTAATTAGCATCAGGCAATAATACCATTCATTGAATGTCTACTATAAGCCAGATTACATATATATATATATATATATATATATATATATATATATATATATATATAAACAAGTTGTCAGTGTTTAAAAAAAAAACATTTATTGCCAAAACCGGTTTGGCTCAGTGAATAGAGCGTTGGCCTGCGGACTGAAAGGTCCCAGGTTCGATTCAGGTCAAGGGCATGTACTTTGGTTGCCGGCACATCCCAGATGGGGGGTGTGCAGGAGGCAGCTGATTGACGTTTTTCTCTCATTGATGTTTCTAGCTCTCTATCCCTCTCCTTCCTCTCTGTAAAAAAAAAAAATCAATAAAATATATATTAAAAAAACACACACATTTATTACTGAGGACAGTGACTTTCTAAGAGGAATGAGCTCAAAGTTATGCAATTGATCATTAGAGCAAAATTTTTAATCCAGTGCAAGCACACGTACACATTTTCCACTCTGACATAATATACTAGTAAAGATTAAACATTTTCCTTAAATTCTCTGCAGCATTCTAAAATACGAGAGAAAAATATATAAGTTCCAAATCTTCCAAATATTTAAAATTCCCAGCGGAGGTTAACCCACTTCAGCTCTATTTAAAGGCATGCAAAGCCTATGAGTACCTATAGGTGTCTAGCAGGCCTGTGGTATAAGCAAAGGAAATGCATGGATGAGTAAGAACCCTGATACAGGAATAGCAAAAGAAAGAGAGAAAGGAAGGAAAGAGATACTTTCAGTGAGGAGTGAGAATACCACCAACAACTGGCTACCATATGCCTCCATTTGTGGGTCTACTGTAATATTTAAGGCATTTCTGGAAATGTGTGTGAAATTCTCATATACAGTAGCCATATAATAATCAAATATAGGAAGAGTTTCTCTTCCCAGAGAATTTAAGAGGAAAAAAAGCTACCTCTTTTCTGTTGAACCTTATCTTCAATGATAAAATTCCAACATTCCAAATACATATGTTCCTAAATTTGTTTTAATACATGGTTGACTTCATTAATTCTAATGACAATCTGGTGATGACACAATTTTTTAAAACATTAAACCTTTTCTACTGTTACCTACTGTTAGATTTATGAGTCCAACTTTTTATCAGCTGTCTGAGCATATTTTGTTTTCAAGTTTTCACATTTTTCAGGAAAGGATAACAACAAAATACAATAAGATGTTAAAATATAGATGCTCCTTGACTTACCATGGGGTTACATCCTGAAAAAAAAACATTGTAAGTTGAAAATATCTTAAATTGAAATGTATTTAATACACCAAACACCCTAGCTTAGCCTCGCCCATTTCTACTGAATACCTATCATATTCATACTTTCACAAAGTCAAAAAATTCTAAATTGAACCCTTACCCACAAGTCAGGGACTATCTGAACTAACAAAGCTGGTGTACATACAGGGTGCTACTTAAATTGAACTACATGGCTTGGAAGAGTTAATATTTATCAGCTAATTATAAAGATCTGAATTCAAAATCATGAAGGTCTTGTAAGGACACCAATATGTAATTTGTAAATGAAACTTCTATGGAAAGCAAACACTTAAAAAACAAAACATGAACCACCCATAATTACCTACCTCTTGTCTTCTTGGTTCAAGTTTCCAGAGCACCTGCAGGCTGCCCAGGTATTTGGAAAGTCCCTTTTCGGCACTCGGCCTGACTTAGGGATGTTATGAGTACTTAGCTTACTTTAGAGAAAGTGAGCAGCATACTGGATAGATGCTGGTTAATCTGCCTTTTTATTGAATAACAGCCTCAGGGAAAGGCACCATTAGAAAATCAAAGCAGAAAAACTTTAAGGCCACTAAAGCCCTCTGGAAATAAGTTATAAGTGAATTACAAGAGGAAACATTTAATAACCTAGTTTATCTTGAAGAATAAATGCTTCATGGTATTGAAAATATTCAGTAAGCCATTTATTTATAAGAACTAAGACTAATACCATATTAAGCTCTGAAAAATTTAGTAATGTTAGAGTGATATTTTAAATTCACTTTGATGATTTCTTTCTTTTATTTACCTAATCACTTCTTGAAAAGTATAAGCAGCTATAATTTTATCAATATCAGCATCCTCAGAATTCTAGATATAAAGTACTTAATAATAATAATAGATACAATTTATTATGCAAACACAGTATTATGCAATATCTTTAATATCTTATTTTTCTATCCTATATAATAAAAGTGTGATATGCAAATTGACCCTAATGGTGGAACGATGGGGAATGACTGGTTGCTATGGTATGCATTAACCACTAGGAGGCAGGCACTCAACACAGGAGCTGTCCCCTGGTTGTCAGTGAGCTCCCACAAGGTGAGCTCCACTCAGCCACAAGCCAGGCTGATGGCTGTGAGCCCAGCAGCAATGGCAGGAGCAGTGCTAAGGGTGTTGACTATGGCTTAGGTTCCAGGCTACCAGAGGGATGTCTGACTGCCAACTTAGGCCTGATCCCCAAGGAACGGGCCTATGTTGGCAGGTGGACATCTCCTGAGGGTGCAGGCTGGAATGAGAAACCGCCCCAAGTGTGCAGATTTTTGTGCACTGGGCCTCTAGTATCTTTTATAAAACCTAATTCTGGCTGGGTACATTTTAAGTCTTTAATACATATTTATTTTACTACAATATTGAGAAAACACTGTATTCAGAATTATAAATGAAAATATTATTCTCAACTGTATCATTTATTTATTTATTTTTTTCATGGTATCAATATATCTTTTATTCTGCATGGCTGTTGTAAAAAATATCCCCACTTCCCTTAGAAACAGTATCATATGTAAAACACATTTGGATGAACATTGAGTATTAAAATCAACTGTATCATTTATTAATTGGAATCTCTTTGTTTAATTACTTGTTTTGTTAGTTTTTTCTTATTTTTGTTTAGATTTGTTTTTTTAAAAAAATAACAAAAATGTAAGCAAGGATAAAAGAAACTTTTTGCTGTAGGAACAAGAGGCAATTTGAATTTGTCTGTATAGCTGCACTGGAGGCCATGAAGAGATCCATGCAATAGGCCTTGCTTCCCTTGGCTTCCAGCTCTGGTTTTCCTCTGGCACCTTGGACCCAGGCCTACGTTCCGGCCAGAGTCTTCTGCCTTTGCAGTAGACTCCAGCCAGCGTCTGCTGCCTTTGTCTTCACTGCAGACTCCAGCTGGACTCTGCCACCTTTGCTGTAGACGCCAGCCAGAGTCTGCCTTCTTTGTCTCTGCTGCTCTGCTACTGACTCGGCTGGAGTCTGCTGTCTTTGTCTTCATTGCAGACTCCAGAATCTGTAGTCTTTATCTTCACTATGGCTGAAGTTGCACTGCTGTAGATCCCCTCACCCCCTCCCTTTCTCTCATAGCAGGCATACTGCCCCATCCCCCCACTTCACGCCGAGAGCAGCTTGGCAGCCACCATTTTTCTCCTTCTACTCAATAATTTCATATTCCCTCCTGATTGGCTAGTCACGCACATGTGTCAAACACAAGGCCCGCGGGCCAAATCCGTCCCGCCAGGCCTTGCAATGTGGCCCGCACAGCGCTGTCATCACTGCACTCCGCTGCATTTCCATCACAATGACAGTTTATGACTGTTCAGTAAACCATTCGGCCCTCGATTTAGGCTGGATTTTAGATTTTGGCCCCTTCTCTGATTGAGTTCGACACCCCTAGTGGGTATATTGGAGGGATGGTTAATTTGCATGTTTCTCTTTTATTATTAGTGTAAATAGTACTAGTTGCATGAGGTATGGGATTATAGAACAGTGCTCACATCCAACTTATGTATCTTTCTAGTATTTACCCAAATCTGGGTTAGAATATAGGTAGATGTACTTATTTCTTAGCTCCCATTTCTGAGATGTAAGCTTCTTCAGGTTATAATGTATTTCATTTGTTTGTTACCTGACGTTCCAGCCCACATCTTATGTATTATAAGTGCTGCTACAAAATATTAGTAAATTTTAACTAATTAGTTAACTTCTGACAATAATTATACACTACACATTATTGAATGTTATAATTCATTTAAGTGAAGTGACTAAATTATTTAACTAAAACGTTTCTAACATTATATTATAAAGCATTGCATTTCTGATACAGACTATTTGGAATATAATGGAAGCCATAATTAGAAATAAACATTTCTCATAGCTTCACGAATAAGAGATGCCTGTGTTCATTTACCAATACTGAGCACTGCCTCCTGCTCCAGGGCCAGGTGAAGAATGCCAACAGGCACCTGTCTTCCCGGAGGCTGGGCTGCAGTGGGGGACAGGCTACAAAGAAACCAACTCAAACACCTGGGAGGAGGGTGTTCTGGCACAAACGTCCTCAAGGGGAGGGACTTGATGTGCAGGAATCTTCTTTGGCTGGAAAAGATGACAGATGGTGAGAGGGGCATATGCAGATGCTCATGCAGGCCACTGTTAAGAAGCTGAGTATTCCCTTTATATACTACTAGTGACTTGCTACATGGGGGTTCATGAACATTGAAAGGAAATTAATTAGAAGGTGGCTGGTGGGGCAGGACTGGGCGAGATGGGCCAGACATGCCCAGAGCCAACCTCTGTGGTCCCTCCCTGACTGGCCGCACCTGAGGTGGCCTCGTGGCTCAAAGGGCATCTGCAGAGTGAGCGGGGTCCCTCTGGCGGGTGGGGGCTCTCTGCCTGGCCTGGGGGATTAGCTGAAACCAGCTCTCCAACATCCCTTGAGGGATCCTGGAGTGCGAGAGGGCACTCTGCAAAGCTGCTGTCATACAGGGTGTGGAACACAAACCCAAATGTGCAGTAAACCAGATTCTGACTGACAGTGCCCCAGCAACAACATCACTCACGGCCAAAGGTGGAATTGTGTGGCCCGTGAGGAATCGGGCTCCCTCCTCTCTGGTTTCAGGATTCATCACCTGAGAACCGCCACTGCCAAGTCACTGCAGCTGGACAGCTCCTGCGTTGAGCATCTGTACCCTGCGGGTCAGTGTTCATCATAGCGACTGGTCGGACGGGTGGAGGAACACTTAGCGTACTAGCCTTTTATATATATCTCTGTATATAAAAAGCCAGTGACCAGAACACCAGACAAACCAGAACGACTAATCACCATCATGCTCACTGTGGCTGATCAACTGGCCTGATTGGGGGCAGGACTAGCTAGCCGACCTCCTGCAGCCCCACATCCCACCAACCCAGCCTGATTGGCCCTCATTGGGATGGGCCTGCCAGACACCATCCATGAACAAATTTGTGCACCATGCCTCTTATATGTGTGTGTGTGTGTGTGTGTGTGTGTGTATATATATATATATATATATATATATATATCCCTAATATGCAAATATACATAAACATTTATTACATATGTATATACACATATCACATACATAAGTATTTATATATACTATATATTATATACAATATTATACATTATATATTATATAGTATACATTATATATTACCTATCATATATCATATATCATGTATCACGTATCATGTATCATGTATCATGTATCATGTATCATGTGTCATGTGTCATGTATCATATATATGAATATATATGTAATAAATAAAACCCAAATGGCAAAACAACTGAACAACCAATTGCTATGACATGCACTGACCATCAGGGGGCACACGAAGGCATAGTGGGTGTCAGCCAAGGTGGGATGGTGGAGCAGGTGAGCAGGGGCACCAGACCAAATGGGGCTGTCATGGAGGTGAATCTCTAGTGGTTACTGAAAATTCTTCGTTCTCGCATGCCACCATCCTGCCTGGTGCAGGCGCCAGAGTTCTTGCTCACACTTGCTGCTAGTTCTGATCACTTGGTATCACCAGTGGGTGTGAACGGTGGCTGCAGCCCTGATCGCCCCTCAGGATTTCTTTACCTCCCCCTGCTCCGGAGGTACAGTCGGGGTCAGCTGCTACCTTTTGCATCCACGGCCAGCCCCAGCTCTGCTCACACCTGCTGCTAGCGCTGGCCCCAATTGTTCCTTGCCATCAGCAGGTGCAAGAGGGGTTTGTGCCATCAGTATGTGGGAGCAGTGGCAACGATAGCAGCGCTGCAGGCAGACAGGGGATCTGGGGTTGTGGCTGCAGGGGCTGGACATGGGCACAGAGGATGGGCAGAGACCCACCCCTGTGCCCACAGCAGCCTCGCGGCCCATAGTTCCTTTCAAGGTGCACAAATTCATGCACTGGGCCCCTACTGACATATAATTGGAAATAGTCTGTGAGGTTTCTGAGAAGGTTATTTCAAGCACAGTGTTGTGTCCTTTTCACCCTTTTTTCTTTCCTCTGTCTTCCTACAAGAACCCTGGATAGGAGGGTGGTGTGCCAAGGCCAGCATGGATACTGAAGTGATTTTAAATATGGAAGCAACTGCTAAGATGGTAAAGCGGAAATTAAAAAAAAAAGCCCTAATGACCAAGGAGCCTAAATAGCAGCTATGAATGCTGACATTCATGCCTCCTTAAATATAGGAGAAAAATCAAATTTATATTTTCAAGATACTACTTTTTGATATTTTGTTTTAATTGCAGCTGCATTCAATCTGCATTGATACCCACCGGCTTGGAGGAGGAGGATTGAATTTCAAGAACGAGATTTGGAAATGGCACTTGGAGATGCCTATAAGACATACAACTGGGAGTGTCAAATAAGCAACTGGATCTAGAAACCTGGTTCTAAAGTTGGAGAAGGGGGCTGAAGATGGAATGTGGGAGATATTAAGAGAGTTAAACCACGAGGTTTGATAACATCAGGTAGGAAGAAGGAAATGTAGGCAGGAAAGAGAAAAAGACCCAGCACTGAGCCCTGGGGACCTCAATATTTAGGTACCAGAGAGTGAGGCAGAGAAAAGCAGGTCGAAAGAGAATTCAAAGATTGTGGTTTCAATGCAGTAAAGAGAGGAAAATATACGAAGTCATAGGTTGCTGCCAATTGGAGAAATTGAGTAGAGCATTGAATTGAATGCACTAAGTACAAAGAGAAAAGTAAATGTTAAGGTGGGCTAACATGGAAAACATTTTATCTCTGACAAGGACAGTTTTCACGGCGTGGGAAAGCAGGAAGGGAGCCGGGAAGGGAGAGAAATGAAAGACATGAGTGCAAAGCTTTAGTTTCCTGAATGTGGACAAAAACATATCTTGGAAAGCCTCCCAAAGGAAAACTTAGAAAAGCTGGGCAAAGTATAGCAAACACCATCTTAAATATATAGGGAGCTACGAGATCTAAGGATAATTCCAGGGGGTAGACAGTGAAGCAGACATGGAGGAGCTTAGAAACCATGAGGATACGCTGAAAATAAAGGTATAGACCTGCCCCTGGTAAATTGCCATCACTGGTTAATTTTTTTTTTTTTAGCCCCATCCTGAACACGTTATTATCGTCTTCCCTTTCTTTACAGTTTCAGCAAAATGGTCACCCCAAACAAGGTTCCCATTAGCCCAGCATGTCGTAATCTATATTCAAATAAATTCTTCATCTTTATGTTTTTGCATCTTGCTTTTTTAGCTCAGCAGTATTTTTCTGATGTGTATCAAGGTTGTTACGTGAAGTCGTAATTCAATAGCTGATGCCAAAGGAAACACTGCCGGCCAGGAGGAAAAGCTGGTGTTGTTTCCTGAAGAGGGTGGCGAGGATACGCTGAGGGAAGGCTCTGCAGGAAGGGTCAGGCGAGTGCCGCCCAAAGCTCCTTAGGCCCCAAACTGCCAAGCAGAACTTCTCCTGGGATCCCGTGTGGAGATATTCTCGGGTACTTTTGCACACTGCTGTACAGGAGGAAGCCAGCTGGACGTGTCCCTGAACTCAGCACAGGGCAGGTACCCTGGCCCCATTCCCAGGCTCTCGTCTCTTCTGGGCCAGCAGCCAGGGCCAAATGGGCACGGAGGGCACGCACCTCTGAGGCCAGACATTTCTCAAGCTTCTTGCACTTCTCTGCCCCGGGCAGGCTCACTGTCCTGGCACCTGGACTTTATAAAGTTTCTCTGTGTTTCAGAAACCCACCTGAATGAGTAAAAAGGAGCCCTTGCTGAACCAGAGAAATAATGTGTTCAAAATCAAAAGCGTCCATACGTCACTCAGTGGTTTTACATGGGATAATTCACAAAGAAAATCAACATTTTCAAGGGGTTTCCTAATTTTTTTTTTAAGCCTCTATTGCAATATTTCCTTAGAGAAGGAAGGGGTCCTCATCTTCATGTTACATATTGCTTTTCTAGTAAAGAAAATATTTTAAGCACTTTTGTCATTCTGATGCTTGATTAAAAAAAAAAAGTGCTCCATAAAAAGCACTGAGTTATTTTGGCTGCAATTATGCCCTCCCCCTCTAGAAAGTCTTCCATATGAAACTTCAAGTACATTGCATCTATAGTGGTATCTGCCATCCTCATTTACTGAATGGGGAAACAAGGCTGGAGAGGCCAATGGGCTCGTCTGTGACCTCAGAGACACAGGGAAATAAATTCTCAGTATGGACCCTCACTCAGGCCCTCTGCTGCCGATACCTGACCACAGGCTGGAGAGAATGGTGTGTGCAAATGTCGACATGGGTTCATCTCCAAAGGGCTAGTCAGTGATCTTATTATTAAATATATTGTACTAAATACATGAAATAAATCAAAAAATTAAATTGGTAAACATTTAACTCATTGTCTACACAGTGTAGCTGCTAGCATTATGGCTTCTTGTCAAATGCATTTCAACTCATATGCTTGTGTGTGAATTACAAAGTATAATTTAATATCCGATATGGGCACATTTTCAGCGTGTTTGATGTAATAGTAAGCACTTCAGAGAGTGCCTAGAGCTTACGAAGGACCTCCTCCTGGGGTCTACCTGGAAGCAGCTATTCATCTGTCACCTGCTAGCTCAAGAGGCACTTCCTCTGAAAGCTGTTCAGTATTCTGCACCTCTACTTCCACTAGGTTAAAGAGGGAAGCTCTTACTTTTCTGTGATAACTTGTTCATATTACTATTGCAAGACTTTATTATAGTTTTCTACTGTTGGTTGGTTTGTTAGTTGGTGTGCTTTAACATGCTGTCTGGATTCTTAGTTTATCAAAGGCAGAAAGCACGCATCACTCATCTCTGTATTTCTAGTATTGATAACACTGCAGGTAATATGGCAGGTGTCTGATAGTTGTTTATTGAATTAAATTCATTTTCTGTGCAGATGCAAGAGCATCAGAAATTCTACTTGTTTTGGGGTCTGTGTGTGCTCATCATAAAATGTATAAAATCTTGGGACTTACATTGGAGTGTTTTCCTTGGATAATTGCATACCTTACAGTTTCACCTAGGATGGTGTAGTTACAGAATATTAGAATCATATTGGATTGTTTAACTTTTCCTCAATGAATGATGGCTAAATACTTCCTCAAAGTGCCTCTCCCCTCCATTCTCTTTCTTTTTTGAATCATCATAAGGTTGGGTTGTTTTTTTTTTTTTTCTTTTCTTCTATTTTTTGCCTATCATTGAAGATTTTACCAAGAATCAAACTTCTTGAGAGTTATGTATATAAAAAAAACTCTTAAGATTTAAGATTTCCTTTCCTATAAACATTTTCATAATGTATTCAGACACCCAGAATGTTTGTTTTCTCTTTTAGTGGAAGGGAATAAAAATAGAGACAGAGCATGCTTATTATCATACTTAATATTTTACACTTACCCATTCTTGATTAATTACAATGACATGCTGCAGATGTCCAGCATAAACTGGATCATTTAATGTATAATTATACCTTTTAGATGAATTCCAGATCTACTGCTGTTGTTTTCCATGGACTGGAGCAGTTATGTGCCTGAACAGAATTAAGTTCCAATTATGGGATATTATCTCATGGAAGATGAGAGTGAAATAGAGACTAGCTTGTGGAGAAATTGTTCCTATAATAACAAAAGTGTCACTTTGGGAATGCTTTGAAGTTCTTGGGAGATAGGAAACTACCAAATACCACAATAACTCACTTAGTAAAAAGTAAACTCCATTTTACAACTGGTGAAACTGTTCACAGGCTAGTGAGAAGTACTGCCTGCCCCTAGAGGAGTGGGTTTCAAGAAATGTTGTATCATGGACTTAAAAACAAAATACTATTCATACGTTTCAACTTTCTTTATTAAAAAAAAAGAATTCCCATCTCTTGATTTATTTGTATTGATTTCAGAAAAGAAGTGAGAGGGAGAGAGAGACAGAAATATCAATGATGAAAATCATTGATCAGCTGCCTCCTGCACACTCCATATTATGATCCAGCCTGCAACCCAGGCATATGCCCTTGACCTGAATCAAACCTGGAACACTTCAGTCCACAGGCCTATGCTCTATCCAATAAGTAAAACTGGCTATTGCAAGAATTTCCATCTTTTAAAGCCAAGAAAAAAACTTTTAGTGTTGAAGGGATAAAAAGGTGTATTTTTTAAAAAATATATTTTATTGATTTTGTTCAGAAAGGAAGGGAGAGAGATAGAGAGTTAGAAACATCAATGAGAGAGAGAGTCATCAATCAGCTGCCTCTTGCACACCCCCTACTGGGGATATGCACGCAACCAAGGTACATGCCCTTGACCGGAATCGAACCCGGGACCCTTCAGTCCATTGAGCCAAACTGGTCCCGGCAAAAGGTGTATTTTTTTAAGGCTACAGAACACACACACACACACACACACACACACACACACACACACACATATATATATATATATATATATATATATATATATATATATATATATATATATATATTAGAGCACTAGAGGCCCAGTGCACAAAATTTGTGAATGGGGGGTGGGGTGGGGATTGTCCTTCAGCCCAGCCTACACCCTCTCCAATCTGGGACCCCTTAAGGGATGTCCAACTGCCTGTTTAGGATTGGGCCTAAATGGGCAGTGGGACATCCCTCTCACAATCCAGGACTGCTGGCTGCCAACTACTCACCTGCCTGTGTTCCTGATTGCCCCTAACCACTTCTGCTGCCAGCCTGATCACCCCTTAACCACACCCCTGCTAGCCTGATTGATGTCTAACTGCTCCCCTGCCAGCCTGTTTGCCCACAACTTCCCTCCTCTGCTAGTCTGGTCACCCCTAACTACCCTTCCCTGCAGGCTTGATCACCCCCAACTGCCCTCCTTTGCAGGCCTGGTCCCTCCCTAGTGCCCTCCCCTGATGGCCATCTTGTGGTGGCCATCTTAAGTTAACATGAGGGAAGGATCTTTGACCATCTTGTGTGTTGGAGTGATGGTCAATCTGCATATTACTTTTTTATTAGATAGGATAGAGGCCTGAGTGGTGCATGAGTGGAGGCCAGCTGGTTTGCCCTGAAGGGTGTCCCAGATGAGGGTGGGGATTCCTTTGGGGCATGGGGTGGCCTTGACAAGGAACCTGTAGTGGTTTGCAGGCTGGCCACCCCCACCCCCACCCCCACCCCTCCAGTGACCCAAGTGAAGGCTCTGGTATCTGGGATTTATTTACTTTTACAATTGAAACTTTGTAGCCTGGAGCAGAGCCAAGCCTCCTGCTTGCTCTGTGGCAGCAGCCATTTCTGTTGGGATTTATTTATCTTTTATAATTGAACCCTTGTAGCTTTAAGTGGAGGCCTAGGCCAGCCAAGGTGTGCAGAAAGCTTGGCTTCCTCCATCGCTGGGGAAACCCAAGCCTCCCTCCTGCTCTCTCTGTGGCCATAGTTTTCTTGGTTGGTTTAATTTGCTCCTGACTGGTTGTGAGTGTGGCTTATGGGTGTGGTTTGTGGTGTAGCAGAGTGAGGGTTAATTTGCATATTACGCTTTTATTAGATAGGATATACACATTCATACATTGAGTGGCCAGATTATGATCTCTGAACACATAATATTTCTGACCACTCAGTGTATATACATATATATATATATATATATATATATATATATATATATATATATGTTTGTATTTATTATATAAGATATACACTGAGCGGCCAGATTATTACTTGTTCAGAGATCATAATAATCTGGCCACTCAGTGTATAAATTCTTTATTGTTTAAAGTATTACAAATGTCTCCCTTTCCCCCATTGACCTCTCCATAGTCATTCATCCCCTGCCCCAGCACATGTCATCACCCCCCTAACTGTCTGTAGCCGTGTGTTATGCTTATGTGCATGTATATAAGTGCTTTGGTTGATCTCTCCACCCCCTTTTCCCTTACCTCCCCCGCCTCCCCTCTGAGCTCTGAAGTTGGATGGTCTGTTCAATGTTTCTATGATTCCGGATCTATTTTAGTTCATCAGTTTATGTTGTTTATTGTATTCCACAAATGAGTGAGACCATGTGATATTTATCTTTCTATTATATGACTGGCTTATTTTGCTTAGTATTTTTTTTTTTTTTTGCTTCATTTCAAATTTGATATTGTTGGCATAGAGTTAACATGCCATGTATTTTTCTATAGGAGTAACTATTAACCAAGACAGCACTGAATATGTGTGGCTGAAATTTTAGAGATAATAAGAACCTTTAAAAATTTTATTGGATTAATGCTATAACAGCATTGGAATTTTAACATGAACTCTGAAAAAATCAATAACACCTATATCTCTAAATTATTTCATTGAATTCTGAACTTAACACCTTAATTTGATTATAGGTTTTGAACCTTTGCCTTACTCTTGGAGATTTTTATAATGGGATGATAAACTATTGAAGTGCTTTCAAGGTCAAAAGATTGTGCACCACAGCTGCCTTTCAAATGCAGTGTTTCATAGAGCTGCTTTATTGAGGTAAGTTCCACAGCAAAAGGTGCAGGTTAAGCTCAGTGAATGGCATATTTTATGACAGAGCTGTATGCTGAAGATCGGAAGCCAGAAGTGCAGGGTCAGTTTCATAGCTCTGCTTTGTGAATGACCATTGGCAGGCAAGTCATGAATCTTATAAAGTTGATGGTAATAGCTGCTTAAAAGGATGGCTTTATGAATTTGATAAAATGATATCTGGGAAGGTACTGAAAAGTACAAAATTGCACAAATTTCGAACTCTAGATTTTGTCCTGCTCTGCTGCCCAAAAAGTATCACACTTGCCCTAAAGTTGAAGCATTTTGCTAGCCCCCCCAAAAAAATGTAGCTCTAAGCACTTCTTTGGATTTAACAACCGTATGAAGCTCAGGCCCCACTCTAAGAATAAGATAACAATAACCAACTGCTATACGTATTTGAAGTCAGTGGGAACAGAAAGTTATGAGAGGAGCAACAAAACCTACAACAAGCCAAACTCCTGATGGGAATCACTCCTCCACCAACTCTACCACCACACACACACACATACACACACATAGAAGAATGACAAAGCATGATGTTTTCATAATAAACACTATTTACCTCAGTTTCTACTCTTCTACAGGATATCTAGCACTCAAAAATATTATAAGACAAAAAAGCATGAAAAACCAACCCTAATCAGGAGACACATTAATCTAAAGACCCATTTTCAAGTGACCCAATTGTTGAAATGATCTGATAGAGAATTTATTATAATAGCTATAATCAATAAAGATCTTGTGGAAAAAGTGGCAACCTGTATGAGTAGATGTGGGATTTCAGCAAACAGAAAAAAAAATTGATTTTTTAAGTGTCAAGTGAGAACACTAAAATAAAATAAAAATGTAGGAGATGGCATGTGCATTCCTGTAATGGGCTCATCAGAAGACCAGATACAGCTGAGAAAAAAAATAACTAACTTTGAGGCTAAGTGTGTTTGAAAATTATTCAAACAGACTAAAAGAGAAAGACCGTGGAGGAAAAATAACCCAAAAGAAACAAAAAAGAGCACCTAAGACCTTCAGATCTCTATCAAATGTTCTAATATACAAGAAATTTTAATCTCAAAAGGAGAGAGAAAGCATAAAGCAATAAGAATATGGAGATATAATAGCCAGAAAATTTTTTGGGAAAAAGTAGCCACAGATTTATGAATCTCAAAGAATTTGAAGCAGGATAACCTACACACATTACGGTAAAACAACTAAAATTTGATGATAAAAAGAAAAATCTGGAAAGAAACCAGAAAATACAAACAAAATTACATAGAGAGGAACAGAGACAATGACTTCACCAGACTTCATATTAGGAAGTATATAGCCCAGAAGAAAATGGAGTGCGCTTCTTTCAAGTAGTTATAGAAAAATCTTTCAATACAGATTTTGATAATTAGCAAAAATATCCTTAAAAAATAAATGCAAAATAAAGACCTTTTTCAGACAAACAAAAGCTGACAGAATTTATTACCATAAGGCTTGTGCTACAAAAAAATGTTAGACAAATATGATAGAAATCGAGACTTACCTAGATAAATAATGCAGTGTATTTATATTTTTAAATATAAACAAAATGGTAAATTATCATAGATGATTTCATAATTTTAGTTACTTTAAAACATAATGCAGAAATAGTGAGAATGTGTTTTGATGTTAAGAAGCATGACAAAAAATAGCATGTAGAATTAAGAGGACGAAAAAGGAAGGTTCTTACACTATTATGAATTATTATTTGAAAAATTGATGTATACTCTACACTGTACAATAATCACTGAAAATAATATAACACTTTACCTATATAATATGGGAAATCTCTAGA
Source organism: Pipistrellus kuhlii (assembly GCF_014108245.1). NCBI lineage: Eukaryota > Metazoa > Chordata > Mammalia > Chiroptera > Vespertilionidae > Pipistrellus > Pipistrellus kuhlii. The sequence continues at coordinate 109,507,591 of NW_023425404.1, read as the reverse complement.
AAAAAAAGTGTCATACTTTTAAAAATATATATTTATAGCCCTGACTGGTTTTGCTCAGTGGATAGAGCATCAGATTGGTAGGGTCCCAGGTTCAGTTCCGATCAAGGGCATGTATCTTGGTTGTGGGCTTAATTCTCAGTGGGGGGCATGCAGCAAACGTTGATCAGTGTTTCTCTCATTGATGTTTCTAATTCTCTATTTCTCTCCCTTATTCTCTGTAAAAGAATCAATAAAAGTATATTAAGTACATATATATATTCTCTGAAATATATATATATATATTCTTGATTTCAGAGAATGAGAGAAAGATAGAAACATCAATGATGAGAGAGAATTATTGATCATATGCCTCCTGCATGTTGCAACCCTGGCATATGCCCTGATCAGGAATCGAACCATGACCTCCTGGTTCATAGGTCTACGCTCAACCACTGAGAAACGAAGGTCAGGCAAATGTGTTATACTTTTAAAAATACGTTGTTAATTAATGAAGACAGTGTTCTCTTCTTATAAAATATTTGTTATAAATTGAAAATACAAAAATATTTTAAATGTAAATCTTTAATCTTAAAGCCAGTAAAGTTTATCTTCTTCATGCAACATTAAATTCAAATATATATATATATATATATATATATATATATATATATATATATAAAACTAAGATTAATATGGCAAAGAATCTAATGGACAATATGGACAATATTTTGTTCTACTACTATAGATAGTCTTACCACTGCCAAACATAGTAGTAAAAGCATAAGAGCATTTTGTTTTAAATAGCAAGCAATAAACTCACGTATTCTGCTTTCCATTCCTTACTATGGTAGCAAAAACAATCTCACATTCTACTTTCACCTTCCAGGGCATCATGTTTCTAATAAGCCATTGAAAATCTATACACAGAATGAAGAACCCCAGGCAATAGCAGGGACTTTAAAAGGGAAGAAAGAATAGTGTTTATTTGTTTCTTATACTTTTTACTTTGTTCTTACAATATTTTGGATCCAAAACACAGAGGGAAAAGGCAATGCTTATATTTTTAGTTGTCATAAAACACATTCAGTTCCAATAAAACATTAAAACATTGAGCTTTTAATCCTAATATAAAATTTCCTATAACTTCCAAATTATAGTTGTTGCTGTAATAAAACTGATGGAAACATATCAAATGCTGACCACTTTTGCTGTGTTAATTGAACTATAATACATTCATTCTAATGTTTGGTTTGGTGATGGTTTTATGGTCTGCATGGGAATGAGCAGTGACTGAGCTGGTTTTCTGAAATTTCTCTCATTTCCCTCTCTTGGTTTTCAGTTCTGCCTCTAGATGCTGCAATAGATCAAAGCTTTTTAAAAGCAGCAATGTGCTCATTGTCCTTCCCCAGTCATGGTGTGATACGAAGTGGCGAAGAGGAACAAGAATGTTTGGAACAGTCACAATAGTATCTATTATGTATCCATCCTAGAAGGGCTGGAGGCGGATTGCACAGAAGTGATATGTGCCTATTGTTGAAGCTTTTTCTGTGATAACAGATAGACATACTCATTCTGTGGAAGGCTTTCCTGGGAGAGATATCATCTCGTTTTTGGATGTGCATTTTAGCGTGGTAGGAGGTTTTGCAGTTTATATAAGGCACAGCAAATGAGTGATGCAATTTCAAAGAATTGGTTTTAATTACCGTGGCAATAGTAAATGATCCAGCATTGAAATGTTGGGGCTGGGTTGGCAGTCCTTGGAATTAGAAATTGCTTATTTTCACATTTGTATCTGGCAAACCCCTTAAGTGTGGAGAAATGCAAATGCTTCAGGGAACTGCAAGTGGGTATCTGCCACATAAGCGTCCATTAAGAGTAAAATGTCTAGTGCTCTTGAGAATCTTGAAATTCATTTTCAGAAATCATGAAAATCCTACTTGACACATGCCTCATTTGCCTTGTCTCCACACTCACTCTGGCTACTTTGCATGCCTTTCTTCTGCTAACATTTATAATTTTAAATGAAAATGTTAAATATTTTATTCTATTTCATTTTATAATAGAAAATCTCTGAGTATGGTGTACTTCATCAAATATCCTTAGAAAGTGAATCCCCCCAGGTCTTTTTCTACTTAAAAATTTCCAGGGGATTCATTTTGTAGGAAGATGTGTACAAGTTTATTAAAAATGGGTTCAATTATCTAAAAGGCACATTATTAAGAATGTAAAATAACCAATTTTAGATTAAAAAGAAGAAAAAATCTTGCGAGAAATTGCTCTCGAGAGTCTCCATACATCCTTACTATTCTTTAGTAGGGAAAAGATCTGTCACCTGAGAGTCACAACAGGTCCTTCTTGAGCAGCAGAGCTTACACAAGGGGCTAGAACTGTGTGGACATAGAGGAGGCGACCTAAGAACTTTACCACTTCCTGTCGTGGCTCACCGGGGCAGGTACGGAGAAGTGACTTCTCTTTACAACGGCCGTGGTGAAGCTCTCTTAATCCAGTCTGAAGAGAGGATATCCAAAGAAAGGATTTAGGCTTCGATTTCAAGATTTGACCCTAACCAGAAGGATATGATCTTTCTCCCTCTCTCTGGGTCTATCATCTACCTATCATATATTTACCAAGCTACACATACATCTATATCCACATCTGCATCTACACCTACACCTATCTTTATCTACATCTGTATCTATTGCTATGTTGTTCTTGAGAGTCCTCAACTTGTATGAATAGTTTATATGCACTGTCACTATAAAGCTCTCTATTGCATTGCACATTGTCTAGACAGAAGAACATTTTCTTTCTCTCCTGTAATGTGATACCTGTGTATAGACATAGAATATAATTATACATAGGCTTGATTATGCTACTTACCTTCCGGGTCAGGATTAATGTCATGTAACTGAATACATTTCCTGCTACTGCACCCGGAAAATTACTATGAATTCTTATTTGTGGCATACTGACATAAATGATTATCATTCTTGAAATTAGTATGATCATAATGTTGAGTCTTATCAAAAGCCTGCTTTAATTTGGCATTAAATAACTTTAATTTCTTAAAAACTGTGCAGATTAATAATGAACAATACTGAGACCTTTATTTTATTTAGTTTCCAAGTCTAATACAGTTCAGAACCTTGAATATTTGCACCTGAAACAAAACTAAAGCACTGAAAATTGATTCCTGAGGAATAACATATCTCCAAATCTTCATCACAGAATGTGTACTACGCAAGTAAAAATTAAGTGGAATTCTTTGTATTCCACTTACAAATTTGTTAAGTGGATTGAAATTTTATTCTATTAAGTCAAATCTGTGAAATTTTGGCAAATAAATATTTATTGTGATTCTTCATGCTTTATTTAAAAAATACTTTTAATAACTTTATAAACTCAGTATTAATTATCTTTTATGAGTTTATATTATTAAAAGTTTCTAATGAATGTTGCTTTTATCCATCCTGTTCTAACAATCTGTTCTCATACATGCCAGAATGCTTTATAAAAGTCTATTAAAATAATGATATATATTATTAAAATCTTTATTGAGAGTATTACAGATATCCCCCTTTTTCCCTATTGCCCCCCTCCACCCGGTTCCCAACCTGCCCCAGGCCTTCACCCCCCTACTGTCTGTGTCCATCGGCAAGATCTTTGGTTACTATCTTCCCGCAATGCCTTTTTCTCTTTGCTCTGAGATTCATCAGTCTATTCCATGCTTCCATGGCTCTGACTCTATTTTATTCACCAGTTTATTTTGTTATGGGCTCCATTCCCAGAAGTGGCTGTGTAGGAGGCAGCAGATCAATGATTCTCACTCACTGATGTCTCTCTCTCTCTCTCTCTCTCTCTCTCTCTCTCACTCTCTCTCTCTCTCTCTCTCTCTCTCTCTCTCCTCTTCTTTCACAAGATGGCCAGCAGAGGAGGGCAGTTGGGAGAGACCAGGCCTGCAAGGGAGGGCAGTTGGGGGAGATCAAGCCTGCTGGGGAGGGTAGTTAGGGGTGACCAGACAGGCAGAGGAGGGAAGTTGGGGCAAACAGGCTGGCAGGGGAGCAGTTAGATATCACTCAGGCTGGCAGGAGAGTGATTAAGGGGTGATCAGGCTGGCAGGCAGTCAAGCAGTTGGGAGCCAGCAGTCCTGGATTGTGAGAGAGATGTCCCACTGTCCATTTGGGCCCAAATCAATAAACATTGTTGATGTTTCTATCTCTCTCTCCTTCCTCTCTGAAATCAATTAAAAAAATAAATTAACTTTCAATTAATATAATTAATCCATATGAATGGACAATATGCAAAATGCACCTGTTAAATGTTAAATAAGAGTAAAGAAATCATTAATCACCTGAATGAATAAATTTCCTAATCCATTCAGGTCATTGTCTAAATTAGGACTTGAATTTCACATTCTTTTTCTATTATATTCTCAGCCTTAATATATTCTCATAGCCATTGTTATCTATGAACTAATAATGTCAAAAGAAATCATTTCAGGTCCCATAGAACAGCACTGTTAAGGGCTGAAATGCTTGTATTCTTTAAAATTCACATATTGAAGCCCTACCCATAATGTGATAGTATTTAGAAATGCAGCATTTAGAAAGTAATTCGGTATAGATGAGGTCACGGGGAAGATGGGATATGGGGTCAATGCCCTTCTCTAAAGAAACACCAGATAAGCCCTTCCTGCCCCCGCTCTTTCCCCTCACCAGGGAGAAGAGGCCCTGTGAGCACACAGTGAGTGGCCGAGTCAGCAAGAGACAAGGTTTTCAGTTGGAACCTACATTGCTGACATCTTGATCCTGGACTTCACAGCTACAGGATCTGTGAAATAAAGGTCTGTTGTTTAAGCCACAAATCTGAGATATTTTATTATTGCAGCACCAGTTGACTAAGGTAAACCCCAATTTATGGCTTTCTTCGGTTGCTAGAAATTAACCCTGACCAACTTAGAGAAAACAAAAGGATATATTGAAAAGATTTCAGGGAACTCACAACGTTAAAAAATATAAATAAATAAGACAGAACTTATAGAATGTGTGAACAATTTGAAAGGAGAGTTGCTTTGAACATTATAGTAACAGGAGTAGGGTTTCCATCTTTCTAGGCATTTCCAGGTCCAACCATCTTCCATTCTCATGTATCTTTGCTTAAGATGTAAATTCCCATCAGAGAGAACTTGGCTTGCCTGGGAGTTGCTAAAATTTAACCTGGGATTTTTGAATCAATTTTTATAAGAAAAAAATAATCAAAATTATATATTTTTCTTTTTTACATTCATGTTTCAGTTTTATTAACAGTACAATACATGCATTATAATTGAAAAGGGCATGATAGTTCAAATAACATAGAAATTGATTTCTATAAGATTTGAACTGATTTTTTTTGAAGCCATTAGTACTTTTTGATGTCTCCATGTTTTGTCACATCTCAAATCAATTTTTATAACTACCATTTCCCTAGAAAATCATTCATTTTTATCCAGATTTTTCAAATTTCTTAGCATTCAATAATAAATTATTTTATAGTGAAGAATGATATTTTCCTAGTTTTATTGAGAAAGAATTAACATATAACATTGTATCTGTTTAAAATATATAACATGATTATTTGCTATATATTAAGATGTGTTAAATGAGTATCCAAATAAAGTAAAGTTTAGGACAATACTTTATAAAATTTTTCTCAAAAGTCAGAAATAAATTTTATTCATAATGATGGGGAAAAGGAGACATTTGGGAGTCTAGCAATCTGAACCTGTACCTTTAACCTAATACACATTCTTATTAGCTTATAGTTTAATCTCTGCCCCTTTAATTGTCTGGTTTGCAAGGCCTGTTTACTCCCACTTTAGAGAGGCCATACACTATCCCCAGATGGAGTTATCAGTGCTGGTGCCAGGCCAGGCCTTTAGTTGTGGTCTTAAAGCCATAGCACATTGGGCTCTTTAAGAACTTGCAAAGGGGACCAGAAAACCCCTTATGTGGGAGACAAAGAACTGGAAAAAGTATAAATAGGGAAAGCTTCCTCCATGTTTTTGCCCAGAATTTGAAAGACATTTTTCTCTGAGCCCACTTGTGTAATAATAATAAAGTATAGCCCTGACCCATTTGGCTCAGTGGATAGAGCATCAGCTTGTGGACTGAAAGGTCCCAGGTTCCATTCCAGTCAAGGGTATGTACCTTGGTGGCAGGCATATCCCCATTAGTGGGTGTACAGAAGGCAGCTGATCAATGTTTCTCTCTCATCAATGTTTCTAGCTCTCTATCCCTCTCCCTTCCTCTCTGTAAAAAATCAATAAAATATATTTTAAAAAAATAATAATAAAGTGTAATTGCATTTCTTTAAGCTTAGCTTGTTTTTTTCTCTGGTCTTCTGTAACAATAGTGGCATTAATTAGGATTACTATGATTTTCCTTCCTGCTAGTTTGTATGCTGAGGTAGTTTGCCTTTGTTTCTAAGCACTGTGGAATCTAAATTAGCATTTTAAAACTTCTATTATTAAGGACCTGAGACAATTTGATTCTTTACGTTAATTATGAATTATTTAATTATTTAATTATTTTAATAACGGTGATAAAATCAAAGGAAAATAAGAAACTTAAGTAGAACATTTTATTAAGATATTCAGATATACAATGATGATAAGGTTCTGATTTAAATTCCATGAAACCATTCAATACATTTAGTGATAATATTTATTCTTAAAGGTAATAATTACAGTAGTATTCTGAATAAACTTTCATTTTTTACTATTGCATAATATAAGTTTCTATCACATTTGACAGACTGGAATTTTCTATAAACTATGCATGCTAGATGATAGTTGATCTTGACAATACTATTTGAGATAATTAGGTACGGTCTGCAGGCTTCCTGATGTTGTGCCATATAGTGGATTGGAGAAGGAGTATGTAGAACTCTAAAGAAAAACACATTGAAAAGAATAGAATTTTATGCATTAATATAAGAGACTTCTTTCCAGATCATGAAGAACATAGCAAGTTTTTAATGATTTTCCACTGGAGTAATAAATGGAACAACCCTAATTCCCCAGCACTCACTCCCAGGAGACACTGCCTGAACCTCTGGCACCAGTCTAGTCTCAGTGTGTGCCTGTCTTCTGTGCACAGGAGCCACTGCCTCATCCTCACCTGTGGTGGGGTGGGGGGTATGCACTTGTCAGTATCTTTGCTGCTACTCCTTATGGTGCTGGTCTTTCTAAGTCTGCTGTATTTATAATAGACATGTTACACAAAACAATAAAAGAAACAAACAATTGCTTTTATTTGGGAGAATTGTATTTTGCAGAGTATATTAGAAAATTTAAAATTTGGGACATTCTATAGGACAAACAACTTGATTTCTTTAATGAATAAATTGGAAGAAAAATATAAGATTGAGAAAATGGAACCTAGAAATTAAAAGAGACTTAAGAAACAAGTCTAACAATTTGAATGCATATTATCTTATACTGATCCTGATTTTAAAATATATATATACAGCAACAACAACAAATATAAATGCCCCTACTTATTTATGAGACAACTGGGGGAGACTGAACACTGACTGAATATTTGATGGTATCAAGGAACATTGTCAAATGTTTCGTTGAGATGCTGTGGTTAGATCACTTAAATATGCATCTGAGTCTTTATAGATGAAATTAAATGACGTTTGGAATTTGCTTAAAAACATTCTGGTTGAATGGAAACTATGGACTCTGTGTGATGATGACAAGTTAATGTAGGTTCATCAATTGCTAACAATTGTTACTCTGGTGAGGGATGTTGACAGAGGAGGAGACTACACATGTGTGGGGGCAAGGAATATATGGGAGTTCCCTGTATTGCATGCTCAATTTTGCTGTGAACCTAAAACTGCTCTAAAGAAAATAAAATCTAAAAACGCCACCACCACTCTGGTGGGTGGAGGAAATGGCAGTAGAAGTGAATCAAGAATGACCATGGGCCCTAACCAGTTTGGCTCAGTGGATAGAGCATTGGCCTGTGGACTGACGGGTCTCGGGTTCGATTCCAGTCAAAAACATGTACCTTGGTTGCGGGCACATCCCCAGTAGGAGGTGTGCAGGAGGCAGCTGATAGATGTTTCTCATTGATGTTTCTAACTCTCTATCCCTCTCCCTACCTTCTGTAAAAAATCAATAAAATATATTTAAAAAAGAAAAAAAAAAAGAAAAAAGAAAAAAAGAATGACCATGGGTTGATAATGGTTGAATTTGGTGGCAGGTATATACCGGTTCATTATACAATTTCTGTATCAGAATATGAAAATTTTCGCTGAGTGTTTGGAAGACTATTTTGGAGAAATTGATTTCTCTATTATAATGTCAGTGAAGAAACACAGTTTAATTAATACAAAGGCATTTGTTTCTGAAAAAAAATAGAAATAAAAATAGCAACAAAGGTCAAGAGCAATTACGGGATTTTTTCTCTAGCCATTTGTAATGGAAGGAAAAAGGAATGTGAAAGGGAAATTTTTATTAGAAAATAAAATAAAAAGAAACTGCTTCCAAGGTTTGCTGGAGTCATCAGTCACCCTGCCATAGGTACACATAGTAGAGAACATCTTAAAAGCATGTTGGAAGGTGGGTCTTTGAAAGGGACCTCTTCCTGTGCACCAGAGAAGCCACCTTCTCAGTACAAAGTAAAGGACGCATAACACCTTCCGAGCATACAGTTAACTATTTTAAGTTGATGAGATATTAATATTTAAAATACCAAATTTAAAACACTACACTTAATTATTATATAATTTTCTCCTTCAAGTACTAAAAGTTAAGCTCAGCTAAAGATAAAAAAATTACAATTTCTTTTTTGTAGTAAAAATAAAAATAGGAATATATATATATATATATATATATATATATATATATATATAGGGTGTCCCAAAAATGTATGCACTGACTTAGAATAATTATAAAGGCAGTGTTTATTAAAATCCATTTCATTTTCAAAATTGAGCTACCAGCTATTAAAGTGTGCATACATTTTTGGGGGACACTCTGTATTATACCTTCCTACTTTTTCAAAAAGATACATTTGGTTTTCTTAACATGCACTTATTTATTTATTACCCATTAAGTAGGAATATATATCACTTTTACTTGATGTCTTGATTGACTAGACAGACCACCCAAAGTAATGATCTCCTGTGCTCTGGGAAATATCTTACTCCTTGTTTTCAATCATCCCAAAAAAATACTAACAATGTGTATTGACATCATAATTGATGAAAACAAAAAAAGTTAAAGGTTGTGTTAGACTTCAGCCTCACCAACCAAGCCTCAAAATGACCAGAAACCACCTGACCTGATACTTTTGCTACTATTTTCAAGAACAGTAGCAAACTGTTCATAACCTATTTTCACACAAAAAATAATGGAGGAAAATTAAAACTTTTATATGCTCATTTTGACAGGAGATTAAATTTTATACATTTCTAAAATCAGATGAGAGGAAGCTTTCAGAGATAGAAAGCAATGTGTCATGGCTAACTCCATTTTATTACCCACTTAAGAAAAAGATGGGAAAGATTTTGTTTGCCATTTCCTCTCTAGCCTACTTCTTATGCTGGTAAGGAGTAGCCTAAAAAGGGCCAAGAAAGATGTAATGCACTACCGTATTTTCCGGTGTATAAGACGACCCCCTAATTTTACAGTTAAAACATAGGTTTAGGCCTATATTCGCTGTATAAGACTACCCCCCACTTCTGAGGCAACACCAGTTCTTCTTTTAATAGACCGCCTCTCTGACTCTGGCCAATCTGAGCAGGCTTTTTACATGTTCTGTACCCGAAGCTACACTGTGTTCTAGTAAAAAGCCTGCTCAGATTGGCCAGAGTCAGAGAGGTGGTCTATTAAAAGAAGAACTGGTGTTGCCTCGGAAATGGGGGGTAGTCTTATACAGCGAATATAGGCCTAAACCTATGTTTTAACTGTAAAATTAGGGCCTCGTCTTATACGCCGGAAAATACAGTATTTCTCTCTTTACCTTCTGAATTTTCAGGTAAAGGTCCTCATTGTCCACAACTACATAAGAGAACACAGAATGCTATCCTCCTTTTTGTCTTTGACAATAAAATATGAACAACAGTCATATTTGAACTGTTATTCAAATACTTAAATAAGAGTAGTTACTGTGAGTCGCTGACTAACATTCTGTGGTGAAACAGGTATTTTACAGATTTGTCAGTTCCCTGAGTGTGAGCAGTGTGGCCACACAGCCACTTCACGGTGAACTGATTTTACAAGTAGATTGCAACTGTCCGGGAATGGAGAATTCTCATAGCATATTTGAGAGACTGAAACTCCTTTCCACCCACAGATGAAATTGTTCCTCTTAGTAAAGCGTGTTCAAACAGTGCTGTGTATGGGTGTGTTTTTGCTTCTGAAACAATACAGTTCACCACCATCTCTTACCTCTGATTTCTCTGAGTTGCTCCAATTCCCATACACTGGATTAACAAATGCACAATTAACACTTCCTTTAGTTTTCCTTAAAGCACATGGGGTTGCAAAAAAAGAAAGAGAAAAGAATAAGTATTGAAATGTACCACTGTAAATTTTTAGGTAGAAATTTTTGCAAGACACATTGTCCAGTCTGCATACATATTATTATGATTATCTGTATATGTAAAAAGCCAGCGACCAAACACCGTTAACAACCTGGGAATGACAGGATGCCCACTGAGGCCAGCCAACCTGCCAGATCAGGGGCTGGGGCTGGCCGGCCAACCTTCCTCGGCCCCTCCCCTCAGCCAGCCCCACCCCTGATCAACCTTTCCCACTCTGATCAAGGGTGGGGCTGCCTGCCAACCTTCCGCCCCCTCCCCACCCCCTTGACCTTTCTCTGGGTGGCCAGTCAGGGGTGACCCTTCCCCAATAGGGGATGGGGTCAGCCAGCCAAACTCTTGCAGCCCCTTCCCCAACTGGTCCCACCGGTAAGGGCCTGCACCACCCAGATTGGCTCCACCCCCAATTGGCCCCCTCACTTTTATCGTAGCTGGCCAATCACTGATGGCCCCTCCTCCAGGCCACTGACCCCCCCAATCAACCCCCACATTTGGGGGCGGGGCCAGCCAGCCCACCACCCACAGCCCCTCTCTGTAACTAGCCCCACCCCAGATTAGCCTCTACCATACCTATTGGCCCATGGCCACTTCTCCCAGCCAAGTCTGTCCTCAGTTGGCCCCTCATACACCAATCAGGAATGGGGTTGGTCTGCCAACCTCCCACAGCCCCTCCCTTGGCCCAATTTAGGGGCAGGGACAGCTGACCCACCACCCACAGCCCCTCCCCATAGATGGCACTGCCCCAAATCAGCCCCCTGTCCCCAGTCAGGGATGGGGCTCACCAGCAAGTGCCTGTGGCCCCTCTCCCTAGCCAGCCTGGCCCTGATTGGTCCCCAATCAGGACAGGCCAGCTGGCCAACCTCCCACTGCCTCCTCCTCCCAATAGGCCTAGCCCTGATCTGCCAACTAGGGCCAAGCCAGCCAGGCCCCATCCATGCACGAATTTGTGCACTAGGCCTCTAGTATTACTATAAGACTTTTTAGCCTGACACCAAAGCAACCTCATTATTGAGAGCAAGAGTTATTTATCCTTTGAATATCTAGATCCAAATAAACCCAGACAAAGACAAAAATGGCATTAAGTTGATTTTTAAAATTGAGTTCTTAAAATATTTCTCAAATAATATGAGGAAAAATATTAAAAAGAATACATATATATATATATATATATATATATATATATATATGCCTAAGCAACCATTACAACTGAATGATCAGAGTGACCAGAACAACCAGTTGACCAGTTGCTATGACATGCACTGACCACCAGGAGGCAGATGCTCAATGCAGGAGCTGCCCTTTGGTGGTCAGTGTGTTCCCACAGCCAACCTCCTGCATCTGGCCAACATCCCCTGGTCCCTCCCTACCTTCGGCCAATCAACTTCCTGCAGTCCCTCCCCGCTTTCCCTACCCTGGCCAGCAGGCCCCAATCATCCCAGCCCCAATTGGCCAGGCCCCAATCAGGACTGGGCAAGACAGCCCTGATCAGCCCTGATCACCAGCCAGGCGTAGGGACCCCAGCTGTGCACATTTCATGCACTGGGCCTCTAGTATAATATAAAGTTATAAGAAAGGCCACCTTGATTTCCCTGAGACTTTAAGGTGCCAAGTCCTCACATTCTGAGGACTATTTTCCATGACAGTGCATGACTTAAAGATTTATGGCATCACTGTCTTTAATATTTTAAACAGAAAAGTTACGTATGAGTGTTTTGAAGAGTTATTTTTGTTAATTTTCCTTTTATGAATCACAAATGTGCATGTCCTTGGTAATCTCACACATTGGTCTAAATCCACATAATTGACTCAGATATAGTGGGATCCTAAGTGATCATTTTCTTTTTATACTTTAATTATTTAAGAGTCAATAGGTTTATCAGAAAACAACTAGCTTGCAATAGTGGCTGATAAAGAAAAAATGACCATCACAGGAACAGAAAAATATATAAGTGGATATGCAAATACACCCTACTAAAGACAGAGGAAGGATCACAGTCATGCACACAAATATGCATGCACACATACACATAATGGAGAATGAAAGACCAATTCCAGAATGACTGCCAGTGTCCTGAGGAAAAATATGTTCATGAATACTTTTGACTAATCAAGGTATAATGACGACAAATTTAGCAATAATAAACATTTGAATCCTCAAAGAAAAGAGAGTAAAGAGGAAGCTCTTGTGCTTTTTGAAAATAAGTTGTCACAGGTTTGTGACCTCTTATTCTATCCACCAAACCAACCGCATAGTCCTCTGCTAAAAAGAGTGAGCCCAGCAGCATAACCTGGGTAACTGTGTTTGGCTGGCAATACATTCTCCCTGTGGATTCAGTGTCTTCCACGCTTCCTGCCCACCAAGGTGTCTATACCATTGGCTTAAATATTCAATAATCTCACCAGTTCACCCTCACTGTGTCTACATTTTGGTTATTGATGAAGAGAGCAATAGCAGCCTTTTTGTGGATTACATTTTGAAAAAACAATCATAGAATACTCTTAAACGATGGGGCAACAAGTGTCATTAACTGAATACTTAGGATTACCCCCATTAAATCAAACAAGGGGTGCTTGATTCCTTGCCTGTTCTTCCCCCAAGAATAATCAGAGTAAGTTCTCAGAGCAGCAGGCTCAGGAAATGGTTGGGTTGGGGCATGAGAAGGGTTGCTTTCAAAGTTGAGACGGTACAAAACGAAGGGCAGCTTTGAGATGCATCAAAGTGTCAAAGCAAAAGCTGGTACAGGAGATAGATATTAACATGGAGGTAGGGGAAATCAAAACAGAAGAAAAATTAAGCAGTAGGTAAAGAGGGGGATAGCCACAGATACCAGCAGCTCATAAAAGTAATCTTGTCATGAAAAGGAAGCAGGAGGAAACCCAAACCATAGGACCAGACAGGGCAGATGGTGCAAAGGCAGGGCATGCAACCAGAATGAGGGACAGGCTTGGCAGCCACCCGGATAGAAGAGAGGCTCAGAACACAGCAAATCTTAATATGAGGTGATTACATTTGGCTTTGGACTGCTGGGACCCCAGATGACCTAGACCAAGATTAGCAGGCTGAAGTCAGGTAAATTGATCCATTTTCCAGCCCTGTTAATTCAGCTATTAAATCTAATTTTCTTCAGGAAGGATTTTGTCTTAAGCAATTTTATATTAAAATGAGGAAAAAAAACTGCAGGATTGAGTGACTACAAAGAAGGAAGTGTGCTAGTTAAGGGGAAGGATGTGGAATTTTAACAAAGAGGAAAGGGTTACGATAGTGGAAGAGGAACAAAGGTTAATTCTTCCTACTACAAATTATCTTTATTAGCAATCTCACACTTTTATTTTTTCCAAATACAAAGATGTCTCCCAATATTAGAAACCTCTGAATTGTTAGGATTAATTCTTAATATCTTTTCTTTGTGAAGTAAAATATTACTCATCGCCCATAACTACTACTATTAAATGCATTTCTGGTGTCAACTCCATACATTTATGATTTCAAGTTCTGTGATATAATTTTTTTATTTTCTTCAATTTTATAAATTTGGTTTTCAAACATAAGAAATTTTACTTTCAAATGCTGATTCCTTATATGAGGGAAAAAAACGAATTATGATGTGTTTCTGCTAGTTCTGACACTATATGGTGCAATGGTAAGTCTGCATTAGGCTAAAAAAATGCTGCGTTTAACTTATATTTGTAGATAGGCAGATGGTCGGAAAGAGCTGAGGTTTCAAAGAATCTAGCCATCCCTCGGAGTCAGCAAGGAATTGGCTTAGACGTTTAGAGTTGAGGAAAGGAAAACCTGCATGGATCACATCAGTTTCCACCCATAACTTATGCATTCACTTAAATTATTATTAAATGCCATGCTTTATCCAATATGTGCAGGAACTGCATAAAGTGGAATTCTGAGTGGGCTTAAGAGAAATATGTCAGTGCATAGCTAGGGCAATTCTGTTGGGAATTTCCAATTTAAAAATAGTGAGCATATGTACACTTCTAAAGGAATTCACTTCATAAATTATTGACTAAGATATTTTTTAGTATTAAAAACGTGAAAGTGTTTATAAAAAGTATCTGAAATTATTGTAAATGGACAATAAAGATAATAAAAAAAACTATAACAAAAACTCATCTATGTTGAATATAGTAAACATGATTTTGAGATAAGTGTTTATTTTATTTTATATAAATACAGGGGTGGGCAAAAGTAGGTTATAATTGTGAGTACACAAAACAAAGTTTAACCTTGTATTATTATTTATTAATTATTGTATTATCTTCCATATGAACAACTCTAAACCTACTTTTGCTCACCTTGTATTTTAAAAGTCTTATTGAATTATCATTAACAAATCATACAATTCTTTCAACACATATAATTTAATTTTTAAAAGTAATAGTAATATTAATTTACTGTAATTAATTATTAGTTTTGAGAAATGTAGTAAAATAACATAAAATTTGACATTTTAATTGTCTTTAAAATGTACAGTTCAGTATAATTCATTATATTCACAATGTTATGCAACCACACCAATATGTATTTCCAAAATGTTTCCATCACCACAAATAGAAACTGTAGCCATTAAACAGTAACTTTACATTTTTCCTTCCTTCAGCTCCTATAACCTCTAATTTTTTATTTTCTATCTCTATAAATTTATCTATTATGGATACTTCATATGAATGGAAATGTGGAAATATACAAAACCTATAATTTTGTGTCTACCTTATCTAACTTAACACAATGCATTCAAAATTCATCTATATTGTAGCATGTACAAAACTTCAAGTCATTTTTATGGCTGAATAATAATCCATCATATTCATATGCTACATTTTGTTTGTTCATTTGATGATAGATACTTGAGTTGTTTCCACCTTTTGGCTATTGTGAATACTCTACTGTGAACATTGGCATGTAATTATCTGAGTCCCCATTTTCATTACTTTGGGTATATAATTATTCCTTAGGAGTAAAATTGCTGGGTCATATGATAATTCTATTTAGCTTTTTGCAGAAGAACTAAACAATTTTCCAGAGTAGCTGTACCATTTTACATTTCTACTAATACTTTATGAGGTTTTCTATTTGTCCACACCCCTACTAACATTTACTATTTTTTGTTTTGTTATTATTGCCATCCTAATAGGTGTGAAGTAGTATTTAATTATAGTTGTTTTTTGTTTTTGTTTTTGTTTTTGTTTTTGTTTTTTTATAATATATTTTATTGATTTTTTACAGAGAGGAAGGGAGAGAAACAGAGAGTTAGAAACATCAATGAGAGAGAGTCATCGATCAGCTGCCTCTTGCACACCCCCCACTGGGGATATGCCCTCAACCAAGGTACATGCCCTTGACCAGAATCGAACCCGGGGCCCTTCAGTCCCCAAGCCGACGCTCTATCCATTGAGCCAAACCGGTCCTGGCTAATTATAGTTTTGATTTGCATTTTCCCTAACAACTAATGACATTAATATAGGCCATTTGTATATCTTTTTTGAAGAAATGTCTATTCAAGTCTGCTTATTTTAAAAAATATTTGTTACTGAATTTTAGAGAGAGATAGAAACATCAATGAGAGAGAAATATCCATCAGGCTGCCTCTTGCACACCCTCTAGTAGGTGTGCAAACCCAGGCATATACCCTGACCAGGAATCAAACCTGCATGAGTCTATGCTCAACCACTGAGCCACATTGGCTGGGGAAGTCTGTTTATTTTTTTAATTGTGTTGTTGCTCCCTTTGTTGTTGAGTTGTAGGATTTTTGTGTATTCTGGATACTAGGCTCTTTCTAAATATATCATTTCAAATATTTTCTCCCACTTTGTAGGTTATCCTTTCACTTTCTTGATAATGCCCTTCAATGTATGAAAGTTTTTGATACAGTCCAGTTTAGTTATTTTTCTTCTGTTCTTGTGCTTTGGGTATCATATCTAAGAATGCGTTGCCAAATCCCAGGTCATGCAGATTTGCTCATATGTTTTATTCTAGCTTTTTAAAAATGATTTTAAGCTCTTAAAAAGAAAAAGATATATTTCCCCCCTTGGCGGACCCCAGGTTGGACACTGGCCCATTCATAAATATCTTGGGGGGTGGGGAGAAGGATAGGGTTATAGCTGTTTTGTTTAATTGGAACTGGAAGAAAGATCATGCCTTACTTTATGTCCTTCTCAGAAAGGGGGAGGGACACCGTGATCGCACTTCTGTACTGGCCACCGCTGCTGTCAGTCATCACGTTGACTTCACTTCCCTCGAGAGTTTGGATAAATTCAGGTCAGAGCTGCAAGTACGCAGCCTCAAGGGTCATAGAAAAGCAATTCACCTATGACTGATCTCTCCATTCAGAAGTGTGCAGTCTTAATGTACAGTGATGAGAAACTGTTATTTTATGATCTTTTCATTAAAAGCTTGATTGAAAACTAAATAAAAAAAGAAGATATATATGTTTATTGATTTCAGAGAGAAAGGGCGAGGGAGAGAGAGATAGAAACATCAACGATGAGAGAAAATCACTGATCAGCTGCCTCCTGCATGCCCCTCACTGGGGATCAGCCTGCAACCTGAGGATGTGCCCTGACTGGGAATAGAACCATGACCTCCTCCTGGTTCATGGGTCCACAATCAATCAGAGCCAGACCGTCCAGGCTTAGCTCTTATATTTATGTCCAAATTTATCTATTTTCAATTAATTTTTGTGTATATTTATGGAAGGGGTTCAACTTCATTCTTTTGCATGTGAAAATCCAGTTGTTCCAGCAGCATCTAGACTATTATGTTTTTATTGAATGTACTTGGTACATTTATCAAAAATTAATTGGTCATAGATGTCTGGGTTTATAGTTGGATTACTAGTTCTAGTCCATGCATATTAGTTTGTTCAGACCTCATCTTTAGTTTGCTATAGCTTTATGGTAAGTTTTGAATTAGGAAGTGTGAGTTCTCTAACTTTGACAAAGAGTCGAAAGATTGTTTCGACTCTTTAGTGTTCTTGCTCTTCCTTATGAATTTCTGCAAAAAAAGGCTGTTGGAGTTTTAATATTGAGTGGTTTGTGTGTGTGTATATAAATATATGCATATATTGCTTTGAATATTTTCAAGTATTGACAGCTTGAAAATACTAAGTTTTCCTATCTATAAACTTGAAATGTCTTTTCACTTATTTAAGTTTTATTTAATTTCTTTTAGTAATACTTCATTCTGTTAAGCATAGAAATTTTTCACCTCCCTGGTTAAATTTATTCCCAGGTATTGTTATATTCTTTTAGATTCTATTATCATATGTGATTGCTTTCTTAAAATATTTTTATAATTTTTCGTTACTTGTATTTAAAGAACAAATGATTTTGGTGTGTTGTTCTTATATCCTGCAAATTTGCTGAATTCATTTATTAGCTTTAGTGAATTTTTTGTAAATTTTTGGGAATTTTCTATAAATACAGTAAGATTGTTTGTAAACAGAGATAGATTTATTTATTCTTTTTTTTTAAGCTGGTATCAATGATTTTTTATTATTTATTTATTTATTTATTTATTTATTTTTGTCTATCGAGTTTTATTTTATTTTTTTAATATATTTTATTGATTTTTTTTTTTGCTCCCCTCCTTCCCTCCCACACATCCCCTCCCTCCCCAGAGTTTTATGTCCATTGGTTGTACTTATATGCATGTATAAAAGTCCTTCGGTTGATCATATTATCTCCCCCAGATCTTCCTCCCCTCCCCACTGTAATTTGACAGTCTGCTTGTTGATTTATTGTCTCTATATCTATATTTTGGTTCATCAGTTTATAATGTTCTTTATTATCCACAAATGAGTAAGGTCATGTGGTGTTTCTCTTTCATTGATTGGCTTATTTCACTCAGCATGATGTTCTCCAATTCCATCCAGGTTGCTGTAAATGATGAGAATTCCTTCTTTTTTATGGCAGCATAGTATTCCATTGTGTAGATGTACCATAGTTTTTGGATCCAGTCATCTGCTGATGGGCACCTAGGCTGTTTCCAAATTCTGGCTATTGTAGATTGTGCTGCTATGAACATAAGGGTGCATATATCCTTTCTGATTGGTGTTTCTAGTTTCTTGGGATATATTCCTAGGAGTGGGATTACTGGGTCAAATGGGAGTTCCATTTTCAGTTTTTTGAGGAAACTCCACACTGTTCTCCACAGTGGTTGCACCAGTCTGCATTCCCACCAGCAGTGCACGAGGGTTCCTTTTTCTCCACAACCTCGCCAACACTTGTCATTTGTTGATTTGTTGATGTTAGCCATTCTGACAGATGTGAGATGGTACAGCATTGTTGTTTTGATTTGCATCTCTCAGATAACTAGTGACCTTGAGCATGTTTTCATGTGCCTTTTGGCCTTCCTTCTGTCTTCTTTTGAAAATATTCTATTTAGGTCCATTGCCCATTTTTTAATTGGATCATTCATCTTCCCTTTATTTAGTTGTATAAGCTGTTTGTAGATGTTGGAGATTAAACCTTTATCAGTGGTAGCATTTGCAAATATGTTCTCCCACACAGTGGGCTTTCTTGTTGTTTTGTTGATGGTTTCTTTTGCTGTAAAAAAGCTTTTTATTTTGATGTAGTCCCATTTCTTTATTTTTTCTTTAGCTTCCATTGCCGTAGGGGCAGTATCAGTGAAGAAGTTCTTTTGGCATATGTCTGAGATTTTGTTGCCTGTGGATGCTTCTAGTATTTTTATGGTTTCCCGTCTGATGTTTAAGTCCTGTATCCATTTTGAGTTTATTTTTGTGTATGGTGTAAGTTGGTGATTTAGTTTCATTCTTTTGCATGTATCTGTCCAATTTTCCCAACACTATTTATTGAAGAGACTGTCTTGACTCCATTGTATATTCGTGCCTCCTTTGTCAAATATTAATTGAGCATAGTGATTTGGGTTGATATCTGGGTTCTCGATTCAATTCCATTGATCTAAATGTTTGTTCTTGTGCCAGTACCAGGCTGTTTTGAGATCAGTGGCTTTGTAATACAGTTTGAAGTCTGGTATTGAGATTCTTCCTACTTTACTCTTCTTTCTCAGGATTGCTGTGGCTATTCGGGGTCTTTTATTGTTCCAAATGAACTTTTGGAGAGTTCTTTCTAGGTCAGTGAAATATGCTGTTGGTATTTTAATGGGGAGTGCATTGAACCTATAGATTGCTTTAGGAAGTATGGACAGTTTGATGATGTTGATTCTACCAATCCATGAACATGGTATGTTCTTCCATCTGTTTACATCTTCCTCTATCTCTTTTCAGTGTCGTGTAGTTTTCCGCGTATAGGTCCTTTACTTACTTAGTTAAGTTTATTCCTAGGTATCTTAATTTTTTTGGTGCGATGGTAAATGGAATTGCGTTTTTAATCTCTGTTTCTATAAATTCGCTGTTGATGTATAGAAATGCCATAGATTTCTTGGTGTTAATTTTGTATCCTGCTACATTGCCAAATTCATTTATTAAGCCAATTAGTTTTTTAATGGAGTCTTTTGGTTTTTTTATATACAATATCATGTCGTCTGCAAATAAGGATAACTTTACTTCTTCTTTTCCAATTTGGATGCCTTTTATTTCCTCCTCTTGTCTAATTGCAATGGCTAGTACTTCCAGTACTATGTCAAACAGGAGTGGTGATAGGGGGCATCCCTGTCTTGTTCCTGTTCTTAGAGGGAATGGTTTTAGTTTTTGTCCATTGAATATGATGTTGGCTGTGGGTTTATCATATCTAGCTTTTATTATGTTGAGGTATGATCCTTGTACTCCCACGTTGTTGAGAGTTTTTATCAGGAAAGAGTGTTGGATTTTATCAAATGCTTTTCCTGCATCAATTGATATGACTATATGATTTTTATCTTTCAATTTGTTTATGTGATGTATCATATTTATTGATTTGCGGATATTGTACTGTACTTGCATTCCTGGTATAAATCCTACTTGGTCATGGTGTATGATCTATGTGATGCTCTGCTGGAGCCGATTTGCTAGGATTTTGTTGAGGATTTTGGCATCTATGTTCATGAGGGATATTGGCCTGTAATTCTCTTTCATTGAGTTGTCTTTATCTGGTTTTGGTATTAGGGTGATGCTGGCTTCATAGAAGGAGTTTGGAAGTGTTCCTTCCTCTTGAATTTTTTGGAAAAGTCTGAGGAGGATAGGTTTTAGTTCTTCCTTGAATGTTTGATAAAACTCTCCTGTGAAGCCATCTGGCCCTGGGCTTTTGTTTGCTGGAAGCTTTCTGATGACTGTTTCAATTTCTTCCCAAGTCACTGGTCTATTGAGATTTTTAGATTCTTCCTGATTAAGTTTTGGAAGGTTGTATTTTTCTAGGAATATGTCCATTTCCTACAGGTTGTTCAGTTTGTTGGAATAGAGTTGTTCATAGTATTTTGTAACAATCCTTTGTATTTCAGCGGGGTCTGTTGTTATTTCACCTCTTTTGTTTCTGATTTTGTTTATTTGGGTCCTCTCTCTTTGTTTCTTGGTTAGCCTTGCTAGAGGTTTATCTATCTTGTTTATTCTTTCAAAGAACCAGCTCTTGGTTTTGTTGATCTTATGTATTGTTTCTTTGGTCTCTATGTCGTTTATCTCCGCTCTGAATTTTGTTATTTCCTTCCTTCTGCTTACACTGGGCTTTTCTTGTTGCTCTTTCTCTACTCTTTGAGTTGTAGAGTTAGATCATTTGTTACCATTTTTTCTAGTTTTTTGCAATAGGCTTGTGGGGATATGAACTTCCCTCGCAAAACTGCTTTTGCTGTATCCCATAGATTTTGGATAGTTGTGTTTTCATTGTCATTTGTTTCCAGGATGTTTTTAATTTCTTCCTTGATTTCTTTGGTAACCCAGTCCTTGTTTAATAGCATGCTGTTTAGTCTCCATGTGTTTGATTTCTTTGGATTTTTTTCATTGTAGTTAATTTCCAGTTTTATGCCACTATGGTCTGAGAAGATGCTTGATATGATTTCTATCTTCTTGAATTTGAAGAGACTTTGCCTATGTCCCAAAATGTGGTCTATCTGTGAGAATGTCCCATGTGCGCTTGAGAAGAATGTATATTCTGTGGCTTTGGGGTGGAATGTTCTGAAGATATCGATTAATTCCATCTGGTCTAGCGAGTCATTTAGGATTGATAATTCTTTGCTGATTTTTTGTTTAGATGATTTGTCAAAGGGTGACAGTGGGGTATTAAAATCTCCTACTATGATTGTATTGCTATTAATCTCTCCCTTAATGTCCTCCAGCAGTTTTTTTATATATTGGGGTGCTCCCGTATTGGGTGCATATATATTTACCAGGGTTATTTCTTCTTGTTGGATTGCTCCCCTTAGTATTATGAAGTGGCCTTCATTATCCCTTGTTATGTCCTTCACTCTGAGATCTAATTTGTCAGATTTAAGTATTGCTACCCCAGCTTTTTTTTCATTTCCATTTGCCTGGAAAACCTTTTACCATCCCTTCACCCTCAGTCTGTGTGCATCTTTTTTTCTGAGGTGGGTTTCTTGTAGACAACAGCTATATGGGTCTTGTTTTCTTATCCAATCCGACACCCTATGTCTT
This sequence comes from Pipistrellus kuhlii, assembly GCF_014108245.1. Lineage (NCBI taxonomy): Eukaryota > Metazoa > Chordata > Mammalia > Chiroptera > Vespertilionidae > Pipistrellus > Pipistrellus kuhlii. The sequence continues at coordinate 109,485,461 of NW_023425404.1, read as the reverse complement.
TTGATTGGAGCATTTAGTCCATTTACATTTAAAGTTATTATTGATAGATACTTATTATACGCCATTTTTATTCTATACCCCTGTGTTCGTTCTTTGCTTTCTATTTCTTTAATTTTACAGTAGATCCTTTAGCATTTCTTACATTGCTGGTTTGGTGGAGATAAATTCCCTTAGTCTGTTTTTGTCTGTGAAGCTCCTGATTTCACCTTCACTTTTGATTGATAGCCTTGCTGGGTACAGTATTCTTGGATTCAGACCCTTCCTTTGCATGACTTTGTATATTTCATCCCATTCCCTTCTGGCCTGATAAGTTTCTGTGGAGAAATCAGTTGCTAGTCTGATGGGGGTTCCTTTATATGTAACTTTCTGTCTCTCTCTGGCTGCTTTTAAAATTCTTTTTTTGTTCTTGGTGTTTGCCAGCTTAATTATAATGTGCGTAGGGGTCGTTTTCCTGGGGTTCATTCTGCTTGGGACTCTGCGAGCATCTTGGATTTGTGTGGGTTTTTTCTTCTCTATCTCAGGAAAGTTTTCTGTCATTATTTTTTGAAATACCTTTTCCATGTCTTCCTCAATTCCCTTTCCTTCTGGAACCCCTATTATTCTAATATTGTTTTGTTTTGTATTGTCCCAAAGTTCCCTTAGACTTTCCTCCTGTTTTTTAATTTTTTTTCCAGAAGCTGTTCTAATTGGGTATTTTTTTCCATCTTGTCTTCTAGCTCGCTGATGTGGTCCTCTGCTTCTTCTAATCTACTCTTGATACTTTCTATTGAGTTCTTTACAGTAGCAATGTCATTTTTCATTTCTTCTTGGTTCTTCTTCATTTCCTCTTGGTTCTTACTCATATTGTCAAATTTGTCTTCCATTCTTTTTAGCCATCTTATGATCATTACTCTGAATTCTTGCTCTGTTAGGTTGCTTGCTTCTATCTCGTTTACTTCCTTTTCTGGTGAAGCCTGCTTTTCTTTCATATCCGGGCTGTTTTTTGGTCTCCCCATGATCTAGGATGTCTGGTTGTGTAGTTCTTTCTCTCCTTTTCGCCGAGCTGTGGGGCACTCCAGTGTGGCCAGGTGTTCGTGCAGCCTGGGATCCATGTTTTGAGGGTCACAGCTGCTTGATGGTCGCTGCTGCTGTGGATATTCAGGCCCCTGACACGATCCTATCTTCCTCTCAGGATGGCGAGGTTTCCCGTCCAAGCCGGTAGGTAGCTTCGGGCAGGGACGTAGCCCGCGTGGGTGCTTCTCTGTGAGGGGTACCTCTGTCAGCGGCCCCCCAGCAGTTTCTTCTGGTGTTCGCTGTCTCCCAGCTTGCTAATAAACTTTCACAGCTCAAGACCATCAGCTGCTCTCTCTTTCTGCTTCAGGACAGGGCTCAGAATCCGCCCATCTGTACTTCCACCATCTTACCTCCTCTCTATCAATGATTTTTTAAATGTTTTGTTTACTATAAATTTTGTCTTGGTCTAAAGATTTTGATTAAATAAGCATATATTTTCTTTGTTTTTATAAGTAAGCCAATGAGTATAAATTAGCTTTGATGTTATTAATCTTGGTCCTTTTCGAGTTTTCTCTCTTAGATTCAGGCTAATTGCTTGAAGACATTTGGGAGAGCTTGATTGAAGAGTTAGCATTTAGACTGAATCTTGGAAAGATAGGAATATTTCCCTCCCATGTATTGTGCTACCAACTGCCATCTGCTCTCTGCCTCCAGGACTCCACAGAAACTGCTCTGGCAAAGGGTAGCAGAGATGCCTTTCTCGCCAGAGCTCTGAGACACTTTTCCCGACTTATTTATTCTTTTCCAATTTGGATTTATTTTATTTCTTTTTCTTGCCTAATTGCTCTGGTTAAGTTTTCTTATTACACTATATGAAATTGGGGTAATTATAATGCAGCTATCAAGGTGATTTGAAGAGCTAAACATGATAATTAATTTACTAAAATATACTTCTTGGGCATGCTTTTGTGAAGGAAATTGCTCTCATACTTTCACTATAAAATAATTTCTAGATATTGTTTCTAAATGTTAAAGAATATTCTAATATCCCAAAAAATGATTGCCCTGAGTTAAGGAAAATGATGCTCTACAATGTAGTCACTCACTCCTTAAGAGGTAGAATGATAGAATGTTGATTATGTTGCTTATCATCTTTCACATTTTTTATTTAAATTTGTCCAATATTTCCAAAGCACATACTATGTACTAAACTCTGCATTATGTACTGGACTTACAAGGCTGACCAACATATCCTAGTGCAGTAGGAATCAACCAAATGTTTATAGGAAGGGTAATTTCATGAATGCATTTAGTCTGAAGGCTTAATGATGGAACAAAATTCATTAACCTCTCTACCCTGTTCGCCAATACCCACTCCTAACAATATACTTCATTGGTATCCAGAGAGAGAAGACATTAATTTTTTGCTGTTGTTATCCTGGAGCCACATTTGTATTAGCTTTCTGTTCCACTTAGTGCAAGACTTTAAGTGGGGCAGGAGTTTACTTTTGCCCACTGCTTCTTTCCATTCTATTTTCAGCAAATTAAGTGGCAGCCAGAGAGTAGCTGAAGGTTTCCCTGAAGATGAGCGGAGCCTAACAGAATAGAGAAGGCCCTCCTGTCCCTTTCTATTGCATACAAATGGAAAAAAGTCATATTATTGTAGAAAAATCAGTTTGGTATGAATAACTCATTTTATAATATTTGAAAATTAATGGTCTGTGTTCCTCATATAGTATATGTATCTCTGAAAAGTGAGAGACATGTAATATCCATGTATAACTATAAGGATACATTTTAGGCTATGAAGACTTGATTTGTTACTATTGAGGAAAATATTTTCTAACCATAAAAGTACATGTGACATTTTTTAAAACTAAGGACCCATTTAAATGATGAAATACAACCATCTCACTGGTGGGAATGGAATTCATTTATTCTGAGAGTCATGCCTATTATCTTATCTTTAACTTCACCTGACTAATGGTGAATCTGGTGTGTCTCAGAAAAGTAAATTTCATTTCTACTCTCCCTATTTCCACCAGTAATTTTAAACACTTTTTAAAAATTTAAATCATTTTTTTTTATTTTTCAATTACAGTTGACATGCAATGTTATACTAATTTCAGGTATACACCTCAGTGATTAGACATATAATTTACTAATTGATCATCCTAATAAATCTAGTACCCAATCTGGCACCACACATAGTTATTAGAATATTATTGACTATATTCCCTATGCTGTAATTTACACCCCATGACTATTCTATAAAACCCAGATTGTATCCCTTAATCCCTTTACATTTTTCACCCATTCCTCCGATTCCATCCCATCTGGAAACTATCAAAATATTCTTTGTATCAATGAGTATATTTCTGTTCTGCTTCACTGTTTATTGTTTAGATTCATTTCTTGATAGACATGTATTTATTGTCATTTTTTTCTTGTTGTACTAGTGTTGTTGTTGTTGTTGTTGTTGTTCTTCTTCTTCTTCTTCTTCTTCTTCTTCTTCTTCTTCTTCTTCTTCATCATCTTCTTCTCCTTTTTCTTCAAGAAAATTCTTTAACATTTCATGTAAAACCTGTTTAGTGGTTATGAACTCCTTTAGCTTTCCTTATCTGGGAAGCGTATCTTTTTAAAAATTATCTTTATTGCTAAGAGTATTATAGATGTCCTTCTTGTTTTCCCTCATTAACTTCCCCACACCCCTGCACCCTCAGATCTTCATCACACTATTGTCTGTGTCCATGGGGTATGCAGAGAATACAAGTTCTTTGGTTAATCTCTCCCTCAGACCCCCAATCCAGAGATTCATCAGTCTGTTCTATGCTTCTATATCTCTGGATCTATTTTGTTCATTAGATTTCATATATGAGTGAGATATTTTTCTAACTGGTTTATTTCACTTAGCAGAAGCTCTTTTGATTCTAAATGTTCACAACTAGTTCTTGCAGCAAATTGGCCTGGGGGTTAAATCCCTCTCATTGAAGTGCCAACAATAATCAAGGCTCAACTACACAGTATACATGGCCCATATGGAAAGGTGGTACACCTGGAGTGCCCAGCTCCAGTGAACTGGACCTAAAGGACACCTACTACATTAAGCCACTCTACCTGGCCTGGGAGACATAGAAGATCTACATAATATGTAAACTCATCAATTAGGTTTTTTCACAAATGTTTCTAGTCCTAAGACTCTGTATGAAGCCCTTTTGAGTGTATTAGTCTTTCAGATTAGAGGAATATATATTACAAAATACTAATAAAAATAAAATATTTCTGAGTTTCCACTTTTACTTGTATCTATTTTTAATGTTTCTTAACCAGGGTGTTCATAACTTTTTTCTTTGTCTCATCATAAAAATTAATAAGTGATACTTTTTTTATTTTTGTTTCCTGATTTTAAAACCTAGGAAACTGAGGTGTTTTTATTGTTGTTTTTGGTCATTTTTAACTCACAATAATAAAAAGAGATTGGTAAACTGTGTTTCCTGTGTAATTTTCAGTGGCACATAATTCACACTTACCATCTTATTTCTTTTCTTAAAAACTTAGACAAGTTTTATTTTACATCTGGTCTCTGATCATTTCCAATCCAAAATTCAGTCTGTTTGAATAGACTGTTTTTAAGGAAGGTTATCACAAATTTTAAAAGTTAGATAATATTTTGTAATTTTAAAATAATGACAGATTTATGGAAATTTGCAAAGATAAGCACAATAGAAGACTGTAAAGCAAATAAAAAATAGACAGGAAGTTGGAGAAAGGGACTCTGAAAACTAGAAAATAGAGTTGAGCCAGACGTAATGAGATAGACAGTACATGAAATGGGTATAGTGAGTCTATACGCTCATTAAATGTAGAATACAAATTTGCCTTTAAGATTTATGAATTTAAATTTAAGCAAGACAATAAAGTTACATAGGGTCACACTTTCAAAAAGAAACAGACCAAGTGCTTAGAAGCACATCTCCAACTCAGGAGAGAAGACTTAACTTATATTGTGTGTTTCCTGTTACCATAATCTAGGCCAGTGCTCGGCAAACTCATTAGTCAACAAAGCCAAATATTAACAGTACAATGATTGAAATTTCTTTTGAGAGCCACATTTTTTAAACTTAAACTTCTTCTAATGCCACTTTTTCAAAATAGACTCTCCCAGGCCATGGTATTTTGTGGAAGAGCCACATTCAAGGAGGCAAAGAGCTGCATGCGAGCCACAGTTTGCCGACCACGGATCTAGGTTAACGAAGTAGCAAGCCCCCAAAACATTATCTTAAGAAAAAATACTAATGGGTTTCACTAAATTGTTTGTTCACTCATATCTATTAAAATACCAGACTAACACTATGCCAACAAGTGCTTAGTAAAAACTGCCTAGGAGAAGGTGGTAGCAAGAAGGTGAATGATTTTTATGGAACCATTGACACACAGAAGGGCCTTAGAGAATTTGACTTGGGGGAGTGGGGCATTTTCATGTTTGTGTTTATCATAAAAAAGTCACCAAGACTAAAATATGTAGTAGGTAATTAGTGTCAGCACATTAAATCTGTCATAAGGATCTATACGTATAATGAATTGTATGACATCATGAGGCAATATAAGAAAGAATATTGAGTCTATTCAATCAATCTTTTCTCACTGACTGTACATGTCTATCTATTATCTTACTTCTACTAAAGAGAAAGGGGACAATCATGCTAACTAGTAAGTGGAGATAATCAGCTATATAATGGCAACTACTTCTGGTAAGATTATGACTTTAAAAAAAAAGAATTAAAACAAACAATCTGGAAAAAATAGAAAGGAAGAAAAGAAGCAAGCCAATTTGAAAAAAACAGAAGGGAATGTTTATGAGCTCCTTTTCATTTCCAAGCCTTTAAGGAACAAGCTGAACCAAATGTTTGGGTGAAAAAGTTCAGAGAGAATCGGGTTTGCAAACATAACCAGAAATGCCACAAAAGGGAGAGGAAAGGATTAATCATCCAGGGTCACACAATCAAACAACCAGAACACCAAATTTCGCTAAACTCCTTCACATGTTACAGCAGCTGCTGAATTTTCCTCTTACTCTTTTCAGGCAGGAAATAAGTGTCGCTGACCAGAAAGCCTGTCACCGTTTAATGCGATCTTGCTGTGGCAGAGGGCTTCAATGGGAACATGCCCGGGAAATATGGATGCAATTAGCATGACTAACGCTGACCCAGGTTCCTGTCGCTTAACCTGCAGGAGACCCCATGCTGCCAATGGGAGTGCAGTCTCCACGGGGCTTCCCCTCCTCTGACTGCGGTGTGAGCACATTCACAACCACCTAATGGGAACCAGATGCAGAGCAGGAGGGTCCTTTGGAAGTACATTGGGTAGTACACTTGGGAACGTTTGCTTCGCCTAGTAAAATTACTGGGAGCCAACCTTTAGGAAGCAATTAGAGAGGAAGACAGAGATTTATACAGAAAGAGGTTCATCACAAATGGCTGATGATAATGAAAGATTAGATACAATCTAGATGTCTAATAATATGAGAATGGCCAGATGATGAGACATACACTACTTGAGAAAGTATCAATAAGCCTTTCAAGTAATGCTTCAGTGGCACAAGGGCGGCGTTTTTCAAAGCACGTCTGTGGGCCCCCAGAGGTCCCAAGACATCTCCAGGGGTTACACCCTTCAAAAATATCTTCATAATAAGACACAGGAGTAAGAGATTCAATCAAAGTGCAATCTAAATTAGTTAATTTTATCGTAGCATATTTTTTTTCACTGTGTTGATATTTGTACCAATGGAGCAAGTGCAATGGTGGGTAAAAACTGCAGAGTGGTGCAGCCACTGTGGAAAGCAATACCGAATTACTTCAAATAATTAAAAATGGAACTGCTTTATAACCCAGTAATTCCACTTCTGGGAATGTATCTGAAGAAACCCAAGACACTAATTCAAACGAATATATGAACCTCTATGTTCATTGCAGCATTATTTAAATAGCCAAGGTTTTGGAAACAGTTCGAGTCCATCAGGAGATGAGTGGATAGCACAGCTATGGTACAGGTACACAATGGAACACCACTCGGTTGTAAAAAGAAGGAAGATTTACCCTTTGTGACAGTATGGATGGACCTGGGAAACGTTATGCTTAGTAAAATAAGCCAATTGGAAAAAGACTAGTACCTTATGATTTCATGCATAGGTGGGATCTAGTGGACAAACTGGCCTAACAAGAAAAATAAGAGAGTAGACTTATAGATAGAGAGGAGGCTGGCAGATATCAGGAAGGACAGGTGGAGGAGTGAGTAAAAAAGAAAAAAAGGAGAGAAAGAACTCATTGATACAGCCAACAGAAAAACCACTTCTGTTCTTTATATTTCACTATGCGCAGTCATTTTACTCACAGGACATATAGTATAATACTTCCTTTAATTGGGATGAAATACTTTTCTTGTAAATTGCTCTGTATGAAACTCACTCTGATTTCCTTATTGAATTCTCTTAGACACAATCCCTTTGTTGAAAAGTGATTGCAATATTGAAGGTAATAATCAATCTTTGTGATTTGTAGTACCAATCACCTAGCAACTTGCTTCACTGTGAAGTCTTTTTGACAATTTAAAGTTGAAAACCTTAGTAAGAATCTGTGTAGAAAATGGGCCTTGTTGCACTTATTTATTTATATTCATATATCTGTCACTTGAATGTTAACTTCCTCTGGGCAGAGCTAAAGTCTTTATTTTACAGTTTCTCCAGGAAACATTATGACTGAGTCCCGAGAATGTGTCATGTACTCTATTACAGAGCCACTCAGAGTGTGACTTATTTATGGCTTGGTCTTATTCTGTTTATTGTTCCATGATGAGATAATAAAAAATAGAGAACCAGTGTTTAGAAACATTTGTAGCAATTTGACAGAGTAAATTTATGTCTGTCGGGGCTAAGAATAAAAAATTTGGACTAGTATTTTATATCTTTTAACTTCATTTTTCCCCAATTCTTATAAAAACATTAGTATGTGATGAATTGAAAACAACAAACCAAAACAGAGCTGATCCTTCACCAAAAATACAATAATTTGAATGGCTTTTTTCTACACTGTGAGTCCACAGATGAGTAAACGCTCATTTGCTTGGCTTACTTATCTTCCTTCAGTACGTTTTTACTAACTAACTCTCTGAAAATATTCTGTTCTCTTTCTTCTTATGATGTGAGATCTCAAAGCTTCATTTTTGGAAGGGCCAACTACTATATAAGGTCTCATCAAATTGAAATGCTTTTTTCATGTAAATTTCTCTATGTGAAAACTCACTCTAATTTCCTTATTGAATTCTCTTAGATACATAATCATTTGATTGAAATAGATTGCAGTGTTGAAGTTAATTATCAAACTTCATGATTTCCCTTGGCAATCACCTAGCAACTTGCTTCTTTTTAAATTTTGTTAGATGATTTTAAAGTTGACAGCACTATATGAGAATTTGTCTAGAAAAATTTACTTGTTTTATTATGACTCTCAAATATTCACAAATTCCTTTAAATAGAGCCTATTTTGAATTTAATACTTGTAGTTAAAATTACCTTTTAAGGTGAATAAACTCAGTTATAATACTTAAAAAACTTAAGGAATAAAATTACATTGTCTTATAGTTTTAAAAACAACCTGTGTTTGAAACTTCAAGACAAATTATAAGCACACAGCACAATTAGCTTCCTATGTAGATTTGTTAAAATGGAACTTTACCCTATTGATTCTCAATATATTTCCCTCATTTTCTCTTACCTGACCTACGTTTTATTCACAGTGACCATGATTTTCTCTGTCACAACTCGTGCCTTTACATGAGTGCTTCTGCCTCCTTGGAATGCCCGTCCTCCCTTTCATCTAGTGATTTCAGCCAGAGCGTTCAGACTTGCATGATGTGGCGCATCTCACTAAACCCTTTTCTGTGTCACCACCATGTGGCTTCCACTTCGAAGCAAATTCAGCTTCTCCTTGACTGTGTTTATCTGGTGCTTTGCAGAAAGCAACGGTATGTCCTATTAAGATACGCTTGTTGAAGAACTGATATTATTTGCTTTTCTATATGCTCTCCCTATGAGAGTGTAGATAACTTTTTTTATGTTTTACATTGTCAGCCCATAACAGTGCCACTCATAAAATAGGTGCTTAATAAATGTTTGCCAGCAAATATATTAATAAAGTACTAAGAGTTTCTGACTTATGTGTGTTTTGTTTTACAAAGATGAAAATAAGCTGTCCATTTAAGTTCTGTTGTCAATCTGTCCTGTGAGTGATTAATGAGCTAGAAATTCAATACAGTAAACACAGTGCTAAACTTATAGCAATGTCCCCAAGGATCTTTATAAAAATATATGAAATGTGATTTGAAAGCAGAAAGGAGTCTATCAGGAAGATAGCAAAGTTGTTACTGAAGAAAAGTTATGAAGTTGCTCCCGTGCCCCACTTCCAAATCCCTTACAGAAAACTGACAAAGAACTACCTAACTGTTCTGATTCTGCAGTCAAAGTTGCTGAATGCATTTGCTGCATGCCATGGTAGGGTGATATGATTTAATAATAACCCACTTCACTTGACTGCCTTCTTGTCCTTCCTCTTTTACACAGGATACCTCTTTCATGGAGCATCTCTGATTTTCCTACAACACCTTGACCTACTCTAAGAGCTGGATACAAGGAAACACATGCAACATAGAAATGTCATGGGCTGAAATGCTGTTTTTGCTATGAAATATTTACAGTGAACTGAAGAAAGGGCCGTGAGTCCTGACCAGGGGGCGATCTCTGCCAAACAGTTCTATTTCAACATGGAAACGTGGCTATCTTCAGGTCAAATAATTAGAACATTATACAGTAAAGTGCTCTGTAAAATTTTTATATAGCTTTCATTTATTTTTGTTGTTGTTAATCCTCACCCTAGATGATTGATATTTTAGAGAAAGAGTGGGAGGAGGAGAGACAAAGAGAGAGAAACATCTATGTGAGAGAGACACATTGATTGGTTGCCTTCCACACGCAGCCCTTGGGGCCAGCCAGGAATTGAACCTGCAACCAAGGTACATGTGCTTGCCTGGAATTGAACCCAGGGCCCTTCCGTCTGTGGGCTGGTGCTCTATCCACTGAGCAAAACTAGCTGAGGCCATATTTCATCCCTTAAGCTATTTGGAGTTTGTGTCCAATGACAATAGATTTGCAACCACACAGGTCCACACCAAATGAAGCTGGTATTATTCAAGACTTGTATTCCTGACACATTGCATGTAAACTAATTTTGTTTAATCAAATAATATATTTTCTAACTATGTTGGAATTAGTTATTTTTAAAATGACTAAATATTTAGTAAAAATAGCAAATCATTTTGGAATTCATATTAAATTTCTACTTTTGTTCCATTAATAAATATGAGAACTATTTTCTTGAAAAGAGTTAATCTATACACTAATTTGAAAATGACTTCTCTAAGAAAATAAAGTTAGAACAATACCTTTATAAATAAAACTGTTAATTATATTAGATTGACAGATGTCATGCAATGTTTTCAGAAGTTTCAAAGCAAAATCTGTCATATATCCGTATATCTAAATTAAATGCTCTAGTATGAGGATAATTTGGGGGAAAGTGAACACAGTTACTCATAACTAAATTTCATTTCCTGCCCCCCTGAAGTGCCCAGGTGTTTTGATGCTAAGTTTTTTCCCCCCATAGATTTTGAATACTTATACTTGCAGATTTTATTTTTCTTTATTAATATCCTAGAATTTAAGCTTCTGATTATGGACTGATTTTTAGTCCATTGTGGACTCCAATAATCAGTCTGCCAAGAGTCATACAAGCAGAATCATTTGTTGTTCCTTTATTTGCTTTCAACTTTCACAGAATAGAATGTAATTCAGTCAACTGGATGGAAATTATTTTAAAAAACCAAACAATGACAGCTCAACTTTTAGAGTCATCTTGTGAGGATTCAAATCTGAATAAATTTTGAACCATTATGGCCAAGTAAGAGATTGCTTTGGAATATAAATTGTTCATTTGGGTCCCAACATACTATTGTAAATAGGCTGAGAAATTCAACCTAACAATTATTTACTGAGATGAATTCCTAACTGCTACTTGTGAACTTAGGGATATAAATATGAATAGCACAAGGATCCTGCCTCCAAGAGGCTCAGAATCTTGGGAAGTCAAATGTGATGAGTGGAAAACAAGCTGATAACTAAGTGCTTTTGGAGCTCAGAGGCAGAAATGGTGACTTCTGTCCAAAGTGCCCTGGGAAGATTTTCAGAGGACACCATTTTTGTGGTTAGCTTTGGTAGAAGTCTTACCTTTTATGTTTTATTTTTATGGTAAAGAAAGCAGTAAGCACAGCATTTCTAGAAGCTTGTTCTACATTTTATATTGGAAAGGTAGCAGTTTGCATTACTCATTTATTTCTTGAGCATAATCAGCACATAGAACCTGAACTCCAAGACTTTGATGTATCTACAAATCCCAGCCATCTGATTCTTCATCTTCCCTAGATGTTATTTATGAAATGCACACCATGTGTTAGGCAAGATGCAAGATAAACAAACAATGTTGCCCCTGCTTTTCAAAGAGTTATTTGTGAATAGAATGACAACTGAGTTCCAGACATTGCTGATTTTACCAGTCAGTTGTGTGGTCAACACCACCACACAGATAGATTTGCCAAATGTTTGGTCTCTGATTGAATTATAACTTAGGCACATTTTTACTTTTTAAAGTAAGCATTAATTCTCTCAGAAAATTGTAATGCAAAGATTAAGGTAGGATACTTCTCAGATTAAAGGTACCCTAATAGTCCTGGAATACTCATGGCTCAAAGAATCAAGTTCAATATTCCATTCAAATCATGCAATTTTAGAGCTTGGAGATAACTTTAAAATAATTTAATTATAATTTTTTACTATATAGTAGGTGAAACAATTATTATAAGAAAGAGTAATTTAGGCAACACAAACATTTTAACTTTATAGTTACATTTTATATATATGGTATAATAAAAAATATAAATGACACATTAAACTCATGATTTCATGAATATTATTTCCCTAGAGAAAACTAAATAAAAATGTAGTCTATTTAAAGATAAATATAAGTATTAGTAAACATAATACATACTCAAGCCCTAATTGTGGGGTGGACTATAAATGATAGAAAATTGGAAAATTGATTGAATTAAAGTTCCTCATTTTATACGGAAGAAAATGTGGAATATTAAAGTAATTTTCTTCCCTATTATCCAAAGCAAGCCTATCTTTCTTCCTGGGTTTTGAATCTATGTTAGTGGCATTATCACGTTTGCAGTCACTTAGGAATAATACCCTTGAAACAGCTTTGATACTTGCATTTTTCTCACCTCTTATATTAAGTCAATTATCACTGTTCAGTTTCAAGTACTCATCTCTCACCTAAACCTCTTGAACAAGTGTATGTCCTCTAGACTGCCAATCTCTTTCTCATGCTCTTCATTCTTTTATTGAACACAGACATGAGATTGAGGTTCTGTTTAAAACCCTTTCCTACTTTGTATCAGTTAAGACCCTAGCAGAAAAATAGCTGAAATACACAAGTTGGAAAATTTGAGGAGTGTTTGATAAAGTGGCAATTTGCAAAGCCAGAATGTAGAGAAACAATAAATGTTGGTGCAGTAGCAGGGCCAATGACATCAGGCCTGTATCACCCCAGCCAGGAAGAAAGGAAAAGGAAAGGTATGTGAGAAGGTCGCTGTGGAATGCATAGAGGCTCCTCCCTGGAATACTGCTGAGGAAGAATCCAGGATTATGAATAACCAGACCCTTCTCTTTCCTCTCTCAACGTATCCCACTTCGGCCAAACATAACAAATTCAGATGAGAAGGGAGCTTGTTAATGCAATCCAAAAAGATCAAATCTCCAGATTTACCTTCTGTACTTCTCCATGCTCTTTGGTTGAGGAAGGTGGAGAGTGGGTCTGGGGACAGACAGAATATAGCCAGAACTCAGACCTATTTTTTTTTTTAAATGAATTAAAATCTATTCAGACATTCAAAATCTTTAACCACTTCTCCACAACCTCCTGTTCTAAGTTTAATTTACCACTTCTTTTCCCATATTCTATACTATGTGAGACATTTTTGAAACCATAATTTTCCTTATTCTATTTTATTTTATTTTATTTTATTTTATTTTATTTTATTTTATTTTATTACCTCTCCTCCCTTGAACTCATCTGTGCTTGGTTTCTTCACCCTAGAAGTCCCAATGCAAATACTATCTCCCCTTAGGAGCACTCTTAATCCATCGGATGCTAGCTCTCTGTAATATATCACCTCCATGTGTCAGAGCAAGACCTGCCCTGTGCACCACTCATCCCACTCTGCAGAAGAAGAGATATCTGGCTTTATGGAATCCCTGGCCACAGTGCCAAAAGGAGGGCTCATATAAGAGGAGCAAAAATGGGACCCGCTTGGGACAAACACTCTTTTTCCTTTGTCCTCTCTTATGGGCCTTTTCCACCATTTCTGGTCAAGAAAACAAAGGTGAGGATTAAGGGAACAGTATCAGACTGTACAGGCTTCTCTTTAAAATAGAGAAGGAGGAGGAGGAAGTGCAGAAGGAGAAAGAGGAAGAGGAGGAGGATCCCATATTTAGGAGAAGATTTTGAATTCCTCTTCTCAATTTCCCTTTTCTTGCCCAAAGTAAACACTAAGCAGTATTAGCAGAGCATGGCCACTATATGTCTCACAAGGGACTGAGATTGGAGAGTTAGGCTCATGGGCCTTAACAGCCATACTTTTTGTGGGCAGACATACATGCAGACAGACCAGAGTGTGTCAGCATTATGAGACCACTGTGGTCACTGTCCCAGGTGGAATTCCAGTTTGCTAAGGCTACGTATTCATTTCAGAAACCAGGGCAGGCTCACTGGTGATACTCTAGCTGCAAAAGCAGCTGAATGCCCTGAGGCATAGAGAAAGCAAGGTTATGATTTTTGTTAAGGATAAATATTCATTACTGGGCCCAGGTTAGGCCTCTGCAGGGATCCTAAACTACATGAGCAGCTAAACTTCTGTCTCCAAAGCTCCACATTATTTATTATACAAGGTTTCAGTAGTGGGGAAAGCTCTGGTGGAGAGATTATATTGTAGAAACAGATATTTTATTTGGTGGTCAGGGCTACTCATCCATGATTTTCAAACAAGAACATTTATACCTCCAGTGGGTTATATAGGGCAGCATGTCCAACTTTTGGAATTCTAGGTGCCTCTGTTTCTTATCAGAAATATTTTAAAAAATTATTCTTTTGATCATTCTCTCCTTCCATTTTACCCCCAACGTATTTCGGTTTACATTTCTACGATTATACTTATCATAGTCTAACATATATGACACTGAATATGGTCAGAGAGCAGGGAAATCATCTATTATATTATATTATATTATATTATATTAATTATATTATATATTATAATATATAGTCTTGAGATCTCTTAAGACTAGGACATACGAAGTATTTATTAATGTTTGTAAAATTTAATCATGAGACATTTCCAAGAGCATATTCTGATCTCATAATTTCCTTCTCAGCAAAGCACACACTAACTCACAATCTTATAAAATTTTTAAAGAAAATTTCCTCATCTAAACTTTTCCAAAAAATCCTCACACAGAATATCTTATTTCTCAAAATAACTAACTATAATGTTTGCTTTTAAAAGTTTTCTTAGTGTATTTATTCAATTAACCTTCAGGAATAAAGTGCCACAATGCAGCTATTTATTGACAATTTTCTCCCAGGCAAAGATGATTGTCTAACTTCTCCCAAGAAATATATTTTTGGCCATTTCACTAGCTACTACTTCACTAGCTACTAGGCAAATGCAAAACAAAACTACAATGAGATATGACCTCACTCCAGTTAGAATGTCTATAATCAATAAGACAAGTAATAATGATTGTTGGAAAGGTTGTACTGAAAAAGGATCCCTTATTCACTGCTGATGGGAATGTAAACTCGTACTGCCACTCTGGAAAATAGTATAAATATTCCTCAAAAACAAATTAAGAATAGAGTTGCCCTATGACCAGTAACTCCTCTTCTGGGTATCTACCTGAAAATTTTGAAAATATTTATTTGTAAAGATATATGCACCCCTATGTCCATTTGCAGCACTATTCACAGTGGCTCAGACATGAAAACAACATTAAGTGTCCTTTGATAGATGATTATATAAAGATGTGGTTTCCATTTCCATATGCAAAATGGAAACCTACTCAGCCGTAAGAAAAAATGAAAGACTGCCATTTGCTACAACATGAATGGACCTTGAGAATTATTATGCTACTCAAAATAAACCAGTCAGGAAATGTTAAGAACCAGATGTTTCACTCATATGTGAAACTCATGGATACAGACAATAGTATGGTGGCTACCAGAGGTAAAGGGAGTATGGGGGTAGTGGAGAGTAGAAGGAATCAATGTTTGGAGATGAAAGGAGATTTGAATTTAGGTGGTGGGCACTCAATGCAATTTGTAGATGATGTATCACAGAAATATGATACTTGAAACCTATATAATTTTAATAGTGAATAGCACTCCAATAAATTTATTTTATTTAAAGATGATATAATCTGCCGAAACCAATTTGGCTCAATGGATAGAGCATCGGTCTTGGGACTGAAAGGTCCCAGGTTCGATTCCAGTCAAAGGCATGTACCTTGGATGCGGGCACATCCCCAGTGAGGAGTGTGCAAGAGGCAGCTGATCAATGATTCTCTCTCATTGATGTTTCTAACTCTCTATCCCTCTCTCTTTCTCTCTATAAAAAATTAATAAAATATATATTTTTTAAAAAGATGATATAATCTAAACTAGGAAAGCAGTGGGAATTATGTGGCTGCTGGTAAGGAAAGAATAGTCCATTATTTATATGTACCCTTTAGTCTTGATTTCTAGGTATAGATTTTGATGATCAGATCTACTTTCTGTTACTATAAACAACTCTAGAAGGCTGTCATAGTTGTTGTTTCCTCAACAGTCCCATGGCAGAATGAAATTCTGGTGGAGTCTGGATGGTCCAAGGGGACAGCGTTGTGAATACCTTTCAGAGAATTTTCACAATAACCTCTTTCTTGCCACCCCCCCACCTCCCACACTATAGTGCCTTAATATGGGTGCCTGCAGCCATGCTTATACTATTGACCTCACCTCCTATCTCATCCATCATGGGTTTGGCCAGAAATGGGATCCTTACCTAAGTGGGCTAATCAGGTAGTTTTCCTTTAGAATACCGAATGGGGATAGAAAGACAAATATTTACTTTCCCCATGTTTTGAGATCTAATGAGTACCTAGTACCCATCCTCTGGGTGATGAACATTTTGTCATTTAAACAGTGAGTAGAGAACATAAAATCTTCAGAGGGAAAAAAAAAAAAAAAAAAAAAAAAAAAAAAGGAAAGAAGGAAAAAGGAGCAGAAAGGAGAGGCAAGTGAAGAATTCCACTGGGTCCACTCTTTTCTGAGGCCCGACCTCTTTTATTCCTAGCCTTGAACTCTGGGAGATATGAGCATTTTTAGACAGAATTCTTTATTTTGAGTAAGCCAATTTGAGATACTTTATTTACCTGAAATCAAAGTTGCCTCATTAATACATTAGGTAGCAAGTAGCTAACAGAGGTCACCAAATATACAATAAAATCCAGGAAACCAGATCTCCATAAACAACATTAAGAGATCCATTACTGTGCTTAGCATTGTCTGAGCATACAGAACTCCATTCTATGTTTTCATTTATATTTTGTTTATTATTTTAAAATATATTTTTATTGATTTTTAGAGAGAGAAGAATGGAGAGGGATAGAGAGATGGAAACATTGATGAGAAAGAAACATTGATTGCTTCTTCCTGCATGCCCCCTAGGGGAGCAAGCCTGCATCTCTTTTGTGCCCTGACTGGGAATTAAACCTGAAATCTCTTAGTTCATGGGTTGGCACTCAACTACTGAGCAATACTGGCAGAGCTTATCCTGTTTTTATTTATTTTAATTAATAAAGAAGTTTCAAGTCATTGAAGGGGCTCTGATGCTACAGATTCTTTTTACAAAACCTAAGAAAAAATCTTCAGGTTTATTTTGAAAGAGTGATTAATTTCTTGCTTACATTGATTCCTGTGCATCTCAAAGTTTTGATATTATTTTCAAAGTGACTTGTTTCACTTATCCATCTCATGGCCAAACATTCTTACTAGCTTTATGGCTTAAGTGATTTCATGAAAAAAAACAAAAAAAACAAAACCAAAACAACAACAACAAAAAACAAACAAACAAAAAAAAAAAACTTTTTAAAAAATTTGATATACCACATTTAAATTTACATTTAATTAGTAGACATACATAATGATTTTAATGATACTCAGATTATTGATAATATTCAATAAAAATATAGTTTTCAACAGTCATGTATTGGGTACCTATTATCATACAATGCTAGCTACTGGGAATATAAGTTTGAGGACTGGTTAATATGGAAAAAGTTAAGTAATAACACTGCATACTAGTGAAGTAACTGTCTTCTTGATGACAATATTCTGACAGTTCAGTGACTAAGCCTGGAAGGATGCCAGGTAATTTTTTCCCAGGCATAAAAAAAAAAAAAAAATAGTTTGGATAACTCTGCCAGGCAGAAGGTACAGAAGACCATGTGCTTTGGGGGAAGACGAGACTTTTCCCAAAGAACAATGTAGAAGGCTGGCAATGGTAAAAAGTTAAACTTGGTGCAGTGATCTTTGACTAGTCATTTGCATTTTCCCTCAAGTAATTTCGACAGAAAAGGGTGACTTCATTATTCAACTCCAATAGGCATGTTAAAATGTGTCCCAAAACAATCATATCAATTAATTATGATTTTTATACCTAAGTGGGAATGAAGCGGGAAGGAGGTGAGAGAGAAAGAAAAAAGGAGGGAGGAAAAATTTGGCAAAGATTTACCTCTGCTCCCCTTTCTTTAAAAAAAAAAATATATATATTTTATTGATTTTTTCACAGAGAGGAAGAAAAAGAGAGAGCTAGAAACATCGATGAGAGAGAAACATTGATCATCTGCCTCCTGCACGCCCCCCACTGGGGATGTGCCCTCAACCAAGGTATGTGCCCTTGACAAGAATCGAACCCAGGATCATTCAGTCCGCAGGCTGATGCACTATCCACTGAGCAAAACCGGTTTCAGCTGCTCTCCTTTCAATATTGATTTTCTCAAATATCTTCTTTCACTCTTTTTAGGAGGACTGCATTTTCACATTATCTCTCCATTTGTATCCCAGGGGTATTGCCCTGCCATTCTCCCACTGGTGATTTATTTTGGTTAGAATCAGGATGGATGTGGATAAAGAGGACATGCGTGAATGAATAAATGAGAAAGGAGAAACAGCAGGCCAAATGAATCTTTCTCAATGTAGAAGAAAACACACGAAATTTGGACATCTACAAAATGACTCACTGAAACCATTTGTGTCATGTACCCTCAAGAAGTCTCTTGGGCTTCAGATAAGCATCCTCCAGTCTGTAGAGGCTGGTATAGTGAATGGTGGCAATTATGGTTGTGGTCTGCCTCATGTTTGGGCTGAGGCCAGTCTGGTTCCTCAGAGGGAGTTCCTCTCTCTTCATTCCCACTAGTGGGAGCTTCATCCTGTGGCATCCAGGGCAACATGAATAAGAAATGATCTGGGAGATCACTAAAGACTGAGAATACAGTCTTGGGTGGTATTTTGGAGAAGGTAGTAGAGGGAATCAAACCTTTTTGTTTGAGATCTTGGAAATGGGAAGAGAAGGTTCAAGGGAGAGGGAAGAAGATGGGAAATGAATCTGTGTCAGAAGCAGAGACACTGGCTGGGATCTGAAGTATTGGACTTCACCTTGCCTCTATTAGGAGCAGAGACTTAAGATTTTGGTAACTGATGTGTAATCACTTTTACCTACCGTGTTTTATCAATCATCCTCCATTTTTGGTCCAATTCACATATATTTTGGGCAAATTTCATAACATTATTATCTCTTTTAATGATTAAAAGTTAGTTTTTGATGTTTAAAACATAATCAAATCCACTTTAAAGCTACCAAGTAATACTAGACTTTAACTTTTATATTTTGCCTGCCCTTTCCCCATTTCAGACTTGAGATCAGACCATGGCTGCTGCTTGGAATCAGGAAGAGGTTAAAGGTCATGGTTTTGGCTTTCAACTAACTTCATTTTTCAAGGTTTTGCTCTATCATGGGAACTGGGAGATAAAGGGGAAATGTAAGGCTGAGATCTTCTCAGTAACTAGTCTCCTATCATTGGTTTGAAGTCCCCTGCCATTGCACAATGGATAGTTCACTTTTCTCTTGTCATGGCCTTCATGGTGATTACATATGGGATATTTGTGTGTGTGTGTGTGTGTGTGTGTGTGTGTGTGTGTGTGTGTGAGAGTGAGAGAGAGAGAGAGAGAGAGAGAGAGAGAGAGAGAGAGAGAATCAACTTCATTTTAACCCCGTCTATTAATGAATGCATTTAAAAAGAAGGCATCGTGTTAACATTCAGTTCAGTCCTTCCCCTAATTCCCTTTTCAGGAAGGGCATCACCACACTTAACCTAGCAGCTGACCGAACAGCCCATAACACAAATGTGCCTGTTCTCTGTGCTTCTTCAAATGGATCAAGGAAGAAAGGTCTATGTTCTCTTCCAGACATTTAGAGGGCTGTGCACAATTGGGATACAGTTTAACCTCTCCCCTCCCCCCGCCTTACTCTCCTGTTGTTTCCAGGTACATTTTACCACAATTTTTTTAAGCCCAGATGGTATAGGATGCTCCCAGGACCACCCGCTTCCAGAACAATGAACCAAAAATTGTCTTCATGTCTGTCTGCAAAGGGTACATGTATCAAGCATTCTTGAGAACCTTTCTCTGCATTGCACTCTGATGTGGAACAGGGATTAGAATTTGCAGGATTTTTACTCTTTCTTCTAGGCATTGCAAATCTTAACTATTGATTTTCTTGGAGCTCTTCCATCCCATTGCTTTGGGTAGTGTTGGAGGTGGTGTCTTCCTCCCTTCTTTACTGGGAAGGAAGTAAAACTTCTCACTAAAAGCACTGCACTGCTCCAAAGACAATGACTACAAGGACCCCTTTTCTTTCCTTTCCAGTCCTCTCCCTACCTAGACTGGAGAAATGAAAGGTTAGTCGATGACAGTATAGATGGTTCTGTCTCCATTAGTAAGCCTTAGTAATGTGTCTGGACTACATTATGGTAATCTTGACAGTTCTTTAAAATGGGTAGTAATAGGAGCTTTATATTTGTAAAATGTAGCCAATTCCACTCAATCTTTTGTGTATCTTGTGCGAGAGGGGTTGTTATTGTAAGATAAGCGTTCTGATGTGTTCGGGTAGGATGACCAAAGCAGCTATATCTAAGCTTTCACCTCAAATAATAAAGTTACTCTTTATTTTGGGTAATTTCAAAGGCACGTTGCAGAATTTGGAAATGATTCATATGTTAAAGTCGGTGTGTCTAGAAAAATTCTATGGAGAAATCTAGCAAATAATTGAAAGCATGATATGAATCTGGAGCATGGAAAAGAACTTTAGTAAGAGAGATTATTTGGAGCCATTAATGTATATATGGCATTTGAAACCTTGGAAATGAAAGATATCTTACATGAAAGGCAATCAGATATAGAGGCTAACTCTGGAGACCATCAATAAGAGATGAGAAGAATATACTAAACATTTTTTAAAAAGTGTCAGAAAACAGAAAAGATTAAGAGGAGACGAACAAATAAATAGGAAAAGAGAAAACAGAAATAGAGTTTGGCAATGAAAGAAGGTGAGGAGTGATGAGGAAAAGGAAGTGTGATGTTGAAGAATGACGGAATGAGAGAAAGGAGAGCTGGCTCTGTCAGGCTGTGGCATAGTGCCACTGATATTTGCCTGAGAAGTCTCTCAAAAGCTCCAATGGCATAAGCTGTCCAACATGAACCTGGAAAAGGTGTGAAATTTATGGTTCTTTCTAAATACTCTTGCTGGCTGTGTTAATGTGACAACTCATTCACATAACTTTATTTATTATATATATATATATTATTGATTTTTTACAGAGAGGAAGGTAGAGGGATAGTTAGAAACATTGATGAGAGAGAAACATCAACCAGCTGCCTTCTGCACACCCCCCTACCGGGAATATGCCCGCAAACAAGGCCCATGCCCTTGACCGGAATCGAACCCAGGACCCTACAGTCCACAGGCCGATGCTCTATCCACTAAGCCAAACTGGCCTCTGCTATAAATATATTTTATTGATTTTTTACAGAGAGGAAGGGAGAGAGATAGAGAGTCAGAAACATCAATAAGAGAGAAACATTGACCAGCTGCTTCCTGCACACTCCCCACTGGGTATGTGCCCACAACCAAGGTGCATGCCCTTGACCAGAATCGAACCTGAGACCCGTGAGTCCGCAGTCTGACGCTCTATCCACTAAGCCAAACCAGTTAGGGCACACAATTTATTTTTTTGAATCCTCACCAGAGGATATTTTTTCCATTGATTTTTGGAGTGGAAGAGAGAGGGAAAGACAGAGAGGAATATCAATGTGAAAGAAAACATTGATTGGTTGCCTCCTACACAAGCCCTGACCTGGGCCCAGGCTGGGGCGGACGGAGCCTGCCCTCGACCTGAATGGAACCTTGGACCCTTCGGTCTGCAGGGATGCTCTATCTACTGAGCCAAACCGGCTAGGTCCATGGTGATTAATTTTATGTCAACTGGGCTAGACTGTGGCATCCACTTATTTCCTCAAATACTAGTCGAGATGTTGTAAAAGAATTTTTTAGGTGTGATTAACATTTATAATCAGCCAAGTTTAAGTAAAGCAGATTATATTTCATAATGTGGGTGGGCCGCATTCAGCCATTTAAAGGTTTTAACTACAAAGACTGAAGTTTCCCAAATGAGAAGGAATTCTGCCTCATGGCTACACGGAAATCCTCCCTGTATTTCAGCCTGATAGCATGCCTGGCAGACTTTGAATACAAGCATATACCACCAACTCTTACTTGAATTGTGACTTTCCGGCCTCCATTACATAAGTCAATTCCTTAAAATAAATCTTTCTCTAATTCTATATAATATATTAAGTACATTATTAATATAATTAAAATAACAATTTAATTAATTTCCCATTAAATATAATTTAAATAATTAATATTGTATATTAAATGAAAATATATCTTACTAGAGGCCCAGTGCACAAAATTCATGCATGGAGGGTGTATGCCTCTCAGCCCAACCAGCACCCTCTCCAATCTAGGACCCCCCCTCACAATCCAAGACTGCTGGCTCCCAACCGCTCACCTGCCTGCCAGCCTGATCAACACCTAACTGTTCCCATGCTGGACTGATTGCCCCTAACTGCCCTCCCTTGCAGGCCTGGTCATCCACAAATGCCTTTCCCTGCTGGCCCGGTCACTCCTAACTGCCCTCTCTTGCCAACCTGGTCCCCCCTAACTGCCCTCCCCTGCCAGCCTGGTAACCCCCAACTGCCCTCCCCTGCTGGCCTTCTTATAGTGGCCATCTTGTGTCCACATGGGGGTGGCCATCTTGTGTGTTGGAGTGATGGTCAATTTGCATATCACCTCTTTATTATATAGGATTATTTACATATAATTACATGTTACTCTCAAGATATCTTCATATATTACATTAATATATAATATATTTTAATACAATATGTTAATTTAACAAGATATATGATATATGATAATGTATTAATATTATATAGTATGCAATAGTATATATATATATATATATATATATATATATATATAACACTAACTATTAATATATTAGTGTTTCTGTCATATATATATGACAGAAACACTAATATAGTTAGCTATTGTTTTTGTTTCTTTGGAGAATATTGACTAATACATGTGTAAATTTTAGCATAGGACCAGTATTTCAATTAGTAGCTTTTTGTATGTTATTCCCACTAGATTACAAACTCCCTTAGGTCTAGACTGCTTCTCATTCATGTTTGTATCTACATTGTCTGTACATTTTACACACATAATAAATAACCACAGAATTAGTAGATCAGAATGTTCTTGATAGTAATGGATTAAAAATGTCAGATCTTTTTTTTTCTAATGAATACCATAGTTCTGGAATAAATTTGCTTTAATTGATGATAACAAGTTTGGTGTCTGGTATTTAACAAGACTGCAGGCTGGATAGCTGAGAAACATTCATCAGCAGGTGGCAAGGAGAATGCAGTTATCCTGTGCTCTGTGGTGACACTTTGGTGTTGCAGCTGATCCAAGTCTCTGACCACCGACTCAGCTTACAAGACATGATGTGCTTCTTCAATATCTTAAAATTGTATTAAATCTTATTCTGAGTCTTTCTCTTGTTCGGTTCATGAAAAAGATAGCCATTTTCCTTATTGGGGTGACCTATATACCTTACAGGTGATGGGAAGATGGGTGTTAGGTAGGAAGCTCCTAGCATCATCTTTTAAATTTTATGTCTGTTGTTGAAAATATTGTATATGACCCTCTTTTTCCCATTGACCCCTTTTAGCCCACACTGGACCCCTGCCCCGGGCCTTCACCACACTATTGTCTTTGTCCATGGGCTAGGTATATAGTCACACAGTTCTTTGGTTAATCTCTTCCCACCCACCCTCACCTTCCCTCTGAGAGTCCATAGTCTGTTCCATGTTTCTATATCTTGGATCTATTTTGTTCATCAGCTTATTGTGTTCTCTAAATGTCTCATATGATACTTGTTTTTCTCTGACTGGCTTATTTTGCTTAGCATAACATTCTTCTCCAGGTCCCTCCGTGCTGTCTCAAAGGTAAGAGATCCTTCTTTTTATAGCTACATAGTATTCCATGGTGTAAATGTGCCACCAGTTTTTTGTTTTTTGGTTTTTTTTTTAGCCATTCATCTATTCCTAGTATCTTGACAAGCACAGTAGACTGTGAGGTCTTCTATGTCATGCCTGTGCCCTGCCTGCAAAGTTCCTCCAGGTACATCAGCTCTTGACCTCTGGCCTGTACATTCCCTAGGACATGGGGTCTTGGCCTGGAAAGCTGGTGCCTAGAGTTGAGCTTTCCTGGGTAGGTCAGGCAAGTACCTCTTGCAGTTCTGGTGCCTTCCCTGGGATCCACCATACACTTGGATGTCCAGCCCCCTCTATCTCTTTAATCAGTGCAGAATGCCATGTCCTCCTTTGTGTTGTCATAAAAAAATGCTCCTAAAATAATCTAAAAAGTCAACTTTACTAAAATAAATAAATAAGTAAATAAGAGAAAGATAGCATGAAGTATGAAAATACTAAAGTTACCTGCATGTAAAATGGAGTGAAAGGAAAATACAGCAAATTAAATGTTTTACTTACCTTAGTGGTACTTTTCTGTTCGCAAGAAAACACAAGGTGGCAACTGCAATATGTGTCATCAGGAAAGCTAATCCAATACCCAAGAGAGTCCATATGTCTAGAATTTCAAACCAATGAAAAGGATGCACACACAGTCAAAAATATTAGAGACTCAAAAGCCCAGTGATTCATTTAGTCACAATGTCACCTACTATTCTGAGAGTATGCAAGATCTGCAGTAGAATGGTGAACTTTGATATGACATCGATTTCCTGTCCATCCTTGTCCACATCTGGAAATGAGATAAAAGATGACAGTTAGAAAAACAAAAAGGAAGTAGCAGCATATTTTAGTAGTTGTCATGGAATAAGTTGATGAGTGGCAATAGAAAATGAGATACTTGCAATGTGGGTAACTTTGATAAGAAACTAAAAATGTTAAACCAAAGTAAAAACAAAATTAAATTTCATTATTTTCACATTATTGTGTAAGATGATGTTTGTTGTGATTTACCTTCTCCTAGAAATTTACCTTCTCCTAAATTATAAGATGGGCACTTAGTTTTCAGAAACTTCCTTTTTTGTTTTCAAAAATTGACTTGTTTTCCACCAGTGTCCATATTACTTTACTCATTTGTCTCAAACTTAAAAGCTAGCACATTCTTTCAATAAAAAGTGATTTAACTTACTTCAGGTACTGATAGAGATGATTCAAATTATGGATTAATATAAATTACAGAGCACAATTATTTTTCTTTAAAACAGATGATACTTCAAGTTCATAGATTTGGAATCAGGTTGGTAATCTCATGGGATGGATTAGGAATACTAATAGAATTTCACTTCCTTTGTTTTACTTAGGGACATATATGATGAAACTCAACACTGGGAACATCTCCTTTGATATGGATAGTTTTTAGATCATTCAGAAATTGAGATTAGCTTGTGCTCAGAGAGATAGGATTGATTTCTAAGTGGCAAACGTGTTAGAATACTTCTGGTAGTATGTATTTGCATATGGGTACGAAAACTTGGGTACACATTCTTTTTTTTTTTCTTTTTACATTCTTATTCACCAGAAATAACACAATACAAATGAAAAAGGACTTAGTTGAATTTCCTGCCATGTTCATGGTACATGCTACAAAATAGGATTAAAAACTAGCTTCTGAATAGTGTGCTTAAAAGCTGTGTGTTGAACAATGCTTCTTCAGTACACATTTATTTTAGTTTCATTCTCTCTTTTGAATTTGAAATCTTGAATGATCAATAGCAATTCCTTCAAAAAGCAATCACTTTTTTTTTTTAAATATAAAAAGCTTAGAAGTATAAGGAGGTCTATATAAGAATACCTTCTTTCTTTAAGAGGTATTCTTTAAAAGGTAGAAATTTAAGACATTTGACTTTTTGGATGTTACTGAAATTCAAATGAAAATAAATCAGAATTGTTAATTAATGGAGTATTTTCTTTTGAGTTTCTTATGTATTCTTTCATTTATTTGTTAAATTCATTTATCTCTTTTATTCTCATTCTTCATTTTAATATTTTTCTTTCCAACTTGTCATTCATTTTAAAGTGCTTAAAGATTTCTTTTTAGCTTGGGTAATCTTGTAAAACATCTAATATTATTTTACATGCATACATTAATACTATGTTTTTTATTCTCATAACTATTAGGATATAATTCTTGTCAGTTCTCAATTGACAGTGTACCTCTACATGTCAGTCTTTCACATGTGCACAAACTGGTGTGGCCTAGAGACAGCGACAGGTATTCATTTTGGTTAATTGGGCATCGTTAGATTTTTTAAAATGCCACTCACTGGCATGAGAATCATACTAGTCTTCCCTTTAGATATATGGTAGAAATTTGAATATGCCTATTAAGATAAATGTCAGTGGTCACTATCTTAAAATACCAGTTAAAAATGAATGGACAAATCTATATGTGTGCTGTCTATCGATCATCTATCTTCTTTCTATTTGTCTATATATTTATATATGTATGTATACTTATATATTATCATTTACCTGTCTATAGTGTGTTTATGTATGTATGTATGTGTGTCAATCTAATAAAAGAACAATATGCAGATTGAACATCACTCCAACACATAAGATGGCTGACCCATGTGGACACAAGATGGCCACCACAAGATGGCCAGCAAGGGAGGGCAGTTGGGAGGGCCCAGGCCTGGGGGTGATCAAGCCTGCAGGGGATATATGTGTTTTCAAGGGGATTTACTTGTGAGTTTTAATATATACCAATTAATTTTGAAGTATGAATAGAAACTACTGAAATTTTAAAATTATACAGTAATATCTATGATTCAAAAAAATTATTGTCGCCGAAACCAGTTTGTCTCAGTGGATAAAGTGTTGGTCTATGGACTGAAAGGTCCCAGGTTCGATTCTGGCCAAGGGCATGTATATTGGTTGTGGGCACATCCCTGATGGGGGGTGTGCAAGAGGCAGCTGGTCGATGTATCTCTCTCATCGATGTTTCTAACTCTCTATCCCTCTCCCTTCCTCTCTGTGAAAAATCAATAAAATATATTTTAAAAAAAATTATTGTCACTGGGCTAGTGTGTCTCAGTGACTGAGTGTTGACCCATGAACCAGGAGGTCAAGGTTTGATTCCTGGTTAGTGCATATGTCTGGGTTGTGGGCTTGATCCCCAGTAAGGGGCATGCAGGAGGCAGCCAATCAATGATTCTCTCTCACCATTGATGTTTCTCTCTCCCTCTCCTTTTCTTTCTCTGAAATTAATAGAGCATATTTTTAAAATTTTGTCAACAACAATAAGTTGTTCCTTGAAGCAGAGATTGTAATCTCCACACCAACCTGGTTCCAAGCATTACTTCCTTCCTATTTGATGTTTATCAGATTAAAAGTAATACATGCTTAAAGTAATGTATGTTTGAACACAATCCTTCATATCCTTATGTAATTCTATCCTTATGTAACTAATATAAACAGCCAAGTATGTCTCTTTCCACTCCTTTACTCTTTCATAAAACACACACATGTGTATACCTATGTGTGTGTTTATTGTAATAGAAACATCTACATTTCTCTGTAACAAGCTGGCTTTTACTTTCCACAATGCATTATGGGCTTCCTTAAGGCCAGCTGTCTATATAAACAAACAACCCACACAGACAATTTTCAGAAATTAACATATCATGTGTATATTTCTTAGTTTAATATTTTTGTTGTTGCCTTTCACCTTCTCCTCAACCCTTTCCATTAAGGAGAAACATCTGCTTGGTTGCAGAAAGAAGCAAGAATATTTATCAGATATTTTATCTTTGTCATACTAAATTCCTTCTATGGATAATTCAGTGTTCAAAGTAATTGTGGTAGTTGCATGCGGAGACTCCATTCAAACAGGGAGAATAGATGAGATATTGGGAAGATTTTGGTATACTTTGATTAAGCGGATGCCAGCCCAAGAAGACCAGTCCTGGTGCGGCATCTAAGGCAGAGCTGGATGGTTGTTAGAGTGGGGTGGATTTAGGGAGTGCTGTGCAATTGTGTGATGCCAAGATACAAAGTAGAGATTAAAATATATGACATATAATAAGGTTAAAAAAGTGCTAAAGGCCCTAGTTGGTTTGGCTCAATTGATAGAGCATTGGCCTATGGACTGAAGGGTCCTGATTCAATCTTCTCTCTCTCTGTCTCTCCCCCTCCCTTCCACTCTCTGGAAAAAAAAATATCCTTGGGTGAGGATTCACTATAAATAAATAAATAAATAAATTGCGTTCCTTTGTTAAGATAAATTATATACCTTAAAAAAAAAAAAGTGCTAAAAGGGAGGACGAAAGACTTGCTTCAAGAATAATTATATTTCTAGACCCAGAAAGTGAAAAATGTGCAACCTCAATTATACATTTATGGAATAAGTGATATATTAAATTATATTTTAAATTATATTTATTCCAAAGAATGAAGTATAAAATGTTCCAGAAAAATTGGTCATCCAATAATAAATAAATCATTTATAATTGATTAGATCTGGAGGCATAGATTCAAATATGTTATTATGGGATCCCAAATTAACCTATAAATTTCCAAATTCTTTTACACTGTATTTGTAAAGCCATATTTACTCTAATATTGAAGTTTTTAAGGATGTAGAAGTAAAATCCCTTCAGAAGCAGCATGCATTTTGAATATATTTTAGATTATATTTATAATCTAGCATTTTAGAAGTAGATTTTTTTTTCCTTAGGTATTTTTATAGCAACATGTTGTGATAATTAAATTCATTTATATCATTTTTGTTTATAGAAGCCAGTATCTTCTATATTTACATTCCATGCTTCAGAAAACCACAATATATAAAGCCCAAAAGGAATTACAATTGAAAACCTGCTATGTGCTCAGCAATATTCTAAATGCTTTACTATAGTATTTGTAATATAATAATGTTATGGAAAAGAAATTATTTCCCCATTTCATATTTGCATAAATAAGTCATAGAGCAGTTAAACAGCAAATCACTTATGGGTACATTCTGAATGAGATTTCCAACTATGTCTCTTTATCTCCTCAGCCAATGACTCTCTGTTCACTACATGGTTTTGCTTTCCATGTCTTCTCAAAGTAGGAATTTAGTTGTTTATAATGGCAGTTAACTTTATAGTGTTTGTCTGTTAGAACTTTCTGGTCCTCATGGTCTGGAAATGTCCATTTATCACATTAGGCTTTACTCTGGAAAAATCTCTTGTGTGGGGGTCAGATGCTGCTGGGGCCAGATATGGAGGGAATCTCCCTTTTCATCGTCCAGCATGGAAAGAAAGATGAACGAACCTGTTCTAAGTGAAGGTGGCCAGGGATTGAGGAAGAAGAAAGAAAGAAAGAAAGAAAGAAAGAAAGAGAGAGAGAGAGAGAGAGAGAGAGAGAGAGAGAGAGAGAGAGAAGGAAGGAAGGAAGGAAGGAAGGAAGGAAGGAAGGAAGGAAGGAAGGAAGGAAGGAAGGAAGAAAGAACTTATAAATAGAACCAAGCTGGGAGCCAGGTGGGACTCCATTCTCTCTGATGGAGAGGCAGTGAAGACCCTGAGCCCATGCAGCACATTTATTTTATACCTCCAAATACCAGGAAGTATCACCAAACACTTAGGATCAAAGGAGTTTATTTGCATTCTTGAGTAGGCCAGAGCATTCCTGGTGCTTGACTGGATTTACATATCAAAGCCCACCCCTGCGGACACCTGGGCTGATATGAAGGCCAAGCTGATAACCTGTCCAACCTCATTGAGGAAGCATGTTCCTAGGGCATGGCTCTGCCTATCGCCCTGAGTTCAGCTGACAAGAATTTAAAGAAAACAACTCTGAGACTATGTGGATTCTGGCAACAGAGAGAAATTGACAGGACTACTTCAACCATGAAGACAGAAGAGAAGCAGTCCAGGGATAGAAGATGCTGACGATACCTTGCCATAATAGCAGTCAGCAGCTGTATATCACTGCAGGTTGCCCAGGACCAAACCAGAGAGGGTTGGACCTGCATTACCACCATTTGTCCATCATCCGGAACTGAAATATCATTGCTGACATGTACATATAAGGAACTGTTTGACTTTGAAATTGGATCTCAAAAGAACTGTTGGCCCAGAAAGAATCTCACTACAGACTGATTCATATGCCTTTCAGCAAAAACGATTATTGCTTGTCTCATTTTTGATTCTTATAATTATATTTCCAGTAGAACATGATCTCACTCATCTAGAAAAAATGGTGAACAATGTAGACTGATGAACAAGAACAGACCCAGAGATAAGGAGCCATGGGTCAGACTGTTGGACCTCAAAAGGAGGGTAAGGATAGAAGGGAGAGATCAACCAAAGGACTTGTGTGCATACATATGAGCCTAACCAGTGGTCAAGGACAATAGGGGGGTGGGAGCATGAGTGGGGAGGGATAGGGGATTGGAATGGGGGGGGGTTGAGGACAAATATGTGATACCTTAATCAATAAAGAAATTATATATATATATATATATATATATATATATATATATATATATATATGTATATATATATATATATATATAATTTTTTAAATAAAATAAAAAAATAAAAAAATGCCCATGTGCCTTCCCAGGCAGCCCTCTACAATCTCTAATTGTAGAGGAGCAGTGTGGTGCTAAGAAAAGAATAAGTAATAGGGTCAGGCCATATGGGTTTGAGGCTAATCTTTGCCATTTTCTAGCTATGGTAAAATCAAATGACTTTAGTTTTCTATTATGAGCAGCAACAATTACAACTCACCTCATAGAAGGTGTATGAGAATTAGACAACATATGTAAAAGTCTATTGTAGACTGTGAAATGTTATTTATGCCATGCTGTCCTATACCCAGGCTTTTACTTTCTGGTAGAAATCATGGTCATGTCCCCTGATGACTTTATGCCCTAACAGACTGTCCCTCCAGGGAACTGGCATCTGGCCCTGTCTCCCATCCTTGCCTGAGCATCGGTTAAGGCTTATAAAGCAGTGAAAAGCCATTGCCACAGCTTCTGCTTTTATGTGGTGATTTTGAGGGGGTGGGGGAGAAGTAGGGGAGAGTGAAGGTGGAACAAGGCATAGAGGAGATAGATGGTGATGGAAATAATAAAATAAAATAAATAAAAATGTATATATAAATATGCCTGGAGGTTTTAAAACCATATATAGAGGTAGGGGAGGGAAAAGCAGTTGTTGAATGTGCTTGGTGCCTGCAATGTACATTCCTCTGCCCCAAACCAATGAGGCTTCCACCCATCAGACACAGGTATCAGATACATGTATTAGTGCCCCTAGAGGGAAGAGGGAAGTGCTATCTCATCAGCTCTGACTGTTTTCAGGGCTGTGTGCTGAGCCTGTGCCAGCAGAAAGGAAATGGGACAATTGAGGGGAGCCCTTAACAAGCCATCCTGATTGTCAGGGGTGAACTCATTTAACAGGAAATAAGAAAGAAGGAGAAGCCACTACATAATCTATGAGCCACAAAGCACCGAAATTCCACTGTGAGTACCGGTGATTAATTTGCTTAGACTAATTTCCTACTTGACTAATTAGCTCCAACATATTTTGTAAAATTTATAAGTATTAGGGAGAGTCCACCTGAAAGAGGAAGATAAATGTCCCACATCATCCATGCATAAGACTTTGTTTTCCTAACAAAAACAGGAGAAAGGGAGAAATAAAATATAATTAGACACTCTCAGTAGGAGCCAACATGCTAATCTTTCCTTAATTTTAATAGCTCTTCCCTATTAGTACACTCTAATCCAGAGGCTCTGAAATCACTTATTTCTGGATGTGCTTGGTAACACCCATTCATTACCCACTAAACCTGTAACAAACGCTCCTCCCATCCTTACTGTCATCTGTATGTTGGCCCCAGTTCCTGTGTCTCATTGCCAGGGAAAAGGAAGAGACACACATTTTCTGAGCATGGGTTCATGGGAACAGGCAGGAGATTTACTCTTTTTTTTTAATTTTAACTACTTCAACTGTTCAAATAGGGAGGAAAAATTAAGTGCTAATGCAGAGGCATGGTTATTTCATTACAATGTTGATATTTGCATATTCAAATTTAGAAAAGACTTAAAATGTAAATTAGGTAACTTAATCCAATACTTTTCACTGACTCAGGATAATAGGGAGAACACATTTGATTGCATTCTTCCTAACAATTTTGAAACTAAAGGACCTTTTAATACTATTTTGAAATATGGCATTCCTTGCACCAAAAGAAAATAACTTTTTTTTTTCAAAGATTAGAAACAATTTCTAGATTCCCATATCCATTCCTCCACCTCATCATCTCAATCTCCAAAGTTCCAACAGTTTACTTCTGAATTATCTCATTAATGTGTCTTCTAGGCTCCTCACTGGATTTCCTCCCTCCAGAATAATGTCACATTGTTCACTCCCCCAATTCAAACCCTTTACTAATTTCTCACTGCTCTTAGAGTCCTGTCCATAAGTGATTTTATACAGAGACTGTTTCTAATATGAACTCTTGAAGGCACAACTGGTTTGATCTAAATTTCCTCTTTGCTCATAAACTCTTTATTCACCTGAGAGATGTACTCTTTTGGCCTACATCTTTCCGGAACACCTATTCTCATTGGCTGGAAGACAGCTTAACTTCTCATCCATCTGGCTAACTTATATTTATCCTTAAAGACACAGACCAGACCAAATGACATTTACCCTGGGAGGCCCTCCTTTGTGACCTGTCTGACTTAAAAAATACTTCTTTGGGTCCCCTGGCATCCTGTAAACTCTGAGGACAGCACATGGCACACAGTAGTTCAACTGTCCTTTTCCTTATAAATCTTTCTAGACCACATGTGTCAAACACAAGGCCCGCGGGCCAAATCCGTCCCGCCAGGCCTTGCAATGTGGCCCGCACCACGCTGTCATCACTGCACTCCGCTGCGTTTCCATCACAATGACAGTTTATGACTGTTCAGTAAACCATTCGGCCCGCGATTTAGGCTGGATTTTAGATTTTGGCCCCTTCTCTGATTGTGTTCGACACCCCTATTCTAGACTATACATTTTTGGAAGGTAAGGACTATTATACCTGTTGTAAGCGCCAATTAGCACAATCTGCTCATAGAAATTTACTGAAAATATCCACTATCATAATTGCAGTTAACACATGGATAATTTGTTACAGTTATCAAAGCACCTTTATTTCGTACTTATTTTATTTAATCATTATAATAATCATATACACAATTAGTAAACATCAGAATTTCCTGTAAGGTTTAATAGTATAAAAACAGATTTCTGGCCCCATCCCTAGAGTTCCTGATTCACAATGTCTGGCTGATATTCTTGTAATTTGCTAGTTATTAATAAAGGCAAAGAAGCAAAGAGGGAAGGCCAGGTATTATAGGCACTTCATTTGGGCAGCTTCACCAGGAAGCTGCAACTTTGCACTCCTCAGGGAACCACCAGCCTACTTCCTGAAAAACTGTTAGAGAAGGGACCCAACAAAGGAAAAATAGATACATGTTGGGGTGACACAGTCAAACCTGGGGACAGAGATCATTGGCCAGAATGGGCGTGGCCACTGCAAGCACATGAAAATTTGGGAATACATATTTTCCTGAACAAACAAGTTCTCTCTCTCTTGTGCTTTTGGCTTGCTCTTGGCTTCCTTGCATTTGCCTGTGTTTCCTCCACAGCCATGTTTACCTGTGGACCCACCTGCAATGGGCTGATGGTCTGCAGTGGGAAAACACAGAGTATGCTAGCCTGATGCTGGACTGGACTGTGCAGACCTAGAAAGAAAACTCTGGACACTGGCTCTGATTTTAGCTCTGCTGAAGGCCTAGCTATACTTCTATGGCAGGACAAAGGGAAATGGAACTTGGGAAACCTAGGGATATATCAATAATTCCACAGAAATGAAGCCTTCTATCACATTTCGTCCTCCTGTGTGAATCTCAGAAAATTCTTTTTCTTGGGATAGTGCAAGAATTCCACCCTCGTGAGCCACCAGCAGGGATAAGACCTCTTACCCGGTAACAGATGATGACCCAGATGAGACCCTACCAGGAGAGCTAGCTTATGTAAAGCATCCCTCCTCTTCTACTTCCCGGCCAAAGCATGCCCACCGCCTTCAACCTTGCATGTCTGCACCTGGCCTGTCCTCCAAAGAGAGAAAAAACTGGCCTACGTTGTGGTGAGAAACCTCCTTTCTTAGCCTGGGAGTTTTATAATTCATTTCCCACATTGTCTCCTAGATTGGTGCTTGTCTGAATCTTTTGCTTTCTTTTCTCTGCCCTAACTAGCTTCTGTTGCTTTGGGTGCAAATCCAGTAGAAAGCGACACCATGCTCCCAGTCCCAAAGACACAACAGGCTCTAGAAAATGCTGAAAAGGTGCATGACTTGATACTACTATGGAGTATGCGCCTTGTGTCCATTTTTCATCCCTGTTTACAAAACTCATCTCTCTTAACCACTCTCCTGCATGCTGCTCATGTTGCAACAATTTAAGTTCTCTTTGTTCCCACCCCACATGATTCAGATTGTGGGCCTGAAAACACCCTTTATTGCCACCTTGGTGCCAGTGCTATGGGTTCCTGCAGAGCAATATGCAGATGAGTGTCAGGCGAATGCAAAACACGGAGCCCACATGCACTCACTATTGCATTGACATTTACTCCTGGCCTGGGAAACCCCCAGCTCTTCAGCCTGCTTAAGCCCAGGGAGGGGCCAGCAACCCCGCATCCCAAGCTGGGGGTTTAAGGCCAGACTCCCAGCCCTGTGTAGCTCCAAGCCAGAGACCACCCCAGCCCTGGCTTCCCTCCGCCTCCTCCCACCTCCCTTCTGCTTCTGCCCTGCTAGTGCACCCAGGGTGCTGAGGAGCAGGGACCCCGGAGGTGGGCCACAGTCTGGATTGCTGCTGCCTCCTGCCCACACCCCTGCAAGTTCCCCAACCAAAGCCCCCCTGGACCTCATGGGTCTAGTGGCCTGGGGCTGGGCACTTGTGGGGGAGGGCGTAACAGAGAAAGTCTGAATGCAGAGAGAAGCCTCCAAGAAAAGCTGCTACCAGGATCCCAGCCCCTGGCAAGCCCAGGGCTGCTACCTTCCTAGTTCCCCCTCTCCCTGGCTCATCACAGGGGATGGGTGGGAACTAAAGTCATCACTAGGGCAGAGGGCACCTCCCTGGCAGCCTGTTACTTGAAACTGGAAGTTATAATTGTAACCGCCCTGCCAGTCATGTCCTTGCTTAAGAGCAATGTGGCAGAGTCAGAGGAGCTGCTCACTACTGATACTGTTTGGGTTACAAATGTAACTGCTGTGTCATTTGATTCATGCAAACTTTACTACTGGGTAATTTGACTCATGCAAACATTACTACTTGTCATTAATGCTTTTGCCACAGGCATAATTAATAGAGAAAAGCCTCAAATATACAGTTTGCTAAAAAAAAAAAAAAAAGAAAAAAAAAAAAAAAGAAAAAAAAAGAAAGGTTTTTGTTATTTAATCTTGGAAATTAACTACAAACAGAATTTAACCCCAGGGCTCAGGCGTTAAATCTTTGTCTTGACAGATTAGAAGGGGATAGTTCCCTTCCCTTAAAGAAAGCTGTCTGCTGCTGCCAAGGAACTGAGACTGTTAGGAAATGAGACAGCAACAGATTGCCAGCCCAGCTATTAAAAGCTGGCTTTTTAAAAGCCATATTTCCCCATCCAAGACAATAAAGAGTAAAAGCCTCCAGTAAGGCCCAAGGCCATCAGAACCTGGACAATTGTATTACTGTATGGGGAAGAGTCTCTATGCCAGGCATGAGAAGAGATTTCGTATAAGTCCCCCGGCTGGTGAAGGTAGGATGGCTGTGGGACCTTGGTGGTGAAAGTGTCATAGGCCACTCCAAATTCTGGAATATGACAGAAAGCTGGAAAGCAGAAAAGACATTTGTGCCTCCTTCAACTATTAAGTCGCCTTGTCAATTTTTTTTTTAAAGATTTTTCTCCCTGAAGTCAATAAATAATGCCATCTTCACTTACAGTGCCTTGAGAGTGCCTACTCTGGCAAGAAATTTTATTCTAGGTTTACCAAGGAAATGGTCCTCTGCCTTCAAAGTACGAATACCTCACTTCCTCTTCAAGAACTCTTATCTAAACTACCTATTGAAATGCAAATGTTAAAAAATAAATCTCATCTGAGCCTCAGCTATTTGAGCCAACCAATTTAACTCAATTCACCTATGATTTGCTATCGGTGAACTTTACTATACGATACCTTTCTCCATGGAAATACGTCTCTTGAAGTATAAATGTATTTGCTAGTAAATGAAGCAAACCTGTATTTCTAAAAGTTATGGGATATGTTTGCCTTCTCTTACTACATACCTCCAGAGCCTGATAATTCTTAATGAATACATAATGGCAATACCTTTCTTTGCACATACTCAATAAGACCAATTTCAAATGATCTGGTCTTATTAACCAATATTTTGACTAAAATACCATGTCTAAGAGAGACAGGCCAGGACTCTGGATGCCACCAGATGCCTTAAGGAATTGAGATTGACTTCCAAAGCCAACTGAAGCCACGTGGCCTGATACCTTACTTGGTCACATGTCTCATAGCAATCTTCCCAAATAACAAACAAACATGGCTTTGCTGAAAGATGGCAAGAAAGAAACCTCATGACATTTGGGGACCTCAAGAATTTAAGGAATTGACCCAAACACACAGGCATTGAAGACAAAACCTGATGGAAACTGCAGCTTGCCTTCTCTGCCCTGAGGGGATGACTGTAGCTCAGTGTTTAAATTCCTTGTGAAAGATGGCAGCAAAGCAAATTTGAAAGAGCTCCTGTGATTTGTTTGATCAGTTGTTATTCTTATATTTATGCAAATACTCAGACAAAATTAAAATGGGACTTAATACAGTCTCTTAGAATGTGAGAATAATTGTTAGAAGAAAAATTGTATGATAATAAAAACTGCAAAGCCTAATTGTGGATTTTTGACTCCAGTATAATTGTCTTTAAATTTTTATTTTAAGGCTATCTCTAGATATGCCATACATATCTCAGCACCTAATAATATCATCAGCGATGTTAAACTGCAGAAAATATATCAGATTGTCCCTGCTGGCTTTAATTCCAGCAAAAGCCTTGCATCTAAAAGTCTTCTCAACCAGTTTGTGATTTATTATGAGCATTAATTTTTGGTTTTGTTCCTTTGCTCCTGTTTTCTTAGGGTGGATGCCTATGTTCTTATTTACTTGATTGCATATTCACACAACTCAAGCCTCACTCTAGAAACCAGTTGCATCACTTGTCTTCTGAAATGAGTTAATGCTTTGGACTTAAGGTTGGGTCAATGAAATATGAACTATCAACTTCATTTGAAACTGCTTTTCTTTTTCTACAGAAAAAGGTTCAGACAGAAAAGCCCACACTGGGGAATCTTAAAATATTTCCTTTAGCTTAATCTATAATAATAAAAGCGTAACATGAAAATTGACCAAACAGATAAATGACCATACAGAAGACCTTCTGGATAACCATGCTACAACATGCACTGGTGCCAGGCCAGCCAAGGCAGGTACGTTGTGATTAGTCAGGGAACAAGCCATTGCACCATGATTGCCCTCCAGAGAGAGGTCCAGGTCACCGACCAGTGGGGTGACTGATCAATCAGAGGATTGCATAATTGCCCCAGAGAGGGAGGCCCAGGCTACCCTGTGGTGGTGCTGTGGCTGGTGAGTAGGGCCTCCCTCCCCAGGGGTGATCCATTGTGGAGCCCTGGTTGGGTGGACAGGGCCTTCCACTTAGGGGCGATCAATCATGAGACTCCCAGACTGTGAGAGAGCACAGGCCAGGCTGAAGGACCCAAACCGGAGGGGAGGGGGGGGGGGGGCTCTAGTTTGAATATAATGGGCAGAAGGGCTTCAGGCAGGTGTGGCACACCTTCCTCCAGGGAAGCCATTCCTCCACCCTAATCTGGGGCATGTAAAGTTAACCTTTCCCTTTACCACATGGGTTTTTTTTTTAATCTCTCACCTGACCTTTAGTTACTATAAGTCTCCTCACTTTTGAATTGTGCCTTTTAATCTTCTTGTCAAGTTTGTCATTTCCAGAATACAATAGGAATGCAGCTTGTCAAATGCATCATCCTCTGGACATCACTATGTTACCTCATAAGGACACCAGACTAACACAGATTTCACAAAAGCCCTCTTTCCTGAGTAAATAGCCCCCTTTCCTTTTGCTTCTCCTTCCTCTGTCAGGGAGAAACTCTGAACATAGATCCGCCAGGAAAAGACAGATCTATGCCCTTTGACACCCAGAAGCAATTATAAGAAAATGAAAACTTTCATCCATTTATTCTATAATTTCAAGGCTTCTCACCAAGAAACAGAGAGAGAGGGGACTCAACTAATTAAAAAATCAGAAATGAAAGAGGTGAAGTATCAACCAATCCCACTGAAATAGAAAGGATTGTAAAAACAAACAAACAAACAAACAAACAAACAAAAAACAAACAAAAAACCCACTATGAATGACTCTATTCCAACAAACCAGACAACCTAGATGAAACTGACATATTCCTAGAAAAATAAAATCTTCCAAAACTACAGAAAACCTAAAAAGGCCGATAACTACCAATGAAATTGAAGAGTAATAAAGACTTCCAGCAAACAAAAACCCTGGTCCTGATAAGTTCACAGGGAAGTTTTATCAAAACATTCAAAGGAGAACAAACACAGATCCTCCTCAGACCATTCCAAAAAATTCAAGAGTAAGAAACACTTCCAAGTTCTTTCTATGAAGCCAGAATTACAATCCCAAAATCAGATAAAGACATGACACTGAAAGATATTACAAGTCAATATCCCCGATGAACATAGATGCTAAAATCCTCAACAAAATATTAGCAAATCACATTCAGCAATACAATAAAAAGATCATACACCATGACCAAGTGGGATTCATTCCAGGGATATAAGGCTGGTATAGTAACCACAAATCAATAAGTGTGATGCATCACATAAGAAACTGAAAGACAAAAATCACATGTTAATATTAATTAATGTAGAAAAAGCATATAACAAAATCCAACACTCTTTCTTGATAAAAACTTGCAGCAAAGTGGCAATAAAACCTTAACATAATAAAAGCCTAATATGATAAACCTATACCCAACACCATTCTCAATAGGCAAATACTAAAGCTATTTTCTGTAAAAACAGGAATCAGACACCAATCTTTCACGAATATTTTCACCAATCTTGTTCAACATAGTACCAGAAGTTCTAGCCACAGTGATCAGAAAGAAGAAATAAAAAGCATCCCAATTGGAAAAGCAGAAAACCGACAATATTCACAGATGACAAGATATTATACAAAGAAAACCCTAAACTTTTCATAAAAAAACTGCTACATTTAAAAAATGAATTCAGCAATGTAACAAGATAAAAAATTAACACCAAGAAATCTATGGCATTTTTATACACCAATAATGAACTCACAGAGGGAGTAATTAAAAAAAAAAAAAATCCCATTTACTATTGGACCAAAAAAAATAAGATACCTAGGAGTAAATTTTACTAAGGAGGTAAAAGACCTGTACTCAGAAAACTACAGAACATTGAAAAAAGAGATAGAAGAATATATAAAGAAGTGGAAGAATATACTGCGTTCATGGATTGGTAGAATTAAAATCATTAAAATGTTCATATGATTCAAGGCAATCTCCATTAAAATACTAAATTCACAGACCTAGAACAAACTCTCCAAGATTTATATGGAATAAAAAAAGACCCTGAATACCTGCAGCAATCCTAAAATAGAAAAACAAAGTTGGAGGGATTACAAAGCCAGATATCAAGCTATATTACAAGGCCACTGTTCTCAAAACTGTCTGTTACTGTCACAAGAACAGACATATAGACTAATCGAACAGAACAGAGAAACCAGAAATTGACTGAAGCCATTATGCTCAATTAATATTTGACAAAGGAGGCAAGAGCATACAATGGAGTTAAGACAAGGTCTTCAATAAATGGTGTTGGGAAAATTGGACAGATACATAAAAGAAAGAAAGAAAGAAAGACAGAAAGAAAGACAGACAGACAGACAGAAAGAAAGAAAGAAAGAAAGAAAGAAAGAAAGAAAGGGAGGGAGGGAGGGAGGGAGGGAGGGAGGGAGGGAGGGAGGGAGGGAGGAAGGAGGAAGGAAGGAGGAAGGAAGGAAGGAAGGAAGGAAGGGGGAAAAGAAAAGAAAAGAAAAGAAAAGAAAGAAAAGAAAAGAAAAGAAAAGAAAAGAAGAAAAAAAGAAAGAAAGAAACTAGACCACCAACTTAACACGATTCACAAAAATAAACTCAAAATTTATAAAGGACTTAAATGTAAGACAGAAAACAATAAAAATCTTAGGAGAATTCATAGACAGCAAAATAGCAGATATATGTTATAGCAATATCTTTACTGATACAGCTCCTAAGACAATGGAAATAAGGAGAAAATAAACAAATGGGACTACATCAAAATAAAAAGCTTTTTCACAGCAAAAGAAATCATCATCAAAACAACCCAAAATCCTACTGCATGGGAGAACATATTTGCCAATGTTACATTCAATAAGGGTTTAATCTCCAAAATTAACAAAAGCAAGATAAACAATCCAATAAAAAAAATAGGCAATAGACCTAAATAGATACTTTGCAAAAGAGGATATACAGAAGGCTGACAGACATATGAAAATATGCTCAAGGTCACTAATCATTCAAGAGATGCAAATCAAAACAACAATGAGGCACCATCTCATAGCTGTCAGAATGACTATCATCAACAAATCAACCAAATGCTGGCGAGAATGTAGAGAAAAAGGAACCCTGGACTGCTGGTGGGAATGCAGACTGGTGAAGCCACTGTGAAAAAACAGTATAAAGTTTCCTTAAAAATTTAAAAATGGAACTCCCATTTGGCCCAGTAATCCCACTTCTAGGGATATATACCAAGAAATCAGAAATATCAATCAGAAAGAATATAGGCTTCTCTATGTTTATAGCAGCACAATTTACAACAGCTAAGATTTGAAAACAGCCTAAGTTCCCATCAGCAGAGGAGTGGATTAAAAACCAATGGTACATCTACACAATGGAATTATAAGCTACTGTAAAAAAGGAAGAACTCTACTATTTACAGCAGCATGGATGGAACTGGAGAGCATTATGCTAAGTGAAATAGGCCAGTTGGAGAAAGATAAATATCACACGATCTCACTCATTTATAGAATATAATGAACAACATAAACTGATGAACAAAAATTGATCCAGAGACACAAGAATCATTGAACAGACTGTCAAACCTCTGAGCAAAGGCCGGGGAGGGTGTGGTGGTGGGGTAATAGATCAACCAGAGGACTTGTATCCATGTATATGAACATGACCAACGGACACAGACAAAAGGTGGGTGGGATATGTGCTGAGTAGTGGGAGCAGGAGGGTAGAGCTCAATGGGGTGAAAGGAGACTTATGTAAAACTCTCAACAATAAATAATTTAAAAAAAAAAAAGATTACAGGCCTTATTTCTCTAAATGGAGGACTAATACTGTTATAATTAGCAAGTAATTAAGAATTGGAAAAAAGCAAAGAGAGAAAACCAGACGTTATAGGCATGTCGTTTGTGCAGGTTCACCCGGAAACTGCAACTTTGCATTCCCCAGGGAACCACCGGCCTTTTCCATGAAAAACAGTCAGGGAAGGGACCCAACAAGGAAAGATGGATGCATGCCCAGTAAAGTTGGGGTGACATTCGGAAGATACTTGCCTGTCAATCAAACCTAGGGACAGAGATCATTGGCCAGAATGGGCTGGGCATGGCCACTGCAAGCACATGAAAATTTGGGAATACATAATCCCATGAACAAAGAAGTCATTCTCTCTTGTGCTTTTGGCTCACTCCTG
Organism: Pipistrellus kuhlii; assembly: GCF_014108245.1. NCBI lineage: Eukaryota > Metazoa > Chordata > Mammalia > Chiroptera > Vespertilionidae > Pipistrellus > Pipistrellus kuhlii. Next base: position 109,443,603 of record NW_023425404.1, on the reverse strand, counting down.
GCTTCCTTGCATTTGCCTGTGTTTCCTCCACAGCCATGTTTCCCTGTGGACCCACCTGCAATGGGCTGATGGTCTGCAGTGGGAAAACACAGAGTACGCTAGCCTGATGCTGGACTGGACTGTGCAGACCTGGGAAGGAAACTGGACACTGGCTCTGATTTTAGCTCTGCCGAAGCCCTAGCTATACTTCTATGGGAAACGAGGCTTTGAAAACGTGGAGATTTAATTGCATGAAAGTAAAGTCTTCTATCATATTCCATCCTCCTGTGTGAATCTCAGAAAATTCTTTTTCTCCAGGTATCACAAGAATTCCACCACCATGAGCCACTGGTGTGGACAAGTATCTCTCCTGTATGGTGACATGAGGTGATTTCAGAATTTCATTTCTAACAATTTCTCAGGTGCCACTGACTCTGCTGATCTGGGGAATACTTTGAAACTCGCTGCCTGAGAATATTGCTTTGAGGCTGAGTTACTATTCCCAATTTCAGAGAACAAATTAAAACTTAGAGCACAATGGCTTTGTCAATGATGAATTCAGATTCTTAGAACTGCTTAGCTGTGTTCTTATTTTTGTATCTATATCCCACTTCCTCACAAAAGTAGTATATTTATTACAAGATTCTGTTTTTAGGAGATGATAATTTGAAAATGCAAATCACATGTTCCTGACGATTTTTTTTTTTTTGTACTTCCACTAGAATTGGTAGCTAAGTTACTCAGAATTGCAAATGTAAGAAGGGAACACATTCATATATTATTTCAAGTTATTACAACATCATAGACACAAAAAAACTGTTTCTACTCCTACTTCAGAGAGCATAAAGCAGATTAAAAAAAAAAAAAAAGTGTTCTGCTTTCATTCATTTAGACTATTGGTTGGTGTGGTCCTGCAACTGATAGTTTAGGAAACTAAAAAAAAAAAAAATCCTAAAGGTTATGTTTTAGGTTTTCCTCTTCTAACGTTTTCCACTGTTATGAAGTGACTAGTGGCCTTGCACAAGAATAGGTATGCCAGTAGCTCTCTGAGGGGCCTGGCCACTCCACACTCACTGTCCAGAGGCTATCTGTGGCCCAGAGGCCCATTCATGGCCGGGCACAGAACACTTGCTTCATCGCTGGGGCGATGACACAAGGGTCCCCCTTAACCCCCATGCCTCTCCGGGCCTGCTGCCCAGAGGCTCATGCTACCTGTTCTCAGCAGCAACACCCCCCCACCCCAGGACTGGGGGGATGCTGGCGGGGCTGAGAGGACTGGGCCCTGCCATCTTGTGGCTATGGGCACTGCTATCTTTGTGATGGAGTGGTGGTTAATTTGCATATTACCGTTTTATTGGATAGGATCCTTCATTGGAGTTGCAAAAAAAAGAAAGAAAGAAAATAGCAAGGAAATGAAATAATTCACAAATTGGACAACTGAAAACGGGCTGAGAGTCAATAGAAATAGTGTTCTAAGATGAAGCAGTAAAGGCATTACACTTGTTGCTGGGGAGTACAATAGCAGCAAAAAAATGGGTTTTTGAAATTTTTCTTTTGTTATTATAGGATGTATGAAAAACACATGTTTTGAAAACATAGGTTCTGACCTTTTTAATTCCAGCAAGACATTATTGATGTTTTCTTTATTTCACATTAAAATACACACATGTAAGCACAAAATGGTAGGCTCAAAATGAGAAAGAAGGAGCAGTGGAATGCTGGCTCTGGAAGGAGTGTCCACTAACCACAGTGCTTACAGGGATGGGAATCCTTGGGTGTCTGCAGTCTACTTTGACTTTTAGTAAAGTGACAGGTCCCTTTACTTGCTCAGTACAAGACAAGGCATCATCTAATGATTTTACATCAAACTGAGAAAAATTTCTAAAGCCTACACTCTGTTCAGTTAGTGATTATTGTGTGTCTGTATTCACTAGGCCTTGCTTAAGGTCCACCTTTGTCTGCTAGACCATTTGTTACTGGACTCCAAGCTTCCTCCTTCGCAATATGGTAATGCCCTTCTCTGAACACTCTTAGCTGGTTCTTATCTCAGGTACTTTATGTTTTACAGTTTTTCTGATACTTAAGTAATTTGCCCAAATCTTGGAATAGATTTCCCTTTCATAAAATTGTGATCTTGGCTCAAATGACACTCTCTCAGAAAGGTCCTAGTCAACAAGTTTATCTAAAACATACCACAGCCAGCACCTCTGCCTCATCCCTGACTGATAATCTGCTCACCCTAGTTCTTTTTCTTCATTGCATTTGTTACTACTCAATTTTATGCACACATGCATACACATGCATATATATTATGTATGTATGTATATTTAAAATATTGTAGATTGCCCGACTTGTGTAGTCCAGTGGATAGAGCCTGCAGACTGAAGAATCCCAGGTTTGATACCTATCAAGGGCATGTACTTTGGTTGCAGGCACATCGCCAGTTGGGGGTGTGCAGGAGTCAGCTGATCAATGTTTCTCTCTCATTGATGTTTCTAACTCTCTATCCCTCTCTCTTCCTCTCTATAAAAAAAATCAATAAAATGTTTTCAAAATAAATTATTTTAGTTAAATATTAAGTTTACGTATGTAGTATACATTAACTATAATGTATGTAGAATAAATATACTTATATATTATGTGCATATACACACAAACGCATATTAAACTTTATAATCAGAAACTTGAAAACCTCAATGAAATGATTTTGCAATGGTAATATAAATTATAAAGTTAATATAACCACTAGAAAATGAAAGTAGTTCCATAATGTATGTAATATTGAAAAAAACTTAAAAATGCTTCAAAACTAAGCTATTTGGCTGTTTTTCTCTTTCAAAATTTCATGAAAAGGTAAATCTCATGTTATACTTGTCATTTCAGAAAATAAAAGAAGCTACCCAATTTATTTCAGGAAGCTAATGTTTGCTTAAGATAATAAAAACCTAAAAAAAAATTATATACAGAAGAAGCTCTGGGAACAATGCCACTTATTGGTATAAAAATCCTAAATAAATTACCAGCACAGTGCATACAATAGTACAATGTGCTGTAGGCTTTAGTAAAAACTGCCTCTTCCCTCAGTATGTAGTTATAATCCTTAAGGAAAGGCAAATCAATCTGAATAAGGAGCAAAGGGACTTGGGGGATAGAAGGAAAATGTAGTAGAAGACTTATTGTTCTCAACTATAAACAGACTCCCTCCAAGAATGTTTCTACCTCTGAGTCACTCTACTGATGACTTTTCTCCAGTTCTAAATGTATAAGTAACCCTCAAGTTATATAAACTCTCCTAAACATATAAAATGGGTGAGAACAATGAAAAGTACATTATTATTAACAAATAATTCTTTAGTATATTTCCTGGCCTAGGTCTGTTTATTTCTCTTAAATATTCAGTAAACATACAATTTATCGATTATATATATATTTGTCTCAATATATAAAATGGTTAAGATAAACTAATTTGTTTCATCACGCTATATAACTCTGCTACCAAAGTAAAATACTGGAAAAAGTTTTATATTAGAAAGTCTAAACAGCAGACAGTAGTATACATATATCTATATATATCATATAGATATAGATATAGATATAGATATAGATATAGATATAGATATAGATATAGATATAGATATAGATATAGATATAGATATAGATATAGATATACAAATAATGGAAATGTATACATATATGTATATATGTATACATTTCCATTATTTGTATATATATCTTTGTTGTTATATTACGTGATGATCACTTAAAAATTCAAACCCTTGGACATCATGAAGAATGATGTTGCCTAATATGTAACACCTGCTGATGAAGGTGCTTTATGACCAGCGATGGTTGGCACAGAGGAGGAAACTCTGGAATAAGAATAGGGTGGTGTGGCCAGCAATAGAAGAAAAATGACTCCATTAGGGGCTATTTCATGTTGTAAATATCTCATAAATTTTAAGAATAATAGGTCTTCAACCGCCTGTCCTGTGATAATATAGGTGCATAGGGGACAGAGAAGCTAGTTGGGGGAAAAGGTAAGGCCAGTGCCAGCCAATGATGACAACAGTTTATCAGAGATATTGCTAAATTTTCCTCTTTGGTTTCAGCAGTTTCTGTTATAGTAAATCCTGATATTAGATAATTTTATCACCTCAAATAGAGAACAAAAACATTTCCTGTTAAATTAAATATATATACATATATGCATATATTATATACTATATATATTAAACTATACATATATAGTTTTAATTATTCCTAGCATTTTATTACCTAAAGTGGAAATAAAATATGCACTGAAATTCAGATTTTTAGGCAATGAGAACTGACATGTAGCACATATTGGTTTTGTTTATGTTACTAAATATTTAGTTATTTTATAGCATGTTATATTTATATGTAAACATAAAATAAAGTTGGTGCAAAATCATGAAATACATATTTTCATTTGCTTCACATCATATATTTCAAAGGTTGTTTTATAAAGCATAGATTTTTAAAAAAATATTCAATTGTCATACTGAATGTCCACATTGTGTACCATATATTAATACTAAAACATCTTTTTAAATAAATCATTGCATTCTTTTGGAATAAAATTTTATACTTGATTCATTTGTTTAAATATTTTCATTGAAGGCCAGGTTCTAAGTCTTAAGAGTTGTTTAACCACACAAAGGACAAAGTCCTGACCTCCGGAAGTGTGCATTTTATTGAGGAAGGGAGATGTGGAGAAAAACAAAAAGCAAGGTGGAATCTGAGAGGCTGCAGTGCCAATAGTCTGAAACTTGAGACGGAATGTGTTCCACCCATTTGGAAAGTTTTATCACAAAATGAGAAGATAAGTTTGTTGGGAGCAGAATCAGACAGTGGGAGCAAGTGAGAGTTTTGTTTGTTTGTTTTTGGTTTGCTTTGTTTTGTAAGGGAATAGCTACAAGAGTGTGTTTATCCAATAGATGAGATAAAGCTGTTTCTGATAAAGAGACAGGGGACGTGAGAGAAATTCTTGGGAAAAGGAGAAGGAATGGGCTCCGCAGCCGATGGAGGAATAGGGTCTTTTCTGAGAGAAAGCAGGGACATGAGAATGGGTTATTCGCTCCAGGAATGATTGGAAGTTCTCTGATGATGAATCTGTTAACGAAATTGGTAGAGATGGTAGTGTGGGGTGGGAAACTTGAGGCAGAGAGGAGAAAACATAAACTGGAGTAATTTTGACTCAGGAATCACTCAAACTAGAGACATGCAACAGCATTTCACACAGTGCTGAGTGCCCATTAAGGTCATAAATGTGTGTGTATGTGTGTTTGCCACTAGAGGGAATTTTGCTATGTTTATATTTTGTTAAAGTATTGCATGCCTATTTTTCAAACACTCAAGTTGTGCTTAAGCTCCAAAGACATGTGCTTTCAATTTCCTTAACTGTTTCTTTTAGTGCAAACCTCTATTTTTATAGATAATATACAATGTGGTGCTTTTTGATTTGCTTATTTTATTGTTATGCTAAAATTTTCACTGGCATTAGTATAAATAGAAACTCCTTTCTTACTGCCTCTTAGAGGCTTCCCTCCACCACTCAATATAATTAAATCAATATTCTGAGTTTATAATATTATTATTTCATAAATATTGCTGTTCACTGCTAACCTAATAGTGTACAAAGATTAATGCTCTATTTACTTTTTTTTGGCTCTTTTTTTTTTCCTCAAGTGAACTATTCAATTCATTTTAATTTGCTAACTTTTCTATGCTTGTGGCTAATTCTTCAACTCTCCAACACCCTCTCAATACAATTTTTCACCTAGTTAAAATATCAAGTAGATTCTGTCTTCTTCTTTTAGGGATGTCCCAAGTCCCTTGTTTCTTTGGGCTAATCTAGACTGCCTGCTTTGTAGACCTATTCTTTGAGAATTTCTAGGACTTCTCTTCAATGTTAGCCCGTTTCCTGGATCCCATGTCATCCTCTTCCTTGATTTCCTCCTTCATTTTGCTGGAGCACAGTGTGTATGGGATGTTAAATTTTTGAGATCTCTTGTTTGAAATATTACACTCAAAATAATGTTTAGTTTGCTTGGCTTTAGAACTCAAGTTTGAAAATCACATCTATAATAATAAAAGGGTAATATGCTAATTAGACCAGAGCAAGCCAGTGCTGGCAGCCAGGGGAAGGAAGGCCTACTCTTGCATGCATTTTGTGCATCGGGCCTCTAGTACACTAATAAACCAGAGCCTTTATTACCGTCTAGATATCTGCATTATCTTCTAGCTGTTAGAAGTCTCCATTATCCTGTAATTTCCAATACTTCTCTGATTACGTGCCTCATTTTTTGTATGTGACCTATTACATTCACAGTGTCTTCAGACCAGGTTTTCTGAAATTTCCCCCATGGAGGCCATTGTATGGTTCTTTATCATTTACTGACACTTCATCAATCTGGGCAAGTTTTCTGCATTATTTCTTCTGACAATTCTCTCCCTGCTCTATTAACTCTGTTCTTTTTTTCTGGATTTCTTATTATTTGGATATTGAACTTCCTGACTTGGTCCTTAAATTTTCTTATTTTTATTGCATACTTTCCTTGTCTTTATATTCTATTTTGGGAAGAATGCTCTAATTTTATATTCTAATAGTCTTATTAATGTTTAAGCATTTTAAGTGTTATATTTTAAATTTCCTAAAGTCTTTTTTTCTATAATCGTTTATTTCTCATAGACATTTCCTAACTTTCTGAGCACATGAACTATAATTAAATATTTTTATTCAGCCCTCCACACTGTTTCTGTTTCACCTGAGTTCTATTTTTCCACCTGAGTCTGGTGACTTATTATCCTACTTGTCTTTCATATTAGTGGCTTCCTTGTACACCTGGTCATTCTTATCTTTCTAAGTGTATTTAAGAGTAAAGCTCTATAAAAATTATTACAGGGTTTCTGGCACAGGCTGAACTGGTTGACTGATGGACTATAGTTTAAGGCAACAAGGTTCATTCTATCTTTATATTGATGTCATCCCAACTCTCCATCAAGAGAGATTTCCATTTCTGTTGGAGGCTAATTTGGCATGGGGAAGGTATAAGATTCAATGCTGTTGTTTTGGGAGCTGGGAAGAAATAAGGAAAATAGGATTTTCACCATTTAACATAAAAACAGGTAATTATTCAAAGAACACCTCATAGCTGCCCTCTGCTGACCCCGGTCTTCTTGTGTCTGGAGTCTTTGGCACAATTTCTCCAAAGAATAATTGGGTGGGTGCCATTGGGGGTTGGATATCTAAGACTATTTACAGGCTTTCAACAAATTATTTTTCCAACTGTTTCATTCTGTGATTGGGGTACTCAGTGCCTCTAACTATTTGCCTTTCTAGAGAGAGAATGTACCTCATTGGAAACCCCCTCCTCAGATGCTTAGATTTTAGCTTTTGCACTCAGATAAGTCATTCTTCACCTACATTTTATCTTCTAAAATGTTATCACCTCCTCTGGGTCTTTGTTGTTTATTCTTCATTGTCATACCCTTGTCAATTTATATGGCTTTTATTAATATTTTTTGTTGTTGTTGATATTTTAACAGGTCTGGAAATGGGTAAATGCATATGCAGTTAGTTGCTCTGGTGTAATTCATAGGTAGTTCGGTTCATTCAGAAATGAAATGTGTCCCAAGCGATCTGACAGATGGAGAAATGTGAAAGGGGGTTGGCAAGATTACCAAAAGAATATGTTTAATGATGAGACATGGAACTTAATCTATGTAAGAATGGAAATAAAGACATGAGGAAAATGATATTGAATGTAAAAAATAGTTTGGGGTCAACAATTTGGAAATTGAATAAGAACAGAAAGTAATGCAGTGAATATACTAGCTAGATTACATGGAGGTATGGGGCACTCTAGTCAGAAAGAGTGATTTAAAAAAAAAAGTATATTTTATTGATTTTTTTTTTTTTTTTTTTTTTTTTTTTTTTTTTTTTTTTTTTTTTTTTTTTTTTTTTTTTTTTTTTTTTTTTTTACAGAGAAGAAGGGAGAGGTATAGAGAGTTAGAAACATCAATGAGAGACAAACATCAATCAGCTGCCTCTTGCACACCCCCTACTGGGGATGTGCTTGCAACCAAAGGTACATGCCCTTGACCAGAATCAAACCTGGGACCTTTCTGTCCTCAGGCCAATGCTCTACCCACTGAGCCAAACCAGTTAGGGCCAGAAGGAGTGATTTTGAAATCTAATGTAGCTGGAGGTGGTGACAATGTCCAGAAACTGACCATAAGAATGACCATATAGATCTGCAAGGAAAGGAGAAAAGCTAATTGGGGAGAAGTCAGAGAATGACAAGGACCAAGAATATTGTTGAAGAACACTCCTAGATGCGTAGGTAACTAAGAATGATTACCCAAGTGGAAATGAATACAGCTGAAAGCCAAGACCAATAAATGTGGAAGTCAGATGCCAGGAACAGTGAGAAGCAGCAAACAGTATAGCCAGATGGCACAGTTCTGAAAGGACAGCCTGCGTTGTTATGGCGAAGAGGTAAAGAAAATCATTCTAGAAGATACTAGGGTTCTGGGAAAGTCTGCTGACTACATATCTGAGATCAGAGGACAGAAGGAAAGGGTCTGAGAAAATGGAGACAGCTGGGGATTGAATTAGCCTAGCAAATATTAATATATATATATATATATATATATATATATATATATATATATATATATATATATTGAAACTACTTGGTCATAATAGATGCTGAGAAAGAAAAATGTAGAAAAATGAAAGTTTAAGCTAAGGCACTGAAAGCCTAAATTCTGGCATAATCAGGGCAGCTACTTCATTCAGTATTGTAAGATGAAGCTATGTGTGTGTGTTGTGGGGGGAGGGAAGGAAATTAATGTAATCAATCCTAAATAGGTGCCTCTTTTTCTACCAAGATTCTTAGTAATTGTCTTTTAGTCTTTGGATTAAATATAAATGGTCAATGATGCATGAATAATCGATATTATTTAAAAGTGACTTTACAATGAAATACAAAAAAATGTTTATAATCAAGTAGAAAGTACAAAAAGCATTCACATAGTACACTAACAGTATAATCTTAATTTTAAAAGTAAAGAAAGATTAACATATTTATTTTTCTTTTATTCTGAGGTTTTCTCTTTGATGTACTTCAGAATTTAAAAATTTTCTATAATAAATATATTAAAACATTACTTTTAATAAGAAAGAAACCACAAATATCATTAAAATGTATCACAATGCCATTAATTAAATATTTTCTTTTACTTAGATATGGGCTTACTTTATTAAAAATGTTACTGTATGAAGCATTCAGATTAACAAATCAGTTTGCTCTGAGATACCAAAAGGATATGCCAATATCATCCCAAGTGAACATTTTAAGCCAATATTTTCCAAACTGAACTCATCACCAGCATCACTAAGAAAGTTACTTTTTTTTAAGACAATAAAAAAGATTGATTGAGATGTCATGGCTTCAACTGAGGTTACTGGAGAAAAGTAGTGTCTTTTTTATAATTAGACAACACTTGAAACCACTGTTGTAACACAATATAAAATAAAATTATATTACATCTAATTAATCATTAAATTAATAATCTAATAAGCAGGCAAATTCAACCAGTCACCATGTTTTTTCAGGCAGCCTGCCTACAGACCTCAGGAATAGAGAAACCCTGTAGGGAGGAGTCCCCTGTGGCATTTGTGTGTGTTTTTCTCCTTGCCTTTTGTATATTCCTGCCTAGGCAATAGAAAAGGACACAACCCATAAGCACCCATAGGTGTTGACAATGAAAGCCTGCTCCTGCTATCCATAAAGCTGGTCAAAGGTGGCCCAGCAGAATGGAAACCTTTTAACCACGTGGACCTGTTGTCTAGATGTATCCAATATATGAAACTGTGTCATTTCCCCATACTAAAAGGTGAATTCTCCTCAGCTGGTCTGACAGCAGTTCATCTTTCCTTATAGAGAAAAACTCTCAATAGAGTTTGAGAGAAATATATGATAGTCTTGTCCGATTAATTTTTTTTCTCCCTAGGACTTAGAACAGTGTGTCCCTCTGAGCACTGCAGGAGTTCTGTGGGGGCTGAGCAAAATTCTTACTGTGAGAGTTGGGTTCTGCTCTCTCTTCTGAGATCCCATGAAAAATCCTGCTCTGAGGGGCTTCAAGACCAGCCATGACCATATGCCTCTTCTGTAGGATAACATGCCATGGTAGATGAATCAGGGTCTCTTCTCCTAAGGGTTTTCACCTAGACTTTAGGTGCCTAATTACGTCCTCAACCCACTCACCTGCAAACAAAGGACTATCACCCACAGTTCTCTTTGTCCTTCACTGCTTTTGTGATGGGGCTGATGTGGGTGACAGGCAAAGCCTCATTGATGAACCATAATCAGGAATCATGCTTTACTAAGTTATACATAGGACTGCACAAAATAGCACTAAAACATGAGCAGTTGGAAATTTTAAAATCTGACCTTTCTTTTTCCTTGGAAAACTAGATGATGACCTTAAGTAAATCATTTAAACTCTCAGTACCTTTGTCTGCAAATATCCACAGTATATACTCTGAGTTTCAGAAAGGCTATGAATATATAATTGTTTCAAGAGTAGGAAAGTATTTTGAGTTCTTCAAAAAGAATGACACTATATAAACTCAGCAGTAATGTTTGGTTTTGTTGAATAACAAGTGATGAATAAAATGGTTCTTTCTCTCTCTGCTTGTAGTTGGTGTGCCGTGTCACTTTCCTTCAAAGAGCAGGTTAGGTAGAGACTCAATTAACACTTTCATCTTAAAAGTCCTTCAATTTCCATTTCTCTGTATGCACTCTGCTTCAAATAATTAGTTAATCTGCATATATTCCACTATAAATACAACATAGTGCCAGTATTGAATAGTACCTAATCAAAAGCAAAAATATATGGTAGTCTTGTCCAGTTCATTTTTTTCTCCCTAGAACTTGGAACAGTATGTATTAATTATACACTTTCATATGAAAGAAGTCTGTGATTGCATTAATAGATGATAAGTATATATTTTTTTTTGATTCACTAAATCAAAAGGAGAAGAAATGAAGGAATGGATATTGCATGAACTCATCTATATTTTGCGAAGTTAATTCAAAACCTCACATTTTCCATCTGAAGCACCTATTTTGTTTATCTTGGTGCAAGCTATGGTGTTTAATAAATGCACCAATTCTCACAATAGCAAGTAAGTCCTTTTTCTTTGGTTTGCTCTCTGTGATTACATTAATATTAATGTCCTTTCTTTTCATTTCAAACAAAGAATATTCTTAAGTGTATTAGGAATGACGACATGGAGAAAATGAAGTGTCAGCTATCACCTCCTCTTGCTTGGAAACATAAAACCTCCCATTGCCTCATCCAACAAACCAAGAGTTTAACAAGAAAACCCAGTTGTGAAACAGCACTGTGATGACTGTAGCCAATTAGGTTTCTCTCTTATGAAAATGTAATGGAATTAAAAAAAAAAAAAAACAACTCTTAAATTAATGTCACTATTTCTACAGAATTTCTACAAAAAAGCATGCTGTTTTGTTTAATTGGATTCATATGGGAGAAAATATTCGATGCTTTCAAGTGATTATAATGGCTTTTGGCTCTTCAAAAGTAAAGCATACTAAAGAAAAACCAAACCAAACATCTGTGTTTTTTTGTTTTGTTTTGTTTTGCTTTGCTTTGTTTTGCAGGCTGAAAGGTGGGATGTAGCTTTTAAAATAATCTGGGCAATTTGAAAGGATACCTGACTTCTGTAAATAGACTTAATATCCTTCCATTTTCAAGGACTCATCATGCATAAATAATAACTTTTTAACTGTGTGTTTTCGCTCCTAACCTCTAAGGCAATGAAGACAGCAGTAATGTGTCTTCTTCGCTGTTTTATCTGCAGCCTGGGAAAAGAGGCACTTTGTGGTCATTCTGTGTACATGTTTTGAATTAAACTGTGCTGAGTGTTTATAACATGGATGGATATCTCTGATGACCCAGAGAGAGAAGAAAACTCAGAACCCAAAACCAAGATTGCCAGAGACTGGAGAGATTTCTTCAGAAAACAAATCAGGCTAGGAGACAATGAGGAGTCATTTTTGTTACTGCCAAGTACTTTATCTCTCTGTCTTTTCAGCGAGGTGTGTGTGTGTGTTAGGGTCAGGAGGAGTTTCTCCCCAAGCAACATGACTAAGGTACCCCAGGGGGACAGGGAGGCTGACTGAATGGGAAGAAGACCCAGCCTGGGGAGTAGCTGCAGCCCTCACTTCCAACTCCCAATCTCTTCCCCTACCACTCCCACCTGGGGCGTCCAAAACAATAGCATGCCAGCAAACACCTGTCAGTGCACCTGAGGCACCCGGGGCCTGCAGCCCACCTCTTTGGGGCACCCTCTACTGGGGTCAGGCACACCTCTTTGGGGCACCCTCTGCTGGGGCCAGGCACACCTCTCCTCCCTATAAGTCCAGACCCAGGTAAAGGCAGGCTTGAGCAGCCCCCCAGGGTCAAACCCGCCCCGCCCCCCGCCACCACCTGATAGCAGCAGTGCCATCTCTGCAGTGGAAGCGGGCTGAACCTCACTGGGGCACCTTCCTAGTCTGCCTGCCCTGGCCCAGTCCCTACCCAGCTCCAGGGGATTGGAGCCCCGACCTGAGCAGATACAGCTGCAAGATAGCCATGTACAGTTTAAAGAATGGTGCCAAGCAGGAAGTTTGACAGTTACTCCCCCTTCAGCCTCACTGCCCTCCTAGCGCCCCCTAATTCCCTGCCCACCCCCCCACCAGCACCTCCAGAGACTGCTACAGTGCTGCTGGTCAGTGCCCCCTCTCTGAGGCCTGCGGAACACTCTGCAAAGCTTCCATAGCTATAGTCCCAGGAAACAATCATGCCCTCCTCCCCTAACCAGCACCTGCTACCTGTGAGTGTACCCATGGGCTTAAAAATAACAATCCCTTCCTGTTTATACATCACTTACTTGATGAAACATTTCTAGGTTTATTAGCTCAGAACCTCCTCATTACAACCCAGTGAGGTAGGCAGAAAAGAGATTACAATTCCCACAGTATATGCATTTGTATTCAGAAATGAAGCTCAGAGAGGAAAAGTGTCAAGCCCAGTGGTTCCCAAGGTGCAGCATAGGCCCCATCGGGGGCATTGGATTGTAAGTGGGGGCAATTTGAGAATGAGTTAACTGAATTTTTTGCATTTCTTTTGGTTCTAGAGGGCATCATTGAAACGGGGGTGGGGGGAGCGGCGGGGTATTCTTGATTAAAAATTTGGTCTATATGGAGCAACAAAAATTTTCATAGAATGCAAAATAGTATTGTAATATATATATTTTAAATTTCAACATAAGTATAATTTACAAATATAATAAAAAAAATTATGTATAGTTGTATGTGTCACTTTCAAGGCCGTCACTAGACTTTTTGCCACCACTATAAAATATAAATGATACGAGTACTGTCTGCTAAATTCAAGAAAATTTATGTATTTATGAAATAAATAAATAAATAAATTACTTACCTAAATTATATGAATAGCTGATTTGTAATGACATCACTTGTTTAACTAGCTTACTAGCACGCAGTATGATGTGTATCACCTGAGAGACAGTGACAAAATGTTTTCGTCGTTGCCAATCCCCAAAAATGCCATTGTTGATTAAGTCCAAACAATGGTGGTTGAATTCTAACAACTGATCAACAATGCAAACTTTGATAAGCAGTTCTCTATAATCAGTTCTCAACAATTATTTGTTATTATTAAAGTTTAACATTATAAAATTAACAAAAATAATATAAAACTCTGGGGGAGATAAAAGATCAACCGAAGGACTTGTATACATGCATATAAGTACAATCAATGGACACAAAACTCTGGTGAGGGAGGGTTTGTATGGGGGGGGGCAATGTTAAAATATGTACACAGATAATAATTTAATAAAAAAAATAATAATATAAAACTCATATCCTGGCTAAGTAGCCACATGGCCGCTGAAAAATGTATATTCCTTTCCCGTTCTCCCGCCGTTCCCTAGCTTGTAGTGCATTCTTTCCAAAAATCGGGACTTTTTTAAAATGCCGAGGGATGTGGGACAAATTGTTAAAAATCGGGACTGTCCCACCAAAAGCGGGACGTCTGGTCACCTTAAACATGATCCAAAGATTGATTGGTTCACAGTATGTCCTGTACAGTAAAATCTGCTATCCTCTCTGGCTGCACTAGTCTTATGCAATTAATATCTGTTATTAATCAATTCCAGGAATCCAAAGCCCATTAGAGATACAGCAGATTCTCCAATTTAGCACATTAGCTTGGAGATGCAAAAGGGATAGTCATCACCATTTGATTTGAGACAAACTTCAGATCTCCCAGACAGAAGTGGAGCAGGAACTTAGGCACCTTGTAAACTGTTTATTGACCTCATCCACAGGGGGAAAAAAATGTCATCTTAAAAATTAGGTTAGGGAAAATTGAAAGGAACCTTACCCTAAGGATTAAGAGAATGGCCATTGTAAGAATGGCTTCTATGAAGCAGACCAATGGTTAAGTGAAGAGAGAAGAAAACAAAATGAATACAAAGAGAAATAAGGTAAGAAAGATTATGCAGAAATGTAAATCAACAGTTAAAAATTAAAATCAAAATATATGTTAGAGCCAAAACCGATTTGGCTCAGTGGTAGAGCGTTGGTCTGTGGACTGAAGGGTCCCAGGTTCGATTCCTGTCAAGGGCATGTGCATTGTTTGAGGGCACATCCCCAGTAGGGGGTGTGCAAGAGGCAGCTGGTCAATGTTTCTCTCTCATCAAGGTTTCTAGTTCTCTATCCCTCTCTCCTCCTCTCTGTAAAAAATCAATAAAATATATTTTAAAAAAAAGATGTGATTTAAAAAAAAAAAAATATATATATATATATATATATATATATATGTTAGAGATGATGAAAATAAAAATAGACATTTAAAAAAACTTTATTGATTAAGTGAATAAACTTGAGAATCTCATTCAGTATATAAATAAAGATAATGACTTAATCTATCCAAGCTTCAGTTCCTTCCATAAAATACAACAATATAATAACACCTATATCTTAAGGCAGTGGTTAACAAACTCATTAGTCAACAGAACCAAATATCAACAGTACAATGATTAAAATTTCTTTTGAGAGCCAAATTTTTAAAACTTAAACTTCTGCTAATGCCACTTCTTCAAAACAGACTGGCCCAGGCCATGGTATTTTGTGGAAGAGCCACACTCAAGGGGCCAAAGAGCCGCATGTGGCTTTTGAGCCACAGTTTGCTGACCATGATCTTAGGGCTTAACTCAATATATGTCAAAGTGCTTATAATTGTACCTGTTATGTATTAAGTATTCTATGAATATTAGCTACTATTATCATAGGCAAATATGTTAGTAAGTTCCTAATATATGGAGTGTACAGTGCTAATTATTATACATATAAAGGTTAAAGCAGCTGACATATTGATGAAAAGTTAATCCCTGCCAGTGTGGCTCATGGGTTGAGCATTCACCTATAAACCAGAAGGTCACAGTGCAATTCCAATCTGGGCTCCTGCCCAGGTATGGCCTTGATCTACAGTAAGTGCCATGCAGGAGGCAGCAGATCAGTGATTCTTTCTCATCATTGTTTTTGTTTGTTTGTTTGTTTTTTCTCTATCTCCCTTTCCCTTCCTCTCTGAAATCAATAAAAATATATTTGAAAAAAGTTAATCAAATAATTGGAGAGAAAATACCAGCAAAAGACTGAACTAGATAAGAAAGAGCTTACTGTCCTAAAATAACACTGATGGCTAAAGAGCAAATAGCAGGAAAATACACAGATGAATCATTTTTATGGTCAGTTTTGCAAACAGGCAGTTTTCTACTTTGCCAATTAAAATACATACAAGATATCAAACCATTTTTTCTTCCAAAGTAAACATTTGACTCAATTGATTTTTTATTTTTATTTATTTTTTTAAATTATGATTGTTTTTAATGGCACTCCTCTAACAAAATCGGTGGAGCTATATTATGACTGTCAGAGGTAAACCACCAGGAGAGGCCTTGAGTGTTTCTCAGCCATGGTCAGCATTACAATAAAAAACAATGGTATGAAATCAGAGGCCGTGCCAAATACCGAGGAGGTAAACAAGAGAGAGTGATAACATTTCACACAAAGTGAGCGCCTATTGCTTTCTGGTCCAAGTTGCTGCCCCATTCCAGTGTACATAAAAGGAAATTAGAGATCAGAGAAGTGAATCAATTGGGTAGAAATGACTCAGCTTAGGACTGAATATCCACCAGGGTCCATGACTCTTGACCTTCAATATTAAAATATCTCTAATCTTTCAAACTGTTGTGTGTTTCGATTGTCCTTTTTTTGAAAATGAAATACAAAAAGAAGAAACTTTCAGTGACCTCTTCTAACACTCTCTGTGGTTCATAACACTCCCACCTGCAGGAGTAAGTGTCAGAGATGCTTGTACTCCCAGGTTCCATTGTGAACCGGCAAGAATATCAGCAGTATATGCAAAATATCCTTAAAAACTGGCCACACACAGTATAATGTAGCACTATTATTTTGATTGTGCATGTGATTCTCAAACCTATTTTGATCTTTTGTAAAACATATAATTTTCTATACTTTGCCTGAGTATCAAAATATAGCACTTACAATATTAATCAAGAAATATTAGCTGAGTGCCATGAAAGAGGCAGAGCAGATGCCCCAATCTATAACAGCCTCTTTCTTCTCTTTCAAAACCTACTATCTATTTGATGCCTATATTTACATAATGGAATTTTCAAAGAACTTCTTTATACATTATTTTATTCAGTTCTCAGAACAGGCCTAAGAAGCAGTCAAGCCAAAATTCTCAGCCCATTTTAAAAAAATATATATATATTTTGATTGATTTCAAAGAAGCAAGGTAGAGAGAGATAGAAAGATCAACGATGAGAGAGAATTATTGATTGGTTGCCTCCTGCAGGCCCCCTACTGGGGACTGAGCCCACAATCTTGGCATGTGCCCTTGACTGGAATTGAACCTGGGACCCTTTAGTCTGCAGGCTGAGACTTTATTCCCTGAGCCAAACTGGCTAGGCTTGGCTCATTTTTAAAGTGGAAAAATCAATGTTTATGGAAGTCTCACAAGCAATAATTGCAGAAGATAAGAAGTGTCACCTAAGCTCTTAATGTGCGGATCATGAAGGTTTTTAATAATGTCTGAGTTATATATTTTGAAACTAGTCTTATACTTAACCAATTATTGAATGTGTATATACATAATCTGAAATAATTTATCTTTCTTAATTCCTTTACTTCTAATATAAAACATAACAAAAGCAACTATATTTCCCATCCTTGCAATCATTCTTGGTGCCTAGGTAGAGCTCCTCATGAAGTTTGCCAGACCACTAGAGACAGCGGTCCCTGATGTGGACATTAGAATGCACTTTCACTGGGTTCTTCTGGGAAGCCACTCTGAGCTTTACATTCTTAAGAAAGTGAAAAGCAAAGGCCCAAGGATTGTGTGGGAGAATGTACATTGTTAGGATTTGGGAGAAAGGAATTAATTAAGTGAAGACTAAAAATTAAATTACTATAAAGACCAAATCAGTTAACAAAGCAGAAGCTGGAGGCAGGTAAAAGAGAAAAGGATAAAGAGGCCCAGAGTGGTTGAATGACTGCGACAGTATAGCAAAATATAAAGGGTAAAAGAAAAAAAAAAGAAGAAGAAAAAGAAAAAGAAAGAAAAGATTGAGAGAGAATGAGGATAACAAGTTTAATCTGCAAATGGGGAAATTTGGTGATGGAAGGAAATAGGTATAAAAAATCATCACTGACCATTTGGACCAACATTATTTAACACATGTCTGCATCACATAATATATTTATTCGGCAGCAACAATTCTCTAAGATATTATAAATTTTAAAAAATCTGGAAAGGTAGAACAAAATAGAATAGTGTTTGTTTGCAGAGTGAGGAAAGTGAAGTGAGTGAAAAAGATTGAGGGTGTCGTAAAAAAGAGAAGAGTGCCAAAGGGGAATGTTTCATAAAGACAAGGTCAAGGGCAGTGTTGGACAATCAGATGGATAACCCTAACGAATAAGTTGTTGTTGCTGCAAAATCGTCATGCTACTCATAAAGTAAGCATATAGCTTAAAAACATTTTCTAGAATTCCAATCTCTATTTGGGAAGTTTTTATAAAAGTACATACTGGTAGAGACCACAGATAAATGCACAGGGCTGCACATTAGTTTGGATCATAGAGAAAAAATAAAGTTTACTGTGAAAATATTGCCAGAATTTCTTGGATCACAACAGTAAATGTAATAAAAACAAGAATGAATCATGGCAATTCAGCAAGGAGTAACTGGCCCTTCATATATTATTTTGAGCTATATTTAATAAAGAAAAACATTTACAGAATTAATACTTTGGATAATTTAGATGAATTTGTCTGATAATTGTTCTCACAAAACATTAATTATAAGGAAAATATAATGGCTGTCATGAACAATATCAAATAAAATATTTTAATATAATTGATCTTTTATTGATATTTTTAAATAGAAAATTATAAATGGTTACAATAATTAAACACAAATATTACGTGAAATCCTTAGCTACTTCAAAATGTATTAGGTATAATATATTTGGCTCAAGACAATAGATATTCTGTTTTTTTAAGCGCTGTAAAATTGTAGAGCTTTTTTTTTTTAATGTCAATCCACCAAAACAAATATAATAGTCAGGGGAATAGAGCATTGACTATATACTTAGCATTGATTTAGGTGTTTAGCTAAGATTAGTTTATTCTACTGTTGTTTTTCTTCCTTCATGGGTATGTGTTTTTGTTGATATATTTCACATGGCAGTCATTCAATCTCAACTATTATAGTGGGAATAATTTTGGATAATATTATCTTATCTGTAGAAATATGCATGACTTCTTGGATCTCTAGGTTCTTTGATATCAAGTGTACCTTAAAATCATCAGTAGTTACATTGAAGAAAGTCAAGCCCAGAGCGTTAAGAATACAAAGAAATCTGGGCCAATAATGGTCTATAAATCACTTCTCTCTTCCAGTATATAAAGGGAAAACTCCTAGAAACACACTCAAATCTTTAAAAACTCTTTCATTTGCAGTTCACTTTTTTATTTTATATTTTTGCTGATATTTTACAGAGCAGAAGAGAGAGGGAGAGAGTGTTAGAAACATCGATGAGAGAGAAACATCGACCAGCTGTCTCTTGCACATCCCCCACCAAGGGATGTGCCCGCAACCAATGTACATGACCTTGACCGGAATTGAACCTGGGACCTTTCAGTCCGCAGAGCAATACTCTATCCACTGAGCCAAACCGGCTTCGGCTGCAATTCACTTTTAAAATTACTTTGCGCAGAATACTGCAGAAGAACAACAAAGAAAAAACTGATGAACATGTTTCTTTTTTTATCTTAGATGCAGTTTCAAAAAAAAAATATTTATTCCACAGAACAGGGCAAAGTATTGACCAATTGCATCATATTTTATGCTCTCTAAAATAAGTTTTTGGTTTCACATAAACTCTGTGATTAACATAAAGTTATTATCAGAAGAGAAAGATTAATTACTTTGTTAAATAAACAGGAAAATATCTTAAATGCAGTTGGTTACTCTCTAATGAATCCAAATACCTTGATTCTTTATAAGACATTTATGTGCAGGTAGGGCTGGAAGCTAAAAGAGGCCATGGATATGTGGGAACTCGGACCCAGAACA
This sequence comes from Pipistrellus kuhlii, assembly GCF_014108245.1. Lineage (NCBI taxonomy): Eukaryota > Metazoa > Chordata > Mammalia > Chiroptera > Vespertilionidae > Pipistrellus > Pipistrellus kuhlii. The sequence goes on along the minus strand of NW_023425404.1, from coordinate 109,423,836 downwards.
CACACATTGCTGTGTCTATCTTCTACATTTCTTCTTGCCTCATTCCCCTGGCAGTCACTTCCTGATTTTCCCACTGTGTGTGGATATTTTTAGCTTCAATTTTCATGCTCTCTCATTCTCTCTGTTACTGTATTCAATGACAAAGGTAGTTTCTTTTGGGAAAAGGTAGTTCCCTAACCTCTTTTTGCTTTAAAGAACAGTGAATTTTAGATTCACCTGAAAGTTAATTGTTTGCAATGGGAGTAAAGGAAAGCAGAGAAATGCAGCCTTTTATTACAGAAAAGGCTTCCCTCCTAAAACATAGTGAGAACAAGAAACTGTGCTACTTAATATGATTCCCCTTTTGGGCTCATCTCTGCAAAAATGTGGATAATGGCCATTTGGCCTAAACAAAGACTGCCTTTATATCTGTTTTCACTGGTGTTTCACATATAAACCAGGAAAGCACTGATAAAATTAAATAGACCTTCACCTCAAGGCTGGAATGATGACTGTGTTTGGTGAAATGTTTTATGCCACACATCTTGTTAATAAGATGTGTAAGAAAAGCCCCACATTTTTTTAATACAATTTTTCTTTCCATTTTCTTAATCTTGCTTTAGTCTTTTATCCATCAAAATTGTTTGTTCCCACTGGTGGGAGCCTGCCAGGGGAAGCATTACTCCTGCCTGGTGGATGGCAGTGCATATGGAAGGTGATCAATCATTTTGTCATTTCAGGAAAATCACACATTCATCTGCTCCACAGGAGACAATGCCTCGCCATGAAATCTATGGCTGCCTATTCTTAATGCTGTACATGTCAGGAAGCCACTCAGTGTGTCAGCGATAACCCTGCTCATTCTTAAAGAGCTTAATTAAACTGTTAACAGGTTTCCATTGGACTCAGCTATCTGGGTCACTGTTACATTGAAGAAAGTTAAGCCCAGAGTGTTAAGAATACAAAGAAATCTGGGCCAATAATGGTGTATAAATCACTTCTCTCTTCTAGTATATAAAGGGAAAACTCCTATAAACACACTCCTCCCAAATCTTTAAAAACTCTTTCATTTGCAGTTCACTTCATATATACATATATATTATATATATATATATAAAAGGAGGAGGGCTTAAATCATCTCTTCATTAAGCTTTCAGAAAAGAGAGGAGAGAGAAAATGGTATTTAAGGTTCCTTTCTGTAATCTATAGAAGTCTTTATATTTCTACTATCTTGTTATACTATTATGTTAATTGGGTAATTAATTCAACCATGGACTAAGTCTGAGAGCTACAATGGTGAAAAAGAAGTAATGTTTATCCTTCTGGTTAGTTGGTGCTTTAGTGAAGGCAATTAGAAGGCACCCCTCATCGTGCACAGTGACTTTTGTAACATTCACATCCCTCCCCATTTCTCTCAGGAAAAGGCTTACCCTCCCTAGTGTGTCACACGTGAACTTTCATGATGTGGGCTGTCTGCTTTAAGAATTTTACCTTCTATGTCTCTCTCACATGGGCCATGTACTTGAGCGGCATGTTCAAAAGGCATGTCCTTAAATATTTGGTTCTTTTGTAGAAGATACAGCTCCTTCCCTACTTGTAAATATCTATTTACCAAGCTTCACCTCCCCCAGAAAATTCATATGAGTGAGAGGCAGAGCCCACATCCCATTATAGGAATTAAACAGACACTTGCTTTTCCAGTTTCCATGGCAGCTAAAATGTCAACACGTAACTTGGGCTCCTCCAAGGAGAGGTTAGACTTTGAATTTGAGGCTAGTGATGCATCAAGGACATCATCACTGATAGTGCTGGCATTTTCGTAAATCATCCTAATATTCACATAATATGTTACGATATTCTGGGACAATATAGTGCTCTAGTGCTACAAGCTTAGCACTAGTGTTCTGTGGTAGCCACAGTAATGCCCTTTCACCATTGTTTCTCGCCAGTGAGCATTGTTCTCCAACCCTCCAAGTATTTCTGTGGATTATGCTATAGTTTTAAGATAAACTCCTTTCCACTTAAATCTACCAGAGTCATTTCTATTGCTTGCAACTGAAAACATTGACTGTTATGTGCAGGCAAGATTAAGCAAGCACTATTCTCTGACTTTGCAAGGCTACTATGTACTTGTCTCTTTATATTGTGGCTCCATAGCTTATATGTCTTCTCTACTATGTATTGTAAATCATTTTAAAGCTAGGATAATTACTTTTTGTTTGTTTGTTTGTTTGTTTCCACTTCCTATCACAGGTTGTGGTACATAATAGTGTTCAGTATGTGTTTATTTGTTTGCTTTGAATGATGAAACTACTTAGCAGCTAAATAACTGTCATTCTGAAATAGTCTACTTTCACATTATGCTTTTTCTCCTTCAAATAATGACCCTCTCTTAAAAATTAATAATTATGCCTAACTAGGCTCACTCTGCCTATATAGAATCTGATGATTCAAAGTATATTCTGATGACAATAATTGAGAAATCAAACAATATTCTTACATTTATTGAGTAAGAAGTATCTCTAAAGATAAATAAGGTAGAGTTCACCATAATACATCCCAACATATTGAAGGGTGGCCAGGCCTCATTCAGTATTACCATTCTTCAGTTAACTAGAAACATCATCATAGACACAGACAATAGTAGGGTGGTTACCAGAGAAAAAGAGGGGGAGGTGGTTACCAGAGGAATAGAGGGGGTCAAGTATGTAATGACATAAGGATATTTAACTTTGGGCGGTAAACACACAATGCAATATAATTTTATTGTATAATTGTATACTTAGGACTTATATGATCTTTCATTTCCTTTTAAAATTCGTTATTTATTTATTTACTAGAGGCTCGGTGCACAAAATTTGTGCACTTGGAGGTGTCCCTCAGCCTGGCCTAGAAGTCCTGGAGCCTTGGGATGATGTCTGACTGACAGCTTAGTGGGCTAAGCCATCAGTTGGATATCCTTAGCACTGCCACGGAGGCAGAAGAGGATCCCACCACTGCCGCTGTGCTCGCTAGCTGTGAGCCCAGCTTCTAGCTGAATGGCGCTCCCCCTGTGGGAGCACACTGCCAACCAAGGGGCATTTCCTGCATTGAGTGTTTGCCTTCTGGTGGTCAGTGCACATTAAAATGACCAGCCATTCCAACATTCTGACATTTGCATATTAGCTTTTTACTATGTAGGATACACTGAAGATGATGCCCTCTAGAACCAAAAGAAATGCAAAAAATTCAGTTAACTCATTCTCAAATTGCCCCCACTTACAATCAAATGCCCCCTATGGGGCCTATGCTGCACCTTGGAAACCACTGGGCTTGACACTTTTCCTCTCTGAGCTTCATTTCTGAATACAAATGCATATACTGTGGGAATTGTAATCTCTTTTCTGCCTACCTCACTGGGTTGTAATGAGGAGGTTCTGAGCTAATAAACCTAGAAATGTTTCATCAAGTAAGTGATGTATAAACAGGAAGGGATTGTTATTTTTAAGCCCATGGGTACACTCACAGGTAGCAGGTGCTGGTTAGGGGAGGAGGGCATGATTGTTTCCTGGGACTATAGCTATGGAAGCTTTGCAGAGTGTTCCGCAGGCCTCAGAGAGGGGGCACTGACCAGCAGCACTGTAGCAGTCTCTGGAGGTGCTGGTGGGGGGGTGGGCAGGGAATTAGGGGGCGCTAGGAGGGCAGTGAGGCTGAAGGGGGAGTAACTGTCAAACTTCCTGCTTGGCACCATTCTTTAAATTGTACATGGCTATCTTGCAGCTGTATCTGCTCAGGTCGGGGCTCCAATCCCCTGGAGCTGGGTAGGGGCTGGGCCAGGGCAGGGCCAGGCAGACTAGGAGGGTGCCCCAGTGAGGTTCAGCCCGCTTCCACTGCAGAGATGGCACTGCTGCTATCAGGTGGTGGCGGGGGGCGGGGCAGGTTTGACCCTGGGGGGCTGCTCAGGCCTGCCTCTACCTGGGTCTGGACTTATAGGGAGGAGAGGAGTGCCTGGCCCCAGCAGAGGGTGCCCCAAAGAGGTGTGCCTGACCCCAGTAGAGGGTGCCCCAAAGAGGTGGGCTGCAGGCCCCGGGTGCCTCAGGTGCACTGACAGGTGTTTGCTGGCATGCTATTGTTTTGGACGCCCCAGGTGGGAGTGGTAGGGGAAGAGATTGGGAGTTGGAAGTGAGGGCTGCAGCTACTCCCCAGGCTGGGTCTTCTTCCCATTCAGTCAGCCTCCCTGTCCCCCTGGGGTACCGGGGCTGGGATAGGGTGTCCATGCAGGGGGATTGGAAGAGCTCCCCATGCCTGCTTTCTCTTCTTTCTTTGCAGCCTTGGCTCCTGTCAGGAGCTCTCCTCAGACCCCTGGGAACTTGGCTCCAGCTGCCCACCTCCTACTGCACTCACATCAATATGCGAATTGGTCTTTACAGGGACACCATAACAGCAATTAGCAAATGACCTCTCTCTCTCTCTCTCTCTCTCTCTCTCTCTCTCTCTCTCTCTCTCTCTATATATATATATATATATATATATATATATATATATCTTTATATGTCTTTATATATGTGTGTGTGTGTATATACTTTATAGTAGATATACTATATATATATATATATATATATATATATATATATATATATATATATATATACTAGAGGCTCAATGCACAAATTCCTGCGCCAGTGGGGTCCCTCACCCTGGCCTTTGAGGATCAGGCCAAAACCAGCTCTCTGACATCTTGGCTTTCTGAGGGGTCCTGGATTGCAAAGGGTGCATGCCAGGCCAAGGGACCCCACCAGTTGCACGATCAGGGAGGGCTCCATGGAGTGTCCAGCCCGTCTCACCCAGTCTCAATCACCTGGATCCCAGCAGCAAGCTAAAACCTACCAGTCAGAGCATCAGCCCCCTGGTGGTCAATGCATATCATAGTGACTGGTAAATGAATGAACGGTCAGACACTTAGCATATTAGACCTTTATTATATAGAATTTAGAGAACTCATCAGTTGCTTCTTGTAGCCCTGATTAGAGTTCAGACCTGCAACCTTGGTATATTTGGATGACACTCTAACCAACTGAGCTACTTGGCTAGGGCAAAACCTACATAAATTTATTGACCAATATCACCTCAATAAATTTAATAAAAAATACATATTCATGGTAGTTAACTAAAACATTACTGTAATAAAACAGCACCTTGGACTTGTGACCATTTAATTTACATTTTTTAACAAAGATAAAGAAGAGAAATAGTATTGTGGAAGATATTCCATTATTGATATAACATATTCTATTTGGGTCAAGAGCGGAGACTATCCTTTGATAGAGACAGTAAGTCTAGAGCAGATGGAGAGGTTGTTTTTTCTATTGAACACCCAGAGCACTTAGAAACAGCACCCCCCGACAGGTCTAGCTAAATGGTTGAGTGTTGACCCATGAATCAGGAGGTCACAGTTCAATTCCTGGTCAGGGCGCATGCCTGGCTTGCAGGGGATATGCTCAGTGCAGGAGGCAGCTGATGAATGATACTCTCACATCATTGATGTTTCTATCTCTTTCTCCCTCTCCCTTCCTCTTTGAAATAAAAAAATATTAATAATAATAAAAAAGAAAGAAACAGCACATAATGTTTTTTTTTCTTTCAGTAAAATCTCTCACCTGTCAGGCTAAACTGACAGCAGTTCTCACTATCAGTAGAAACTATTGCTGCAAATTGAACCTAAAGAAAGACCTAGGAGTCAGTTTATAGAGGTTCAGATAACTTAAAAGATGCATATGAACTGATGGGAAATCTATAACATTAAGAAATGATGTCCAGCTGGCGTGGCTCAGTGGTTGAGCGTTGGCCTATGAACCAGGAGGTCATGGTTCCATTCCCAGACAGGGCACATGCCTGAATTGTGGGCTCAATCCCCATTGATGTTTCTTTCTCTCCCTCTCTCTTCCTCTCTGAAATCAGTAAAAATATATTTTCAAAAGAAATGCTATAAAGTTATTACAGAGATGTTAATTGAGCCTATAATGTAATTTTATTGATCTTACAACAGTGCATTACGATCATAAATTTGTCTCCATGACAGTCCACTTGAGGATAAGAAATTTGTTGGACTTTACCATTCATTGTCATACTTCTAGGAATGAGCACTGTGTGTTCTTGGCACAATTTTATTTTACTTTTTATTTTTTTAATTAATTAATTTAATTTTTAAAAATTAAATGACTGCAGTTTTCAACTCTTGTGCTTGTCCACGCCGAGACTCTAGCAATTTGTCAAGTGAAAGTCCAGGTTTCCCTGTCCTGGCACTCATTCCTGTAATGGTTCCTGATGGCAGCCCTGCTCCGGCAAGCTGTGACTCCTGTAGTCACCTGTCTGTCATTCAGGTCCTGGGAACAGCAGTTTGCCCGGTGTGGGTCCTTCCCTCTCTTATGGCTCTAAGAAGAGTGGATTCTTCAGTGTGCTCAGTATTATACTTGTTGTTATCACATAGTCCATCACAAATTCTTTAACTAAGTGTAGGTTCCAAATGTGCGTGCTGCAACTGTTTGGTGTAGTGGTCTACAAATATCATTTAGGTTAAGGTGGTTGATAGTGTTGTTTGGATAATGTTCATACTTAATGAATTTTAGTCAACTTGTTCTATTGCTAACTATGATTCTGAAATTGTCTATTTCTCCTTTTGAGAGAGTTTAGCCACTCTTTGCTTCATGAATTCTGAAGCTCTGACCTTAGTTGTATAGATATTTAGATCAATAGGTCTATTGTTAGCTAATTGCCCCTTTTGTCCTTATAAGTGCCTCTCTCTATTTCTTATAGTACTCTTTGTCTTTAAATCTATTTTCATCTGATATTAACAGAGTCTCAGCAGCTTTCTCATTCTTAGTGTCTACATAGAGCACATGTGTCAAACACAAGGCCCGCGGGCCAAATCCGTCCCGCCAGGCCTTGCAATGTGGCCCGCACCTCGCTGTCATCACTGCACTCCGCTGCGTTTCCATCACAATGACAGTTTATGACTGTTCAGTAAACCATTCGGCCTGCGATTTAGGCTGGATTTTAGATTTTGGCCCCTTCTCTGATTGAGTTCGACACCCCTAATAGAGCATCATATTGATTCTCAAAGGCTTCACTCCTGCTATTGAATTCTTTATGTTAATTGAAAAGTTTTTGGAAGTCTATTTTAATTCTTCTGAGGGGGATTACAAGGGGCCACCTGAGGGGAGGCGGGGGTAGCAATCTGAATCTGTGCCAGTGACCAGTATCCTAATGCACATTGTTGTTAGCCTATAATTAAGTTACTGCCCCTTCCTTAGGCAAAAATCTGTTTTCCAAAATACCCAGAATTTAACAGCTTAGCCAGAGGGGAGGTCACTGACACCACCCAGGCCAGGCCTATGGGTATAATCTCAACTTCTCCTGTACCCACCCACAGAGGGACTGCAAAGCCCGTGAAAAGTCTGGCAGCCTGGTCTATATTTGAGGAGACAAATGAACCAAGGAGATAAGTGGGAGAGACCCTCCGCATTCGGTACTCAGACTTTGGAAACTGACTTCCCTGAGTCACTGTACTACTACAGCTGCAAATAAAGGGATTTCCTGAATCTTCTGAGTACATGTGTTTTTCATCACCTGGTAAATTCTGCAACACTTCTATTAACTTCTTAGTTATGCTTTTTAAATTTGTTTTAATTGTTGTGCTAGGGCTATAATTATGTATCTTTAAATTATTAGTTTCTAATTAGAGAGACTTTTCACTTCTTTCCACTTAAATTTCCTATTTCCCATTTCAAAAATATGATAAACTCATAGTAGTATAAGTCTGGTTAGCCATCTCACTGGTCCTTTTTGCTTTTTTTGTTACTTCAGACACATTTCATATTTCTTATTTCCTACCTTACAATGTTAAAACATCAGCTGCCTTTTAAGGGAAACAGAGGGGGGGAAAAGAAAGACCTTTTTAAAAATATTTATTACTTTTGCCATTCCTGATGCTCTTATTTCTCCTTATAGATTCAAGTTTCCATCTCATATTGTTACTATTGTAACCAGCAAGTTATTAATATTATTAATAGGAAGAAATCAAAAGGGTGGCCGGCATTATAATTATGATCATCTGGGCAGCTTCACCAGGAAGCAGCAACTTTACTCTCCCCAGGGAACCACCAGCCCAGTCCCTGCAGATCACTGCGGGGGAGGGTCCAAAGAGAAGATGGGTACATGCGCAGTGAAGTCAGGGTGACAAAGGGAAAATGCTGGCCTGTCAGTGGAGCCTGGGATAAAAGGATAATTGCCTAGGAGTGGAGCTACTGCAAGCATCTGAAATGTTAAAAGGTCAAAATCCCAGGTAAGGGAATTATCTTCTCTTGTTCCTCTGGCTTTGCTCCTGCTTCCTTGCTCTTTTCCACGGCCCTGTGGCCCCTCCATGCAGTAGCCTGCCACTGGGAACACAAGCTAAGCTGGCCGGATGCTGGACTGGACTGTGCAAATATGGAGCAGAAACGCTGGACACTGGCTGTTATCCTAGCTCTGTGGAAGATGAACTGGGACTGTTTCCTTTGTGCGACTGAGGGCGATGGCACCTTGGAAACTCAGGGGTTTCCATGTAAATAAATATCACTTCTTCTCCCATGTGAGTCTCAGGAAGTGCCTTGTCTCCTGACATCACAAGAAGCCCACTCTCTCTAGCAGCGGGTGGGGACATGAAGGACACCCCACAGATAACAACAGCATTTCTCTTGAGCCTGAGTGATATTCTTTTGCATTTCTTATAGTATGTGGCTTCTAGAGACAAATTGTTTTGGCGGGTTTGTTTATCTAAAAATGTATTTCACTTTTGCTTTGAATATTTTAGTAAACAGTTTCTTTTTCTTTCATCTTTTTGGATTTTGGTCCATGGCACTTTTGCTTCTATTGCCTCTGACAGGAAGTCAGCTTTCAAATGTATTACTAGTTCTTTGAATATAATGAGTTGGGTGTTTTTTGTGTTTTTTTTTTTCCTCCAGCAGCTTTTTTTCTTTTCCCTTTAAGTTTGGTTTTTAGAAATTTTACTATGATGTGTTTAGATATGGATTTCTTCATATTCATCTTGCTTAGCTGGAGTTCGTTGAATTTATAAGTTGATGGTTTTCACTAAATTGAGTTTTTTTTGTTTTTTTTTTAATCTATGCCCTTAAATATTTATATAGTCAATCTCATTCTTTTCATCTTGGGTTCTTATTATGAACTAGAGGCCCAGTGCAGGACATGTGTGCATGGGTAGGGTCCCTAGCCTGGCTAGCAATCAGGGCCAATCTGTGAGGCAACTGCTAGGCTAATGAGGGGGCCCCTCCTCTACCCACCTTGGCCAGCCTGGCACCACCCACTAGCCAGCCCCAACCCCAGCAGCTGCCACTGGTTGCCTCTCCACTGGCATCCCCCTTGGCTGGCCTGGGGCCTGCGGGCTGGGGGCAGCTTCTGTGTTAAGCGTCTGTCCCCTGGTGGTCAATGCACATCAAAGTGATCAGTCGTTCTGCCAGTTGTTCCACTGTTCAGTTGATTTGCATATTAGGCTTTTATTATATAGGATATGTAAAACCATTTAGCATATCATATTATCTAACAGGTTATTAAGGTTCTATTCATTGTATTTGCCAATTTGTTTTTTTTTTCCTTTTTATGTTTTTCTGATAGCACAATTTTTATATTAAACTCCTTTAAGTTTGTTTTATTTGAATTGGTTGGCATAAAAGTGGTATGCTACAGAATATGCAAAACATGATATAAATGTATCTAATTTGGGGGCATCAGTTTACTAAACTAATTTTAGAAAACATTATTATATGCAGAGAAATGCAGATATGACATCATGCACATTGTAGATTATGCTAACTTCTAAAAGGTAAAGCAGGAGACTATTAGGACATGCCATACTTGCAGAGTGGCATCAAGTAGCACTCCTGAGCTTTCCCAGGGATATTCATTTGTGTCTTTCTGCTACTAGTGCTCTCTCGGTGAAAAAAAAATTTGAGGGATATTTCTTAGTCACTTGAGGACATTTTCAAATCTCATCCAGCTTTAAAAATTATCTTAATGCTTTTTTTTCTGTCGGCCCAATCACCTCTCATAGGTCTTTTATCACACAGTGCCCAGACCAGCTCTTATAACTTTTCTGTTAAGGATTAAATATATCCTCACCACATTTTATTTCTTAAAAAACAAAGCAATGCATATTTTTGTGCCTTTTACTCCTGAACCAAGAAGAGTGAAAGCCTGTGCATAGGTTATCTCATTCAAAACATAAAACAACTTCATTACAAATGTAATATTATGACTTGCTTTATTATATATTTTTTAAAGTACCCATGTGCCAAACATTGTCCTGAGTGCCAGGGACATAGACATAAACAGTACTCAGCCCCATAATTGAGAAACTAACAGAGGAAGCTTTAAACCCTCATTAAATCTAAACTACTTTATGTTTTATAAACATTTTGGGTCATTGGTTAACCAAAAGTTGGAAACAATGTAGTAAGTAGATGAGACAGTGGAATGAGTTTTCCTATTAACAATTCCAGCCAGCAGCCACATGCCAGTACCTTCCCTAATGAACTGCTGAAAAAGGAAATGCTAACCTTTGGATGTGTCTCAGAGAAAATAAACAGGAGAAAGTGTCATGTTTTAAAAAGAAAATGGTGGTGGGGGCGGGGGACAACTAGAGCCATAGTTCACATAGCACAACTTCATTTTTCCTTATTTACATCTAGCTATAAAACTTGCCTTTTGTTAACAAAGAAAATGGGAATGAAGGGAAACCAGAATTCTTTTTCTTTTCTTTTCTTTTCTTTTTTTTTGTAGAAAAAAAGGTACACTGTTGTTGTCCGAAGTATCATTTAGAAATTAAGAAAATAATTGGATTCCTACCCATTTTTTATATACTGACTTCAGAGACCACCGTCTTAAGATTTTTACAAGACATAATGACACCATTACTCATAAAATATAGAAAAATTACTGATAATGTCCTTTAATTAGAATTGACAGTACTATATTCCTAGTTCTAATCAGTACTAGATAATTATTTATATTCTGCCATAAAAATATGACTATTTTTATAGGATCTTTTACAACGAATAGTTTTATGAACTATTACTTTTTCACATATGCACCAAGATACTAAGTATGAGGGTTAATAGTTAAGAGAATATTATTTATAGTCCAACAGATTTGGTTTATATTCCAATTGTGCTACTTATTAGATGAGTGACTTTGGGAAAGATACTAAATTGTTTGGACCTCAGTCAGACTCATCACCTGAAGACAATACTGCATGGAATTTTCCCCTTAAAATTAAATGGGACACTTGTGCCTGACCCACAGTATTAAAATAATAATCATTTATATTATTAGATGATGTACTGTCTATTACCATAACTGTTTTGACTCCTTAAGGGATCATGTCATGAGATAAGATCTTTTTGGGAAATGCTAATCTTTAAGATGATTAGGATCAGATGCTGCCTTGCAGGTAGAGTCACGTGTCTACATAAGCATCAACACTCCCTCCCCTCAATCACTGCACATGATCCAATGGAATGAACTGTTTCTTCTTGTATATCTCTGATGCCTACAAACAAAGCATGTGGAGGCATAAGTGCCTTTCAACAAAGCAGACTGATAGAGCAGCCTGGTGAGTACCTGCTGAGCCGTGACACAAAGTTCACTCTTTCAAACTAACAACAATGAGGTCTCCTATCAGATCAGATATCTAAATGAGTTGAGGAAGATAGCACCCCACAGGATCCCTGGTTCCTGTACGCAGGGCACCTTTCAGCCCAGAGAACACCACTTATGAGTCTTGGTCCTTAAAATCAAGAGTTTGGAGGGAAAGCTTTCTGCAAGGGTTCTGATTGAAAAACAGATGCTATAGTCGATTTGGTTTATTGAGGAGGGTTTATTAAAGTGAAGGCAAGGTTTTGGCCAACAACAAGGAATGAGGCAATATACCAAGACAAGTAACAGCAGGAGATTGAAGGAACTCTTTCCTGAGTTCAAAAATATAGTAGTAGTGGAAGAGGGCTATCAGAAGTTATGTCTTAGAAGGACACAGTTAGATTGCAATGGCTCTGAAAGGAGGGCGCCAAGCAAACATCCTTTCCTTCTACCCTCTGACCTGTGACAGTGCATCCCACTGGCTGAATTCAATGAGAAGCCAGAGAGCAAGGGAGCCTATTGATGCAGCCCAGAAAGGTCAGTGTGCCAGCCACGGGGCGTGGGAAAGAGGGTAGAGCATAGATACTGGGGTGGGTGACAGGCTATATGCTGTGAGGAAGGATAGATTGGCCAGTAGTTCTGACGTGGACACTACATACTAATAAAGAAGGGTCTTTCTAAAAAATTCTAAGGTCAGGGGCTAAACTTAAAGGAATGGGTACCGATTTCCCCCCTCTATTGTCAGAATTAATGTGAGCTTACATTATAAAAATACATTAAAATTATTGGACAGTTTAATCAAATACAGTTTTAGCTAACTGAATAAGTAATGTGAAAAATCTTCTTCAGGTCAATTTAAGCAATTTTTATTTTACTCACATTACCAACTTGTTTCATACTAGTTGCTATGCAAACTTTCCCTAAAAGGAAGAGAATATACTTACAAAGAAAATGCAAGCGCAAATTGGGCTTGACCATTATCCACAGGGTAAGAGAGCTATTCCAAACTAATTACGGTTATTACTACACCTACAGGCCATACTATGAATCAAAGTCAATGAGAGTCTGGAGAAGAGAGGGCTCTCTGGAGTCCATGGTAATGCCTTTGTAACACAAGTCTCTCTGACACCGCTCCCTGAGGCCTGTCAGAAACGTGTTCTCTCATGGCCTCCTTCTAACTCACAACCTGGCTAACTGAGCAAGCTCCTACACTCTCTACAGAAATACACGGATGCCAGCAATCTTTGATTCTTTTATTCTAGACTCTCAAACTTGAGTTATTTACTCTAGGACTTCAACATTTAAAAGCCGCATGTGTCTTCTATTAGGAATGTTACCTAAATTGAACTTGAGGATGTTCATGCAGAATATGTTCTATTTTTGTTTGTTTGTTTTGTTGGTGTTCTTACATCTTTCTAAGTTATTCAGAGTATTGCGCCAAACTTTAGAACTAGATTTGTCCAGTTGGATTATATGTGTATGTGCACTCTGATTATTTCAATCTCCCCACTATCTATTCAGTAAAATTATAGCTTGCTTTGATATTATTTTACCTTTCTTTTATCTTCCACTTTTACTGAGGAATTGAAAAAAGCAGTGTAAGAGGGTCAACCATGCAGGTAGACTGCTTTAAATTAAGAAACTCAATATTTTGGTTGCTTCAGTTATCATTTCACAAGCAATTTTTGTACTGGTATATAAATTTCAAAACCGGGGTGCAAGGTCCAATTAAAAATTTATACATTTTGCCAACTCTGGAGATCACAGAGTCCAGTACACCCTCACAAAAGAAGGGTAAGATCAACCACAACATTCAATAGATTTTTTGGAATACTCTATTATTCTATTTTGACAATTATTCCAGCCAATAAAAGGAGATACATTAACATCTCTGGGTTGGCCCTGGCCAGTTTGGCTCAGTGAATAGAGTGTGTGAGCCCTCGAGTGTAGTGTCCGGGCTTGATTACAGTAAAGGGTTTGATTACAGTAAAGAGTTTGATTACAGTAAAGGGTTTGATTGCAGTAAAGGGTTTGATTACAGAAAAGGGCATGAGCCTTGGTTTCAGGCTCTGTCCCCAGCCCTGGGAGGGGCAATGGGTGTGTCTCTCTCATATTGATGTTTCCCTCTCTCTGTATTTCTCTTCCACTCTCTCAAAAGAAAAATTGTTTGGCTGACTTCCCTTGAAAACAAAGTATGTTGTAAAGATTTGATAAATTTAGTTTGGGGTTGAATTTGAATTATATCATTAGAAAATATATTTTAAAAATATGCCATAAGTTACTAAGATTAGTTTTAATTTTGAGAAAAAAATGCATTAATTTTTATTTCTCTCAAAGTTAATCTCCAGTTCTGACCATTATGAGTTTACTTGCTATTACCAATAATAAAAGAACAGGTTTTAGATGTATGGATTGTAACCCAACTTGGGTCATTTCACAAGTATGAGTGTTGAATTAAAAATTTAACTTTGGTAGAGTCATGCCTACTGGTAGGGAAATATTTTGTAAAATATACTTGTAATTAAATTTAGGCTGCTTGTTCCAGGCACTAAAAATCAACTAATGAGCTTGCATATGAGGCAAACTCACATTAGACTGTAAATAGTGGAACATAGCTATAATACTCATTCTCCCATAATGAAGGCTTTTCATTTCAAAAATGTAACAAATGGTTTCCATTATTCCTTGAAGGTCTAACTTTTTCCATAATTTGTTTGTTGCGGCCTATAATCTGTAATGGAGAACCAGAGTACCACACAAAAAAGTCCTAAACAAAGTCTAATATTGTATTGGAAAAGTTTTGTTAAATAAGTAAAACCAAATCATTAATCTGCCTGCCTCAAGATGATGTCTTTCGCTTGCAATAACCACATTCATTTATAGTTTTTTTCTGTATTGCAAAATGTACATTTTTACTTGGCATGTAAAGTCTTTGTCTAATGATCAAAAGGCTTTTGAATATACACATAATTATTGCTTAGTACTCTGATATGCATAGTTTACTTAGAATATTTTAATATTATTCATTATTCACTTTAACCATTTTATCTAAAAATAGATTTTTGAATGTTAATTTTAGAATGTCATTTTATATTATTGCTTGCTATTTATCAGATTTATTATACTATAAATACTATCATCTAAAAACATAATCCACCTGCAGTATAAAGTCTATAGTATATGAAAAATACATTATGAATTTTAAACCTGACAAATATGTGATAAACATATCTTTGGAGAGTTAAGTTTGATAATTTTAGCCCCTTTCTCTTATTTAAGCCTAATTTTCTTCTTCCATGGGACCATAAATAAAAATGAATGTCCAATATAAATAAATGCAGATGACATTAAGATAATAATAATATGAGTAGAAAGCAATTCCTAGATGATTTCTAGTTGCATGTGTAAACAAAATTAAAAAGATGTTGCACCATTTTTTTAAAAGACAAAATCTATTACTCTGACAATTCCTTATTTGTTCTTTTTCTCTTTTCATTTTAAAGACAAAAATGTATTATACAATTTCCACATCTCAGCTCTTTTGCTGTGTAATACCATGATTACAGTTATTTCTGAATTACATGAAAAGGAGAAGGAGGAAACTAGATAAGTTCAAGAAATGGACTGAAAGGAACATATTTATCACAGGGTAACAGAGACCCAGAGAGAAACAAATCAGAAATAGATGCTATTGGATACCACATTTTTCAAAATAGTCTATAGCAATAAGTCTATGAAATATTTGATGCAAAATATAATTAGGGTAGGAAGGAACATTAATAAAATCTTCAGTGTTCAACCATATTTTTTGGAAAGACCCTACAGTCAAAATTTTTTATTTGAAAATATTAAAACACACTGTCTTTTTTTTTTCTTCCTTCTGCCTTTTCTTAGGGATTATAGACACTCGGATACTACAATGGGCCTGCAGGGAACAGCAGCCCAGGAGAACAGGAGGAACAATGCCCCCTGGTGAAAGTCAGTTCAATGGTAAGTCACTGCAATAACATGTATTGGGAGAAGGGAAGTGACTTGAAATAATTTCAGTTTAATTTGAATTAAATAATTCCATCCATCTATGCCCACAGTTGAACCCTACTTGGTGGTGCAATGGATGCTTTTCTGCTGTGGAAATAATCTCCAGTTCTACTATTGCCTGAAAAACAACATTCGCATAGTCCGATATGTGTGACAAATAGACATAAAGCCACACATGGACTGTTTAGGGCAAGGCAACTCTGAGGTTTAGTTATTGGTGACCCCAACTGCATCCTGTCTCGTTGAGTTAAAAACATTCAAATTACCTGTATTCTGAAAATGATACTGCAGTTAACTTCTGGTCAGAGGCGTATATGTTGCAAATATGATCAGAACTACTAATGTTCACTTTTTTTTACAAATCATACTCTCTTATTTAATTCCATCCACCAATAAAATAATTTGTATCTGTCATTTCCCACATAGATTTTACAGTGGAAGACTAGAGTTGTATACTGAAGTTCCTGTGGACTGAAGGAATGGACTATGAGATTAAAAGGACTCCTTTGGGATACTATGGAAAGTCAAACTCTGATTTTAAAGTGTTATCGTTACTATTATTATTATTTTACATACTTCCCAAAATGTATGGTGTGAGCTGGGGGAAAGTTGATTTAAAGGGGTTGAGAATGTGTTGTGAGCAGAGAGCTATTTTACAGGACACTTGTGGGGATCAAATAGATGTGCCTATTGAATATGGCTCCTTCATTTCAGCCATTTTCCTATCAAGACCAGTTAGAGAAACGTATATGACTACTAGTAATGCTGACAGTGTCCTAGAGACAAATAAACGTATGAGTTTCATTCATCTATGCACACAGTTGAATCCTTTTGGTTGGGCAATAGATGGCTTTTTTAGATATGCAAGCACAGTACAAAGACTAAATATTTTTCTTTGCTATAATACAATTTTTTGGAGGAGAAAATGTTGCACATTTTATATAACCCAGAACTGTCTCTCTATTTGAACTGCTAGACCATTCCTCACTTATACTTCTTAACTTTTACTTTATGTTTAGTTGTTTGTCTTATGGAGCTCTTAGCTCTTATTATTTTTTATTTTTTTTATTTTTTGTCTTCTGATAAAGCAAAATTTAAGAATTTAGTTTTCATGGGGTTTAAATCAAAAAGAAAAAAACAAAACAAAAACAACTTAGTCTTCCTGTTACTCTCATCACCCACATGACCAAAAGGAAGTGAAACTGTGTGCTGACATGTCTCTTATGGCTTCAGTCTGGGCTTCCTTCACTGGGAGTCTTGCCAAGCATTCAACTTCCACAGTCTTCTGTGGAGGTGACTCACTGGAATCTGATAGCAAAGGCTTAAAAAAAAAGTGCCATAATAATTGCAAACAAACCCCAGCTCTGGTGAAGGATTGCTTGGTTTACATTCTTGAAGTAGTTGGACATATTCTTTCTGGATAGTTTAATAAAATAGTAGTTTTCTTCTCTGGAAAACAACTCCTCTTCCAGATATTCAAGTTCCACCTTATGATACCACCATTTTCCAAGTTATTAAAAGGCTTAGGGTAATCTTTCTTTTTTCCTCTTCCTTATCACCATCCCTCACTCATATTCAATTAACTATTAAGTTCTAAAGTCACTTTCCAAAATTAATTTTCTGCTACTATCTTAATGCAGAATCACTTTTTACTTTTAGTTTAGTAGTGTGACCATAACTTTTATGATTAATTTCAGTCACTCTAAGCAGTTGCTCCATTTCCATCTCTACTCTTATTTGTTTTGTCCTGTGCTTTTAACAAATCTGACATGATTTCATAGTCCATGAAGAGAAACCAAAAACAAACAAAAAGAAGTTCCTTTGTCAAGTGACCTTATTCACTGCCTTAGAACATTTACCTTATGTATTCTTCGCATTCCTTTAAAAAAAATTATTGCTTTTAGATAGAGTGGAAGGGAGAGGTAGAGAGTGAGAAACATCAATGTGAGAGAGAAACATCGATCCTGCACACTCACTACTGGTGATCGAGCTGCCAATCAAACCTGAGATCTTTCGGTGCATGAGATGATGCTCAACCACCTGTGCTACACCGGCTTACATATTAGGACTAAAACTTTTGCCTTTTTCCCAGAATTCTTCGATCTGTTATACGATGAAAAGTGGAAATGGATGATAGTGATGTTAGCACAACAATGTGAATATTGCAACTTATCTCTAAACTTAAGAATGATAAATTTTGTTATGTAATTTTATACAATAAAACAATGAAAAATATATTCATAAGTAATATCTTTCAAACAAATCCTAAAGTACTTTGGAATGTCTATCTTCTGAAATGTAAAAGGAATTTAGCATATATAATTACTCTCTGAATGCTCTCCTCTTTTTGATATTATTCCTTTCTAGATTTTAATTTTGACTTTTAAAAACAAATTTAAGAGTAGGTATACTTTTTAGAGTTAACAGTTAGTAAATTTATAGAAGAGTTTACCTGTTTCTTTAATCACCATTGTTTTATGCATCTTCATTTTCCCTTGGGGATAAACTTTTCTTTTTGCTAAAAGGAATTATTTCTTTTATTGGAAAATCTATGGGTAGTAAACATTCCTAAACTCTGTATGACTGATGATGTCTTTATTTCACCCTCCCTTACACATGATTTAAATAGTTTATCAGAGCATGAAATTCCAGTGTGACAATAATATTCCCTCAGCACTTTCCTAATATGCTCTGATAAACTATTTAAATCTGTTATCATCTGGTACCTATAGTCTTGGGAGAATATCAATGTCAGTTTAAGTTTCTAAATCTTCATAAGTACTTTGTATCTTTTCTCTGAATGCTTTAAAAACATTCTGTTTCCCCTGATGTTCTTGCAATTTTTCCTTGACACATTAAGGTCTTTAGATTTTTGTCTTGTTTGTGCACACCTATGCATGTGTAACACTTTACATGCTAAATTTGAAGTCATGGCTTTATTTCAATCAGATATATTCTCAGCCACTATATTCTTTGAATATTGCTTTTTAAATATTTATCTACTATGTTCTAGAAATTATAGTGATATCTATTAAAGTTAATCAATTTACCCTTGGTATATCATAGGTATTTTTCATATTTTAAAATGTGCATTCTGAGTCAGTTTCTTAATAATATCTTCCAATGTATTAATTCTCTTTTCAACTGTGTTGAACTTAAAATCTTATTTTAATTTTAATTTTCATGACTAGTTTTCAGTTTAATTTTTCTTGAATCATAGCCTTCAGAATTTAAAATAAGAAATGCTTTAACATACAAATTTTGAACTTAGTTTAAATTGCTTGTTTTTCCTTTTTCCTTCACCAGGACTGTATTTCCCAATTGTGATTTGTTTACTGCCTCTCTTATTATTAGATTTTCCTCTGTCTTAGAGCTTTATTTTGTGAGTTTGTGTTAAAGTGGAGTCCCACTTTATGATTCTCCCTTGTATAGTGGTTTTAGGTTACTTTTCTTTGGGTGCCCTCCATTCTCCATTAGGTATGTTTCAAGGCTCCTGTACGGTTATGATACTAGATATCTCAAATATGTAGTTCTTATTCCTCTGTGTGGCTTTGTCCAGGTAATAGTTGTAGGCAATCTTGGTCCTTGCTATGTAGGCATTGAGCTTTATAAAAGGTGCATATAAAGACTACAATTGCTATTTTTTAACCCTTATTTTCATGAGTTCTTAAAATTGAATCCTGCTTGAATACCTCAATTCATTCATTCTTCTATTAAACTAGGACTTCCACTACTGATTCTTCTACAGCAGTAAAATGACCAGCCAATTTTGCCATTTTTATTAGGCTTTAAGCAAAAAAAAAAAAAAAAAATCTCTAGAATCAAACTCTTCTTATTAAATGTTTATAGCTTATTTACTTTTCATAGCATTTTTTATAGCTCTGTTGTCTTATTTGAGGACCCTGGTCTGGTTCATGCTGATCAATTTGCAGGTGAGTTCTATGGGAGAGACTGCTGGGCACCTAGTCCATATGCATTCTCTCCTTCCTTATTGAAAGCACCCTGAAAAATGCCCAGCTGAAAAATTATTAAACTTGTATATTATACAAGCATAAATTTTCTAATATAAGAAAAATAATATTGATTTTTATCTTCGTGTGGCTTTAAATCTGCTACATATGAATACAAATTTCAGGTGGCCTCATTTCTTTCTTGCTCATTTTAGATAAATCAATATGTAATAGTTACTTTGAGTGACACAATTCAGTCTCATTTTGGTGGTCTAAATGCTCAATCTTATGTGATCATCAAAGCGCTAAACCTAAAGGTGTGTTTCCTGACTTCCCTTAGTCAGATCGAGTTTTAGGGAGCCTGACCACCTTCAGAGAAGGTGAACTGGCTTTTATTTTTCTCCTTCATCTCCTCCATTTTCCAACTGCTTCTGGTCCATCTGGCATCAGAGTCTGGGCAAGGAAAGGGGAAAGCTGACGAAGAACAATCTTATTTGAGTTGTGGGTCTGTTCTTGGAGCCTACCAAGTGTCTAAAGAATCTTTTGACTTTTCAGAGGGTGGTTTTAGAGTCATTTTGCTTTAGGCTCCCCTCCAACTTCTGGCAAAACCACCGGGGGAAACCTTTTATAAACCACCAGGCTGACATTACTAATATGATTGAACATCGGACTCCAGGATTTGTATACGTTTGAAGTATTTCTAAGGGGAATCATGCAGTTGCTTTCCAATGTCCCCACCACTGGTTCATACAGCCCAATAGCCACAGCCAGCCACCTTTAGATAACTCATGTACATGACAAACACCATTCCCCTGAGCTTTACAGCTGTGGGAAACCTATACATGCTGGCTGAAAGGTTTTTATGAAGCCCATTTCACTGTGCTTTTCCTTTAATGATGGGGTGGGGCTCAGCATGACCAACAAATCTTTATAAACCTGCTCCCTCATTATCTTTTTTCTCAATACTTTTAATAGTCTCAATGTTACACAAGGAGTCTAAAAAAATCACAATTTTTTATAATTGGATAATCTTATTAATCTTTACTTCTTTTAAAAAAATATATGTTATTGACTTTTTACAGAGAGGAAGAGAGAGGGATAGAGAGTTAGAAACATAGATGAGAGAGAAACATCAATCAGCTGCCTCCTGCACACTCCCCACTGGGGATGTGCCTGCAACCAAGGTACATGCCCTTGATCGAAATCGAACCTGGGACCTTTCAGTCCACAGGCCAATGCTCTATCCACTGAGCCAAACCGGTTTTGGCTAATCTTTACTTCTTAAGCTAAACTTCCACAGAATATATTGTCTTGGCATATTTCTTAGGAAATGGAGGTATATTTGGAAATTGTTACTGGAGCTTCTGGTCAAGTCCCCCTCCTTTTCTGTCAAACCCTATTTTGTTTAAATTGCCTGGAAAGGGGTTCTGATGGAGCACCAGGCCCAGAATGTGTCAGGAGAAGCACAGTTTTGGCTTTGGCATTCTTGAACAAATGAAATGATGCCAGTAATCATTTGTCTCTAGAACTTTTATCATAAGAAAAAGGACGTTTCCTTCGGTTTTAAGTCACTGTAGCCAGAGCTCTGCTACTAGAAGCTGGAAGGGCTTTCTAATTGATAAGCACACTGACACAGAGAACGGTTAGGAGATTTACCAAGGTCACTCCTCTGGCCCAGGCCTCTTTCTGTGCCCAATTCTGTACCCGGGAAAAAATCCTTTATGAATCACATTCTTCTCTATGTTCCCTTGTTGGTTTTCTATTGGGTTTAGTCAATGGGAGCTAGAGTTGAGAGGGTGAGAGGAGAGATAATTGGGTGTGTTTTGTCTGTTCCCTCTAGCTTCTCTAGCAGGGTGGTTTGTGCATCCTCCAACAACTGTTGCTCCTGCTGTAGGGCCCTCCCCACAGTTCCAGCTCTCCCCAGGAGCTCTGGATCCACAATCCACTCCTTGTCCCTTCAGTTTAGGCTTTCTACTTTTACTGGTGTCTTGAGTTCAACATCCCTGTTATTCCTTTAAGTTTGCCTATACCTTCACTAAAGTACACATTCTTATAAGTGTTGTCATTTTAGCCATCTGGGTAAATTATCTTTTCTGTTGGGTCCCTGACTGATTTTGATGTATAATTATGAGCTGTTGTTGAGGCAGCTCTTCTAATTTCTTATCCAGTCTTCCTTCTTTTGCACCTCACAATACTCCATTCACTTAGTATTCAATGAATGATTAAATTTTATATATTGTGATGTTTTGCCATAAAAATAAAGAAACATAGGCAAATACTTGTCAATGTGGATATATATTTGTTCAGTAGTGTGATTTATCCTAGTAAACAATATACTATAAAAATAATATATTATATACTATTTATCAACATATACCTTTTTATGTATATAACTTGTATTCTCTCAATATAAAAGCCACAGCCAATAGGAAAGACAATGCCTTATAATTTACATTGCTACAGAGAAAATTATTATATCATGTTTAATTCCAACAAAATTGAAAAGAATAATATATGTGAAACCAGTTTTTAGTCAAACTAAAAAGATTCTCATTCTGACATTCTAATAAGAAAACAGTGTTTTTAGTTTTATCTACAAAGTAAAAAAAAAAATATTAGAAAATATTCTCATTCCATAATATAATTCTATTTATTGTTTGATTCTGGATTCTCAGGCAATAAATTAAAAAAGGATGTATTTTTCTATATGCAATAATAAAATGCATGTCCTCTCCCTTTAATCTCTTTTCTTGCTGCTGCTCTTGTGGTATTTGCTGTAATAAATTTGTCTGCTCACTCATAAAGAATGAAAAGGCAAGTAGGAGTTCTATCATTATAATTTCTGAAAATTATTTTTCTGTGTTGTATGTTGTATGAGAATCATGTATGATTCTCACAAATCTTTGTCTTTCAACACACAGTAAACAGAAGGATAATATAGACATATAAATTATATAGAATTTAAATGTAGATTATATAGACATAGATTATATAAAAACCTAGCTACTAATCATAGGTAGTCATAATTTAATTTTAAACTTGGAGACAGAAACAATTGCCAGGACTCTTTCTTCTTCCGGGTGAAAATAAAGAAAATAAACTCGTCCTAAGGGGAACACAGATAGAGGGTGCCTATATCTCAGAGTTACAATGGGCAGCAGTTAAGGCAATGGCAAGTGTACACTTGGGCTTTCAGAGGATCAGAAAAACCCAACAGGGGTTTCAAAGTTGAAATGCACTGAACTACTTAGATCTGTCAACATCTCACTAGTAAGGGGGGTAAGTTCAAAAAGTTCTACCTCATTTGCTAGATTGTGCTTCAGGAAGGCAGAGATCAGCCACCTAGCAACAGCACAAAAGATTCTACTGTGACACAGTTAAACTCATGCTGACTGAGCAGGAAGAAAAGCTATGTAGGATCAAGGCAGGGCTGGATAGCCAGCAGTTCCAGTGTCACTTGGGAGCCTGGCTTGGGAAATTGTAAAATTCAGTCTGAGGAATGACTTTTTGTCAGCATTTTTCTGAACCTCGGGTCTCTTAGCATCTCCACTGGGCGCTCTCTCTCTCTCTCTCTCTCTCTCTCTCTCTCTCTCTCTCTCTCTCTCTCTCTCTCTCTCTTTCTCTCTCTATCTCTCCCGCCCTCCCTCCCTCTCTCATCCAGTGCTTTGGAAACACACACACACACACACACATCACACATCACACATCACCACAAAAGAAAAGATGCCATTTCCAGCCAAGGGCCAATCCAATAAAGCTCAGTTGTTCACATGCAAGGAAAACAGGTAAAGTAAAAACTGTGTTGATGAAGAGGGAACATTTCCTACACAGCTATTTGAGGATCGGTGGAGTAGCAGGCTTTTTTGAATTCCCGATCCCTATAAGACAGACAGCTATCTCCTGTTATCTCTTTTAAAGCAAGTCCTTTGGCATTAGACACGGCCCCAGAAATAACCCACACTTTTCTTCCAGGAGGAGAGAACTATCTACTTAACAGTCAGGTCATACCAGAGACTTTGGAAAATATCTGGACCACAAATCCCTGTCAGCAATGACCAGTGAACCGAATCTGGGCCATGTCCTTCCTTGGAGGATGCCCTCCCTGGACGAGGCAACAGGTCATTCAGGAGGCACTTACATCAAATTGTCAAAGCAACGCCGAGCTCAGCTGTGAAAGCCCACGGCTGGCATGGGAAGTCTAAACACAATTTAACAGCTAAGTGTACAAACAGATCACATGGCTTTCCTTCTGGGAACGGGGCAGAGAAGGCAAATTAGGGTTCAATGTGCTTTTCATTTTCATAACGCTTTTGGCACAGGTGATCGGAGAAGAATCCAGCTCTGGGAGGGAGGCTTGGTGAGAGAGGCTATTTGCTTCACGTTCAATCACATTCCTGCTCTGTCTGGCTTGTTTGGCTCGACACGAGGCAGAGAGTGTGTAATGCTTTCTGACATCAGGGTAAGAAAATCGAGGGACAGGCACATTAACTTGAGCGACTGCTAAAAGCAGCCAGTTGGCTGTGCGTTTTATTGTAAGAGATGTTATTTGTTTTTAAATATTGCAACTGTTATTAGGATTTTTTTTAAGTGCAGTTCTAAGTTATGGAAGCAGTGCTTAAGAGGGAAATGCAGAAACAAATATAAAACTGCTCTTTCCCCCAAAGCCAATTTCCCTCTGCAGAGGTCACTGAACTCCTAACACTTCGAGGTACACACTGCTGGGCTTGTTTTCTTTTTTACATGCACACATTTACATACCCCCCCCCCCAATATGCATATTATTTTGGAATTTGCACTTTTTACTAGATATTATATATACTTTTCTATGTCAGGATTTATATGTTCTATTTAAAATATGTAATATCACATTTCACTATTTTGAACTTTAAAAAAATATTTTATTCATTTTTGTACAGAGAAGAAGGGAGAGGGATAGATAGTTAGAAACATCGATGAGAGAGAAACATTGATTAGCTGCCTCCTGCACACCTCTCACTGGGGATGTGCATGCAGCCAAGGTACATGCCCTTGACCGGAATCGAACCTGGGACCCTTCAGTCCATAGGCCAACGCTTTATCCACTGAGCCAAATCAGTTAGGGCTACACTATTTTGAACTTTTAAGTTTGTTTTCACAATAGTACTACAAAACACCCAAATTAATCTGTATCTTTCTTTTTATTATGTCAGTCTAATTATATCCCTATAGTCTATGTATAAAAGGGTGTCTCTACATTTTATAGAATTTATTATGAGACTTTTTTGTTTTTGTTTTGACAGGTAAAACTGGAATTTCAAAGATTTATTTTGCATTTATTTATTATTAATGAGGCTTGAATTTTTTTCAGACATGTTGACAACCTTGTCTAGTTACCTATAGTATAAATTTCATTGCTTTGAGAGGATACTATATATGTATACCTATATGTACATGTGGGTATACGTATAGGTATACATATATAATAGCTAATATATAATAGCTAATCTTTATCTGTAGTATATATGTATATCTTTTTTGTAGCCTGTATTCTTCTTAACATTTTTGTTTATGGCATTTTCACCATAATGCAGTATTAAGAACTACCCATATGGTCAACTTATATATTTTCTTAAGGCTGCTAATAAACTTATAAATGACTTCTGTACTTCAATATTTAAAAATATTCCCTCATTCTATATTTCCTCTTAGAATTTTTTGTTTATATCTTTAATAAATCTGGAATAAATTCCTGTGTATAGTATCAATAATAATTTATATTGTATTTTAAAAAAATTAGAAACAGAATGCTTTATTTCATGATAAATGGTATGGAATAGAGAAAAAGTTTTCCCTCAATATTCAAAGGTACATGACTTGTGGAAAATAATTTGTATTTTAAATAAATGTCTAACAATTACTCTAATATCAGTTATTACAAAATCTAGCCCATTTTCATGAACTTGAAATGTTACCTATTTAATACTAATTTCACCGGTTTGTAGACTCTTCACTCTGTTCCAATAATCTGTTTATTTCTATCACAGCACTGCATTGCTTATTACCATTGTGTTATAGCAAGCTTTGGTGCCACGTAGAGCAAATATTAATCCTTAATTTTTTTCTTTAAATATTATGTTTATTCTCTAGGTGAACATTATAATTCTTTGGTCTATTTCAAAAAACAAACCAAAACCAGAAACACTAAAAAGGCTCTTTGGTTAATTGTCATTTGTACACTATTGCATTTTGCTGCTTCTCAAAAGAAAGTTCATCCATTAAATCTGGTCTTTGAATATTCTCACCTTCATTTGAGCTTTTAGTTTTCTTTATAAGGATCTTAAAAACATTAATGTTAAGTAAACATTACTGTTAAGTGTAGCTTTGTTTATCTATACTAGTAAAAGGATAATGTGCTAATTAGACAGAATAGACAAACAACATTCCGAATGTTCTTCCTGACAAAGCGAGGGCCTGTCTGGCTTGGGAGGAAGCCTCCCAGAATCTGTAATATTAGACTGCAGCCTGCCAGGGAGAGGGAAGCCTGAGTCCTGAGTGTGGAGGCAGAGGCGGTTAGGGGCGATCAGGCAGGCAGGCAGAATGGTTAGGGGCGATCAGGCAGGCAGGCAAGTAATTAGGAGCCAGTGGTCCCAGATTGTGAGATTGGGCCTAAACTGGCGTTCAGACATCCCTCCAGGGGTCCTGGATTGGAGAGGGTGCAGGCCAGGCTGAGGGGTCCTCCCACCCCTGTGGATGAATTTCATGCACTGGGCCTCTAGTATTGTAATAATTGCTGCTGTTTCAGAATAGAACTCTGTTCCAATTATCTCCTTCAATTATTATGCTAATGGTAAAAGGGAAATTTACCTAGTGTTGCATATTTATTTTGTATGCATCTACCATGCTGAACCCTTTTATCATAGTAATAGTGTTATAGTTAATTTGCTTGAATTTCCTACCTGTGAATATCTACAATCCTATCAGTGTTTCTTCTTTTTCAATATGTTTTTATTCTTACTTCTTTTGCTTGATCCTTTGGCTGAAACATCTCGAGTGAATATAATTCCAGTGCTAACAGACTTTTATTTTTAATTCGGATTTAAAGGAAAATGCTTTCAATTTTTTTAAAAAAAAGATATCACATTAAAATTTTTGGAAGAGAGGACTGTATATTTGACTTTTAAAATTTCTACTATGTCCTTCAATCTGCTAAACTTTAAAATCTCTTTCTGGGGGCAATTTTGGTTATTTATATTTTCCCATAAAATTGTTTCTACCATGTGTTGGGTTTGGAAAAAAAAAATACACCTACGTAGACTTTCAAGCTTACTACATTAAATATATTTAAATGCCATCTTTACATTGACCTTTTGAAACCTTAAAATGGTTTTCATTTATGAAAAACTCGTGTTATTATGAATATATTTGTTAGTTCTTAGCAGTGAGTACTATGTTTGAAAAAATAACAGAGGCCACGATCTTAAATTTTGATGATTTGTTCTGTGTTCCACCTAGTTAAGAACTATTTTTTGTTGCTATGAAGATGATTTCTGTAATGTTAAAAAAGAAACTGGCAAATACATTACTAATGCTTCCCACTTAGATGCAACATTTAAAAAATGCTCCTTAGTAAACAAAACGCTTATACATTTCAGCCATGCCGGAACCCTGTTTAAGTCAAAGCTCCATTATGACAGATATTGTTTTCTTAGTGAATGGCCATTTCTCTAGTCCTCCTCAGAAAAAGGGTAAATGATTTATTCAAAGTCATGGGGTTAGTAAGTGTGGATGGAGCTCATACTCAAAACCAGGTATTAGTATTAAAGGTATGAAAAACATGGCCAGTATTTTCTGACAATTGTCTTCAAAATTATTGTCCACACATTCTCCAAAAGAATTTTTGAAAAACTTTGTAGTCACTTTAATATTAAGTAAAAATTAAAAAAATTATCTCAACATTAAGCAGTTGCAAAGGATTCACTCTCCAGGCTACTGCAAATAAAACTCTTACACTTTTAAATATAAACATTGAAATGTAAATACTGT
The DNA here is from genome assembly GCF_014108245.1 of Pipistrellus kuhlii. NCBI lineage: Eukaryota > Metazoa > Chordata > Mammalia > Chiroptera > Vespertilionidae > Pipistrellus > Pipistrellus kuhlii. The sequence continues at coordinate 109,396,183 of NW_023425404.1, read as the reverse complement.
GGTTATTGAATTCACATTATCTTCTAATCCATAATACATAAAGTAGTTTGTCTTTAGTATTTAGAACTATTGTTCCTTTTATTCCTTAAACTAATGTTTTGATTTTCCTTACCAAAAGATTTCTGTTTTAAGTTATTTTATACTTTAAAGCCATGGATTATGTTTTTCTGCAATAAAAAAGGACAATAATTTATTTTTTAATTTTCAATTACCATAATTGTCCAAATTTACCTTTACAAATATAACTACTAAAATTTGAGTAAAACAAATTTTGTTAGTCACAAAAATAAAATTTTATTGGAAATGTAATTCTTAGTAGGATAGGCAGGCATATTTTCATAAAACTTTTTAAAAATTGAAGTAGCTTTCAATAAAACTCATACTTCTTTTAAAATAACAAGGTAACAGGAGCATAGAGGATCCCAGAAAGAAGCCATTCTCTCTGGTTGATCTGGCAAAGTTTTCCCAGAGAAAATGTCATCCGCATAGGATCTAAAAGATTAAAATACATTCTTTGGTCAAATAAGGTAAATAAAGAAGATTCTAGGCGGAAGGAACAGTGTGTGCAAATCTTGGAAAAAGGTAAAAATATACCCTGTCGAGACATCAGATATTTTTGAACATGATAAATTTGTGATATCAAATATCAAAATAAAATCTGAATGAAACTTGGGGTCTTATTAGCAATTGAATTTAAGAATGTAAATGTTAGTGGATAGGTTTGGGCTGCTGATAAATTGTATTCAAAGTTTAAGCAACCCAAGCTTAGATGTGATCATGTATTAAGTAAGGGTAGGCAGAAGAGAGAATTTCAAACACTGAGAACTGGAGCACTCCAATATTTGAGCCTCAGGGGAAAGAGGAGGAAACAATAAAGGAGAATGCAAAAGGTGGCCGATGGTACTCTAGAAACCAGGTAAAGAGGAAAAGGTGACCAGAGCTCAGATACTGCCACCTTGAGAAGGTGAGCGATGAGAAATTACCATTTTTATTGCCTTTTTAATTCCTGGCTAAAGCGCCTTTTTAATATAAGGGCTTCCTAGGAATGATATTTAAAGTGTTAAAGAGTTGTTTTTTTCTTTGTCATCACTCTATATTTTTTTTTCTTGTTTTATTAGATTACATTTAGATAAATTGGCTGAGCAAAATCATCTGCTTTTATTATTATTTTTTCTTTTTACTAAACTACGTGGATATAAGGAAATCACATATAATTATATATATGTGTTTTTTTTTTTAATTTCACTCTGCTTCCTATTTCTCTCTTTTAGCCTTGCTGATTTGATTTTCTTTTCTTTCTTGAAACCATTTTCCTGCCCTGAATATTAATTTGGAATTTATATTTCATATCTCAGTCTACTTTTTCCTAATGAACATATTGACATACAACATAACATAATAACCAAGTCTCTTTAGCTGAGGGATATTTCCCTCCTCTTGGTCATGCTTTCCATATTCAGTCCTGAAACAAACATGGCAAGCCATTGGTGTCTCTCAAGTAATGGGGAAACATGGCTCGCCTAGTAGTTTTTACTCTTGTGGGTAATTTTAAACTCCCGGGAACCCAAATGACCTTCTTACAAAGTTTCTTTTTTTTTTTCTTTTCTTTTTCCCCCTGGTAAAACATGAATGTCCTTTCTCAAGGTGTTTTTTGTTTTTTTGTGTTTTTTTTTAAATATATGTTTTTATTAATTCAGAGAGAGAAATGGAGAGGGAAAGAGATATAGAAACATCAATGATGAGAGAGGATAACTGACCTGTTGCCCTGCCCCACCACTACGGGAGACTGAGCCTGCAGCGTGGGCATGTGCCCTGGCCGGGATTTGAACCATGACCTCTGGTTCATAGGTCAATGCTCAACCACTGAGCCACACCAGCCAGGCTCTCAAGAAGAAATCCAAAGGTTTTTGTGGTCGGCTTCCTCAGGTGACCAGCAAACTCTTACATTCACAATGACCCGGATGAGAGGTGGGTTTGATCTGTTGTCCTTACTTCTTTTGATGATAAAGGCAATAAGTTCTCACCCAGGAATTAAAGAGTAGGGCCCGATATAAAGCCAGCACCTTTTCACAGTGCCCTCTATTTACTCTAAATTCTGCATTCTCGCCATGGCCAGGTGGCTTAGTTGGTTGCAGCATCGTACCATAAATGGAAAGGTAGCGGGTTTGATTCTCAGTCTGGGCACAAACCTAGGCTCCAGGTTTATATGGGAGACAACTGGTCAATGTTTTTCTCTCTATATAAAAATCAATAAACATATTTTCAGGTAAGGCTTAAAAAATTAAAAACTCTGTATTCTAAAGCTGTCTTTGTTTAACCTTAAATTCAAAAATAAATACCTGTATGTGACAAATGACGTGGAAACTAAATTTACTTGGGAATGAATTTGACACTGTGTAAGTAGAAATAATTTGCATGATTATTTGGCATTTCAGTAAAACATGCTATGATTAAAGAATTGTGCAGAATAAGTCAAATGTTGGATACTGCAAGATTTTTTTGTGAAGCAAATATTTAAGAACTAAACAATCATTAGTAGGATAAATGGGATTAATTCAATGATGAAAAACCAATGAATAAGTAGTATACTACATGGCATAAAAAAGAAAGATAAAATAATATTGATGGCCACCGTTCCTATAATATCTTGTACGTGTCAGGCACTGAACAGTGTTTGACATATGTCAATCCCTTTACACCTCACACTACACCATGAGGTAGGTGGTGTTATTTTTTCCATTTTACCAAAAAAAGAAGCTGGAACAAAGACAGGTTAAGGATGTCTCCAAAACTACACAGCCAGTAAGTGGTGGAGTAGAGTTATATATACCAACATAGAAGAAAGGAATGATATTTCATAAAGAGAGAAAAGAATCCCAAGGTAAAAAGTAGATGCATAAAGTGTAATTTGCATTTCTGTAAGAAACAACGTTTGCTTGTATGTGTACATGTGTTTGTGAAAGGGAAAATATAGACCATACTACTAAAGAGAGTATTTTAATGTTGGAATTTCTACTTTCGGTTTGTTACATTATGGTAATTAAAAAAAAAATATATATATATATATATATATAAAATTTTTAACTTTCTCACCCCCCCCCTCTCTCTCTCTCTCTCTCTCTCTCTCTCTCTCTCTCTCTCTCTATATATATATATATATATATATATATATATATATATATGTAAAATCCTATATTACAATGTAAACTTTTTTAAATGTCATTTTTCATACCTATGTTGTAGATAGCACTAATTCCAAACATTTGTTACTATTGATAACAATTCTAATTATTTAGGCTACTTAAAATTTTTTATTTAACTTCAAAAGTAATATATTAAAATATTTAATGAATTTTCCAGTTAATTCCTTCCTACATTTCTGCAAAAAAAAAAAAAAGAAAAAAAGACTTCCTTTCTTTTGTCCACCCCCCTCTTACATCTTCTCCCCTATTAGAATTTTCTTATTTGAGAGAAACAAGTTTCGACATCACCATCTGGATTTCAATTTTTGAAGTTTAATTAAAATACATGAAGATTTTGCCAAGAACGTAAATCTCTTTGCTTGCTAATTTGAGGCTAGCTAGTGTGTGGGAGTTTTCTTGTCTTGTCTATAAGGATTGGAGAGCACAAAAATTCAAACTTCTTTACTCTAAATCGTTGGTAATAAATGACATTCAGCTAACTTTCAATATTTATTATTTATGACATCATTCTCAGTTTATGTCAAGAGATTTTAGAAATTAATATTATGCATTCCATCTTTCCATCATGTTATATTATGACAAATTAATTTCCATGAAAATGAATACAAGGAAAAGTATAACTTTGTTGAGATGTGAAATAAATTATGTAATAAATTTGAGAGACAAAATACTTTGAGAAACCCACTAATAATTCAGTTTCAATAATGCCAAAACAGTGTCTAAATATAGTTCATCAAAATATTGTTATTTTAATTTATAGACGTCTTTGCTTATTTTAGGGACAAACATTTCCTAAAATTTGAGTGTTGCACGAAAGGATATAAGGATTTAAGCAACTACTAATCAGTATCTTCCAGATACTGCTATATGTTTCCGATGACTTGAATATCAATCTGAAATCAGTTCTCTAATAAGCAAAGTAATATGTCCATTGGTCTTCTAGACTAAAAAGTCATAGACAGAAATATAATTGAATATGCATTATTTCCTTTGGAATATATGAAAGTTTTGCACAATTCCTTAAAGGATGAGAGAAAAATTTAAGCAATCTTTGATATACAATGTAAATAACTCCCAAAAGAAATCACAGGCCTATTTTTATTTATTTTTGCTTTAAAAATATTTCAAGTATACAAAGATATATCTTATCTGTACCTTTAACTTTAGCTATTCATAAATACCCACTGGATAAACCAGAAATAGAATTTATTTATGAATTTTATTCTTTGTTGTTAGAAAAAAGAAGTATGAAATTTGAAATACAAAGGAAGAAACACAATTAACCTGAAATAGGATGATACCCACATAAAAATATTTTATAACCTGATATAAATATTAAATACAAGGAGTAATGAGTATTATTAAACTATATATGCCATGTAATATAAAATGCTCAAAGATGTAAAATCATGTTAAATAATTGAAATTTTTTCTGAAAGACACACATAACTTTTTCTTATTTAGACAGATACACATAAATAATGCCATTATTCACTATTTTTTTTACCTTATTAACCACATTGCTGCTCTATTATATCAGCCTCAAAAAAATAAGTAAGCCAAGTGCAATAAATGTTAAAAAAAATAGACATTGTTACTTACCGACACGTAGGACCACTTTTTTCCACCATACAAGTCCCACTATTTCTGCAATAAGCTATCGGACACTCTAAAAAGAAAGCATCAGAGAATACCAATATTAATTATAAATATTACTAGAGGCCTGGGGCATGAAATTTGTGCACTTGGGGAGAGGGTCCCTTAGCTCTGATTGCAAGAGGGCACAGGCTAGGCCAAGGGACCCCACAGTTGCATGATCAGGGCCAGAGAGGGACACAGGAGGTTGGCCCGTCAGGGAGGGACTGTTAGAGGGCTCCTGACCCGTCTAGTTCAATCCTAATCAGCCAGACCACAGCAGCAAGCTAACCTATTGAGCAGAGCGTCTGCCCCCCAGTGGTCAGTGCATGTCTTTTGAGTGGTTGAATGGCCTTAGCACGTTATAGCATATCATGCTTTGATCAGTGGAACAGATGACTGCATGACCAGACACTTAGCATACTAGGCTTTTGTTATAGAGGATTAACAAGATGATGGTCATATCACTGTTAGTCATTTCATTAAATGTAATAATTTAAAATCAACTGCTTTCTAGTTACTAAAAGCACATTAATTCTCCAAAGCTTCTTTTCTGTAGCTCTAAACTTACTCAGTGGCTCCTACTTTTTGGGAAGTGTTCATTCTCTTCACATGTCTGAGTGGTGGACCAGATAAATGGACTTCTCCCCTGGGCTAGTGAATGTAATTTGCTTTTCCAAGGATATATTCACCATCTTGCCTACGCTTACTCCTTCCTGTTTAATGAATTTCAATAAGGAACAAGGTGCTGGAGACAAGAATAAAGAGCTTTACTCCTCAGTCATCAGGTGCATACTAAACTGAACAGAACAGGTTAAAAATTTCCTTCACAAACAGGAAATCAGCTGGTTTGATTAAAAATAGCTTACCAATATGATGAAGCATATATAGATACAATCCTTGTTAGATAAACCAGTTTATGGCTATTTTTGGTCTTAAGTACAATTTTAGTCTTCCTTAAAAAAGAGGTTTGTTTTACTAAAAGACCAGTCATTGTCTGATACTGCAAAGTATCAAAATACACACAAATGCACATTTCTTTTCTGGGGTTATTAATAATTACTTTGAATGTAGTGAGTAACTAGCCTTATATCAGAATGATTCTGTGAGAATCTAGACATGTACTCTCTTGCACTGAATAATGGAGCACCTTGAAAAGCAGAAAGTGGTATTGGTCAGAATAAGAAGTGAATCCTGGTATTTTGGAGAACAGAAGGTTTGCAGATTATCTCTAATGAGTGTTTATAAGCTTCTGCCTTTGAGCCAGGCTCTTTATTCATAAAATGGAAAAACAGTACACAGTATTTTCATCTTCAATTTACTGAAAACAGTTTAGACCAGAGGGTAGATGAAATGGAGAAGGGCATGGGTATGACCAGATAGAAATGAAAAAGACTAAATATATCTCCAGCAGCGAAGTAGATAGTTCCTAAGATTGGAACTAGGCATCTATGGGGTTGCTTTTAGAATTAGTACAGGTCCCCAGGTTCTTTAGCCACACTGATATCTCTCTGCATTCTACTCTCTTATTTTGGTTATTATGACATGTGTCTGGAGGTCCACACAACTCATAACTGACTTTGTAGAACAATCATTCTTTGAAAAATTCAAGTTCAATCCCAAAGTGGTGTATCACTTTGGAAAAACAGGAACTCCTATAAACTGGACAAATGATCAATTTAAAAACAAAATTAACTTTTTAAAAAAAATGTATTATTTATTTTTAAAAATATATTTTATTGATTTTTCCACAGAGAGGAAGAGAGAGGGACAGAGAGCTAGAAACATCGATGAAAGAGAAACATCAACCAGCTGCCTCCTGCACAACCCCTGTAGGCCTGCAACCAATGTACATGCACTTGACAGGGACCTTTCAGTCCGCAGACCGATGCTCTATCCACTGAGCCAAACCAGTTTCGGCTAAAAAATGTATTCTTATTGATTTTTTTACAGAGAGGAAGGGAGAGAAATAGAGAATTAGAAACATCAGAGAGAATGTGCCTGCAACCAAGGTACATGCCCTTGACCAGAATCGAACCTGGGACTCTTATTCCGCAGGTCAACGTGTTATCCACTGAGCCAAACCAGTCAGGACAAGAAAAAAGTAACTTTTAAATTTAAATGTAAATAATTTACAACTAGACACCTTTCTTTGTTGTTGCTATTGTTTCTTTCAATGTGTATAGATACTAAGGGATTGACAGCTATTACGAGGTGGATTGTTGTGAAGGAATTATCATGTGTGTCTTGGTTTTCCCTCCCTGAAAACTACTCAGTTAATAAGGTGTGTGACCTTGGGCTAGGTATTTTAAAGTTCTTTATGTTTAAAGTGAAGATTATTTCACCTTCCTTATGGGCCTGCTAGGAGGATAAATTAAATTTATAACATTTCTATCCTAGTCAATGGCATGTGTAAGTATTAAAATAATTGCTCTGATGTATCCTTCTATTTCAGGGCATTCTTTGAATTTGCCATGAAATCTAATTTTCATTACCAGTGCACTCTCCATCTTCTCATTTTTCTTTTCTTCCCAGCACCATTGCCATTCACTGCAGACCTGCTCTGTCATAGTCTGTCCTAAGAGTTTTACCGGTGTTACCTCATTTAACCCTCATAACACTATGTGGTACACCCATACTTATCCTTTCTTCCATAGGACACTGCTTAATGATGTACTGCTCAAGTTAACAGCAAGGAAGCAGCAGGTATTGAACTAAATCCCAGTCTTCTCACTCCAAAGCCTGTCAGTTTAAAAATGTCAAATGATCCATTATCCATTATTCAGAATTTCTATCCCCTCTTGAAGTTCTTGACTTTATGGGTTTTTAAACCCCTTTGAATCATGTTGTCTCAATGCGCTGCCGTGGGTTAAATATCCATACACAGTAAACAGCTGTGTGGTTTCAGGTAGTCTGGGTTGTAAGAGTCCGCCAGAAAGCTTGTGCAGCAAACCAGGCTCCCAGCTGGCACAGATTGTTCTCTTTCTCTTGAAATCCCAGCACGGAGACTGCAGGAAAGATTAACTGCTGCTAAGAAACTTGAAATAGCTCCACAGTACTTACATAAGGATTTTTTGTTTTGTTTTCATTTGGTTTTGAAAAATCTTCTGAAATGTTATTTTGCTGTATTATTATTATTAGTAGTAGTAGTAACATTTTATCATTCATCTATTAAATTATTATATATTCATAATATTTCATCCTGAAAATTTAAATTTCAGTGTCTTTTCCCAATTCTCCTTCAAATAGCTGATTATCATAATTATAGTATCACCACTGCATAACCTTAATTAACCTCTACTACTGCAAATGACTGGAAAAACCTTTTAACTTAAAATTAAGCCAGGCAAATTCTGTTCAATGATTTTCTATTGCATAAACAGCCAAACTTGAAAATAATATCTTTCTATTGAAACTTAGGAATAGGACCCAGAGAAAAAACTTAACCTGCAGTACCCATACATTGCCTGAGCTTGATGTTCTTTTTAATGATTTAAACTTTGAGGTGAGGGCTGACCAACTGCTCACCATCTGTTGTGTGACTCAGGGAGAAGTAGTGGATGCTGTAGGTTTGGCAAAAAGTCTATAAAATGCTGACCTTAGAGGAATATGATGCTTGAAAGAAACAGGAAGGTTTAATGTGCACTAAACATCTTAGCATGGATTAGTATTAAAGGCACTCTTAAAATGGAAGCATTGTCTTAATTACATTTGATTGACAAACTAAAAAGCAAATAAAATACAAATAGAGAATACATAATATAATATGAATTGTATTCCTGAAAACTGTTCCACTAGTTCTTTATTTTACTTTAACCCCAAAGCCATAGCAATCTGACCTATATGTTAAAAAAACAAAAACAAAAAACTGTAAATGAATTGGTAAGTGATTAAAATATATGGGGCAACAAAAATGTATTATTATCTTCTAGAGGCCTGGTACATGAAAATTCATGCACTGTAGGAGGGGTGGCCCTCAGCCCAGCCTGCTCCCTCTCACAGTCCAGGAGCCCTCAGGGATGGGAGGCGATCTGGCGATCAGGGGAAGGCAATGCCCCTATCACACCTCTGCTGCTGCCACTGATGGCAATGTAAGCCTCAGCCATCTCTGGTTACTTGAGCCTCAGGTGGCCCTGGGTGGCTGGGCAGCCAATATCTGAGGCTTGCCTGTGCCTTAGGCCTGTGCTGGGTGGCTTGGGGGTTGAGGGGACTAGGCACCACCATCTTGTGGCTGTGGGTGCCACCATCTTTGAGGGCATGATAGTCAATTAGCAGATTCCCTCCTTATTGGCTGTGGGCACTGCCATCTTTTTGATGGTGTGAAGGTCAATTAGCATATTCCCTCTTTATTAGGTAGGATAGAGTGTCCATCACTCAGTATGAATGGCAGGTCTTTTGTATTTTTTTCTTTTTTTTCTTTTTAAATATATTTTATTGAGTTTTTACAGTGAGGAAGAGAGAGGGATAGAGAGTCAGAAACATTGATGAGAAAGAAACATCAATCAGCTGCCTCCTCCACACCCTTCTCTTGGGGATGTGCCCTTAACCAAGGTACATGCCCTTGACCAGAATCAAACCCGGGATTCTTTAGTCCTCAGTCCAACTATCCACTGAGCCAAACTGGTTTCGGCAGGTCTTTTGTATTTCTGATCATACTTTTAAAGGTAGAACATTTCAAAGCAAACAATAAACCACAGCATATTATAATATATTTGTTCTCATATAAAATTATACTAAAGACAATCTCACCTTTATGTAAATAAATTTTGGTATTGGACTAAGTACTATATCTTAATAGTTTCAAAGAGTGGAACTACCTTATTAATATATTTCTAGATGTCTGAAAAGAGAACAAGTTTTACTTTTGGGTGTCTAATCTGGTGTATGTGAATGTCTAGTAGAGAAACAATGCTGGAAAGCATTTATCTTTGCATATTCTGTAGTATCAGATTTGCTCAATTCTTAATTTCCTTTTGTATTCATAAAATTCAGTGTTATGTGGGTATTCATTTTCAGCAGCATAAAAAAAGATGCCATATACTATGATTTGAATATAATTATCATGCTGTTTTCACTTATAATATTCTCCTTTCTTAAAAGATATGAAGAGTAGAGTCTTACAAAGAATATAATTTGATATGAAATATCTAAAATTTATTTAAAAAATATGATCAAATACACCTTTTATCACCAATTCATATTACTTTTTAGTTGTGACAGATTTATATAGACCCTATCTATTATTTTATACTTGAGGCCCGGTGCATGAAAATTTGTGCACTTGGGGAGTATCTCAGCTTGGTCTGTTCCCTCTGGCAGCTATGAGCCCTCAGGGGATGCCCACCTGCCAGCTTAGGCCTGCTCCCTAGGGGATCGGGCCTAGCTAGCAGTCAGACATCCCTCTGGAAGTACAGGAATAGTCGGCCTAAGCCGCAGTTGGACAAACTTGGTGCTACAGACATCCCACCACTGCCACTGTGATGGTGTCAGCCTGGTTTGTGACTGAGCAGAGCTCCCCCTGTGGGTGCACAGTGACCATCAAGGAACATCTCCTGCTGAGCACCTGCATATGCAAATTAACCCACCATCTTTGTTGGGTTAATTTGCATGCTCACTCATGATTGACTGGTGTGTGTCATGAAGGTACAGTCAATTTGCATTAGATATTTGTAATATTTATTTGTTTATTTTTAAGATTTATTTATTTTTTTATTGAATTTTAAAGATTGAGGAAAGGAGTGGGGGGGGGAGAGAGAGAGAGAGAGGGAGAGAGAGAGAGAAAGGGAGAGAGAGAGAGAGAGAGAGAGAGAGAGAGAGAGAGAGAGAGAGAATCATCAATGTGAGAACAATACATCAAACTGCTGCCTCCTGCATGTTCCTTCCAGGGATTAAGCCCATAACTTGGACATGTGCCCCAACTGAGGATTTTACATGCCATCTCTTGGTGCATGGAATGATACCCAAGCAACTGAGCCACATCAGCCAGAGCTATATTTGTAATATTTAGATGTCAACATTCTTCCTGTCCCAAACCAATAATAGAAATGCAGTTATTTCATTCTTGCTATTATTTGAATTTCAAGTTTTAATATTATTATTTTCTGCAGGTTAAGTTATTGGCTTAGATTGTGAAGAATATTTGAATGAAAATGGAGTACCTGAACAGCTGGATTCATCAAGTTGCAAGTCCATGCAGTGGGCAAAACCATCACAACGCTCGTGAGCTGGGATACAGCTGTTAGAGGAGTTGCACAGCAGAGCTCCAGCAGAACAGCTGACATTGGCTGGAAAGAAAAGGATCATCACCATCTTTTTAAAAAATAGTTTTCTAATGAAATAATATAATTTATTGTATTATTCTCCATTTTTTAGTTCTATATTTAAATTATATATTCAATTTTAAAAGTTGAACATTTCTCAAAGTATGTTGATGGAATCATTTCTCAGCATTGCATTATGTATATATAAAATGCATCATATGTACTATGTAGTCTGAATTGATTTTAGACTAGACCCAAATTTACATTAAAGAAGATTTCTGTTACTCCTCGAATGTCCCCGATATTAGGTGCAATTGAACTGATAGGTACCATAACTCGTTTGAATGTTCATCAATTTATAACTGAGTTATAAGTTATGAGTAGTGGCTAGGCGCCCATTAGATCTGGGTGTTGATGTGGTCACTGCAGCTCAATGTGCTACAACTGTGTGACCTTATCACACCGTGTTGGTGCATGATGGAGGTATTTTGTAAATCCCAGAGTATCTTATTAGCCTGACTTCAATAAACAAGCATAAGTCTTATTCACAAGACTTTTATTTTTTGTGTGTTTTTCCCCTCCAGAAAAATGTCTTTATTGATGTCTGTCAAGGGTACTGACAGTTCAATGGAGCTAATTCTGCAAATGACTGGAATTCCCTTGGATGTTCTCTTAGTCCTTACAATGTAGTGTTGTGTTCCTCCCTCTCATCCTCTAGTCTATTTAGGATTGTGACTACCTATAAAGCAGGAGGCTGTGTTTTAGACTCCTGCTATGAGTTAAGGCTGAACCAGAACATTTCAGTCTAGGCCATCATGCATCTCTGTTCTCCTGATTACTTAAAAACCTAGAAACCAGCAGGCCTGATCTCTATTTTCTCTGGTTCTACCTCTGTTTTGTTGCATGCCAATATTTAACGTCTTCAAGGCCTTTTGTGTGATAGCTCTTCCCTCTAGCATTGCTGTGTTTGGAAGAGAGGGAAAGTGTCAAAGCATGAACCCACTGCCCCATCTTCTCAGAAATACAAGAGAGGTTCAGAAAGTGATAATAATGATATTGGTCTACACTGTTTCTCTAACCTGGTTCCTTTAATTCATAGTATTTTGCAGAGATAATGTGAAAGACAGGAGTGGTGAGCCAGGGCTTTCTGGGGCTTAACCCAAGTTCAACAAAAATAGCTCTGCTTTTCTTCAATATACTTAATGATATGATATATCTTATTTGAACATGTTAATTCAAATCTGCTAAAAAGTTTAAAGGATTGATCTGGGAAGTTATTTCTGGTAGAATAAAGACAACTAAGTTCAACCTTCTCAAATTAAATGAACAGTTTATAAGACATGGGGATAGAGATCCCCAAGTATGGTTCCTGCACAGATTTTGTCAGTTATTTAAAAACATTTTATATTCTTTTCTTCAAACATATTTGTGTGCTGGAAGGAACTGTTTAGAGTTATTGTAGGATAATTGGCATAGTTTAGTTTGAGAACTGCCTATCAAAATTTATTTTCAAATTGGACATAAAAATGTCGTTTCTAAGAGTTTGTATTTCCATTGATTAAAATGCTGGCTCTGAATAATTAAAGTGACAGTCTTCATTCAGCAATTCTTCCTGAGGTGCTGGAACATCAATTCAACAGCAATAAATATTATTAAGCTGTCACAAAATGTAAGATACTAGGCTTAGCACTTCAAATGAAGGGCACAGGGAAGATGTGTAAATAAAGGGACATCAGAATGTATAAAGCAACAATAGCAAGATAACAATACAAGCGTGATCAGTAGTTCAAAACAATAATAAAAGATACACCATAAGGTCAGGTTTAGTTGGTAAAGTGCTGGTATAAATAAGCATTATAAAAGCTAGAGATTCCTTTAGTGTAGGGAGGTCTATAAAGACTGAAAGAAGAGTAGAGTCTTGAATGTGTTTTAAATTTTAATGTTTCCAGAGAAAAGTCATTTAATGAAGCGGTAATCTATAGACGGAGAATCAATAAATTTGATATTGAAACCATGAGTAAAGCAGTTTGCCTTTAACTGTAGAATTGTGTAAGAAGGTGGTACAAACAAACCTGAAAAACAAGGCTCAAACCAGCTTTTAGAAATGGCTAAGGTCACAAGGGAAAAGATAATCTTTAAGCTTTTCCAAAGGTTTAAAAGATTTTAGGGTTCCAATTCAAAAAAAAGAAAAAAGAAAAAAGAAGCACCTATGAGGAAACCTCATACTGTTTCCCTAGTGGCTGTACCAATTTACACTCCCACCAGCAGTGTACAAGGTGTCCTTTCTCTCCACATCCCTAATAAATTAAAAACAAACAAACAAAAAGCAAACCAAAAAAGATTTTAGAATATACATTGATAAGATAAATCATATTGCAAACACACATACTAGAAAATCACACAATTTCCAATGCTTATAAGATTCAGAGATGTTTGCAAAATAATGTATATGTTTATTAATGCATCTATATATCCACATGTATGAGCATGTGAGTATACATACATATTTTATAATATTATCAATGCATTGCAAGGAGCTGAGAGATATAAGATGATAGTTTTAAGGTTTTAAAAAATATAATATATTGAAATTTGTAAACAAAGACAATAGGTACTGCTCATCTAATTATAAAGCATTATTTTTAATCCTTTTCTCAGAAATACTAATCCATCCATATTCCCTCATCCAATTTCCAGTGGGAATGATAGCTTATCTTCAAGTTGAATGTACAATGAAGATCTGTAGCTTATCAGTAATATAAAATATCAATTATGACCCAAATAGCATCAAAAGACATAAAATATACCTCTGTCAGAAAAAAAATTAAAAAATGTTTTACTTTTTTCCTTTTAATAGAAAGTTTTCAATTTAGACAGTTAAAAATGGACCCTTTACTTTATAAAATTGAAAACTAAAGCCATAGTTTCTGTGGCATTTTAAATAGTTTAACATTAAAGTTAATGGATGTTTATCAATTTTCTTTTAAATGTAGTGGCAAATAAATTATGAATGCAATTAATATTTACTGACATATACAGCAAAGTACATTGTACTAAATATAGGACAACTAATTGAACTATTGCTCTCTTTTTCACTTCTATCATTAATAAATATACATCAAGGACAATTTCAAAAATTAGTCCAAATAAGATATATATGAAATTTATTATTTTTAACTTTATTTTTATTGTTGACATTATTACGCTCCTACCCCCCCCCCCCCCCACCAGCTTTGTCTACCTCCACTCAGCTTTTGCCACCTCTTCCCTTTGGCCATGACTACACTGTTGTCTGCGTCTATGGGTTATGAATATAAATGAAATTTATAGGAAACTGGTATTTCAAAATGTTTCCCTTGACAATATCTATTTTTGCCACATTCACATTAAAACATTATGTTTTAATGTCTACAGAAATACTTATTTCAATCTGTCATCCTACATTATCTTTCTTACCTAAATGAGCCAAGTACCACAGAGCATTGTGTGGCTTTTAGCTCATTCACTCAGGTACTCAGGTAGATGATACAACTCATGAATATTCCATTGGTGTTACATCCCTAAAGCAAAATTCCTGTTATAAATTATAATTGCTGCATAAAAAAACCTAAGTAAAGCATGTATGATTATGGATGTGTATCCATTCAGTATCTTAGGAGCATGACCTATTCCAAGTGTTCGGTAAGTGGTATTCAACTTACTGGGAAATATCAACTTCTACTGGAACAAATTAAAGTTAGAAAATAGGTAAATCATCCGCTACCCTTTATGTTTTCCACAGCTGTGCTTATCATTGATGGAGAGCTTCCATTTCCTCTTTTGAGTCATTCACTACCTCCTCTTCTTGCTCTCGGCCCTGGGAGACTAAACTATAAGGACACATTAACAAGATTCTTTGTCCTTTGGATTTTGATTAAGTTTAACTTTTGTTAAGCTTTGGCAAATGGGTATCATCATCCAGAGACTAATACAAGGGAAGTGACTGTGAAATTACCCTTTAACCAAATACCATAACTTTTAAAAAAATATATATATTTATTGATTTGAGAGAGGAAAGGAAAAGGAGAGAGAAATAGAAACATCAATGATGAGAAAGAACCATTGATTGGTTGCCTCCCCCAAACCTCCTAAAGGTGGCCAAGCCCACAACTCGTACATGTGCCCTTGACTGGAATCAAACCCCAGGATCCTTCAGTCCACAGGCTGATGGTCTATGTACTGAGCCAAACCAGCTCAGCACCACAGCTTTTCTTAATGGACTTCTTTGACTCCAGATTCATACAACTGTTTCTTCCTCTTAAATGCTTTGGTCTATAGGTGATAAAAGCCCCTATTATGCCTATCCTATTTGGTTTCTTTATGCACAATATTTCCCTAATAAATAATTGCTTTCTTAAAATATTTTCAAATTATACAGTATCAATGAACCATCTGTTTCTTGACAGAATATTAATGATGTAATATCTGATGAAATCTTGAAATCTTGGTAAATAGATTGTTATCAGTGAAAAGACTGTTCCTAGTTTTGTGTTATTTTCCCATATAACTAAACTAGACTTATTTTTTTTCATTTTCTTAAAGGGAAAAGGGATAGTTTTGGTAAAGTAAATGACACTCCAGTTCATTAAAACAATGTGTTTCCAATGGAAAGACAATATTAAATACAAATTATCTTTAAAAGCTGAACTCGTCACTGATTTGTTTAAACATCCTATCACTACAGCATCTATTTTTGCCAGAAGAGGCCTTCAAATATCAATTGCTATTGATTTTCCTGGTTAAAATTGTAAACACCTCAGAATTCTAGTCCTACAAGATTTAAACATGTACAAGCCTATCAAAAGATACAAACCAAACAAACAAACCTCTTATTTGGCCCTACATCTCACTAAACGTCAACTTCTTGAAAGAGCTGTCTGTAATTGATTGCTCTTTGCCATTTCCCATTTTCTCTACAAAAGATTGACTTCCAAATTCTTCCCTCTCATTCCAGAACAGGTTCTCTCTTTCCAAGATCACCAGAAAGCACCTTTTGATTTCCCAGCCTACATATTTTTTAGGCCTAATCTCCCCAAAACATTCCAACCTGTGGATACTCTGATAATTATAGCTTTTTACCATCAGAACATTAATCTCTTTTTGTTGTCCTGAGGTGTCTATGTCCACATCCCAGTGTCTTTCAATGCTTGGTTTTCTTAACTGTCTTTTAGATGTCCTTTAGAATTTTGTCTGCCACTTTCTCTTTTTACTCTTTATTATCTCATCTACATCACAGTTTTAACCATCATATGCTGATGACCATGTATCTGTATAGATCTTGCTTTATATCTTTCCTGAGCTCCAGATATTAATTTCTAAATACTTCCTGAATATTTCTGTGGATGTGCCACAGATAGCACAAATGTAACATGTTTAAAAATGAAGCCACAATCTTACAGTAACAGGTTCTTCTCTTTTTATTTTTCCCAGTTCAGGAAATGGTAGATTAGTTGTCCTGGTGCTCAAATCAGAAACTTGGAAACTATTCTTGATTATTTTCTCTTCCTCTTCACCAGAATGTTTCTTAAATATATTCCTATCTTTGCCATACACCATTATTTAACCAATGCCTTTATATTTTGACTACAACATTTCCTAAGCAGTCCTCTTCCTTGCTTCAGTCCATTCCATGTGCTACTTAAAGGGTTGTGTAGCCCTGGCATGATGGGGAGGCCTCTTCAAGACTGAGTCCTTGCTTGCCTCTCCAGACTTATTTATACATTTCCCATCACAAATTACTCTAGTTATAGGCAATATGCTTCAAAATACCTTTTCACTATTCTTGGGACATTCTTCACTGAAATTAAGCATCTCTATTTGCCTAATGACTACTTGTCTTTCTAAATTTGGCTCTAGCACCATAGTTAGAGTTACCTATATATTCAATTACCCTGTATCTCTCTCCCTCACAGAACTTATCACATGGAATTCCCAACTATCACTTACCAATCTCCTTCAGTAATATAAGAAGTATCTATGAACCTGACTGGAACAA
The DNA here is from genome assembly GCF_014108245.1 of Pipistrellus kuhlii. Classification (NCBI taxonomy): domain Eukaryota; kingdom Metazoa; phylum Chordata; class Mammalia; order Chiroptera; family Vespertilionidae; genus Pipistrellus; species Pipistrellus kuhlii. The sequence continues at coordinate 109,379,051 of NW_023425404.1, read as the reverse complement.
TGCCAAATCCATCTGAATCATAAATGCCCAATACAATAAGTGGCATAAATTGTGTTCCTATTAAAAGTTTGTGAACAAGTGAATGAATGAATGTAAGTTTACAAAATATTCTAAATCACTAGGTAAGCCCAGGAAAACAGTTATTCCCCCATGAGAGGAAATTTCTCTCATTGGATACGTTTATTTTGTAATTTTGTTCCAGCATTTTATCCATTGTTCATTTTCACACAATTTACCCTAGAGAGACAGAACTCCTCAATGTTTTAGAGATGGATAGAAGCAATTCTCTCATGATAGCAGTCTATTCCTATTGTGGACTTATTTCCCTTTAGGAGCAGAACTTCAGATATTGCTACCTCATCAAACACCAATTTTCAACAAATCTCTAAAAGTATAAGGATACATCAGTTTTCTAAGCTTCTCTTTAAAAAGTACTGCTATTTAAAGTCAAATATCACATGATTATATTGAAATTAATATGATTCCTAGCCAAATAATATTAAAACCTTGATGTGACAAGGGATAAGTAATTAGGCAGACTTTTTCTTTTTATTCATTTCCATTTGTTTGCCTTGCCTCTAAGAAAACATTATAAGACTTGACAAGTTGACTAAACAAGGGCTATATGTTTTGTCTAGGAACACAACACAAAGAACTATGTTATTGATGGTATGACTCTAGAGAATTTTGTTTTATTTGTCAAGCTCTCTTGATCATTCCCAAACAGCATTCCTTCCCTGGCGCATTAAGTTAGTGAAATGACTCACAGCAGCTGGATTCATCTTCACTTAAGTGGCAGTCAGGCACTCCGTCACACAGCAGGAGGGAGGGGATGCACCCGTGGGTAGAGCACGGGAACTCCATTTCACCGCAGCGCTGAGGAGGAGGGCTGAGGGAACAACCCATTTCATCCGATCCATCTACGCAATCCTCCTGTCCATTGCACTTCCTCGAGAGAGGGACACACTGGAGTGTGTAGACACAGGAAAACTGATCAGCCTCACACGGAGGTGGCTGAGTTGTGACAGGACCTGAAAAGAGAGCAAATCAAGTTAGTTTTGGCATTAGGAGTGTTATATCTCTGTCTAGTGTTGAAACATTGTGAGATGATATATTTATTCTTCATTAAACATAAAATATTTTGGTAATTTAAGTAAGTTAATTTCCAATTAGGAATTATATGAACTCCACAAAACATACAAACATGATGAAAGAAAATGCCTTATCTAAATCTCAGAAACAACATTTCTTTTTTTTTTTCTTTATTGAGTAAGGTGTTACATATGTGTCCCTATCTCCCCATTGTTCCCCCACCCCACACTCATTAACTCACCCCATTAAGGTCTATGTCCCTTGGTTAGGCTTATATGCATGCATACAAGTCCTTTGGTTGATCTTTCCCCCTTATCCCACCCTCCCCTGCCTTCCCTCTGAGGTTTGATGGTCTGATTGATGCTTCTTGGTCTCTGGGTTTGTTCATCAGTTTATGTTCTTCATTATATTCCACAAATGAGTGAAATCAGGTGATATTTATCCTTCTCTGACTGGCTTATTTTGCTTAGCAAAATGCTCTCCAGTTCCATCCATGCTGTTGCAAATGGTGAGAATTCCTTCTTTTTTTATACAGCAGCGTACTATTCCATTGTGTAAATGTAGCATATTTATATTTATATTTATATTTAGTTATAGTTATAGTTGTTATAGTTATAGTTATAGTTGTTATAGTTATAGTTATAGTTATATTTAAACAATGGCCAATTAAATAATGTCTCTTCATTCATTCTTTTTGTTGGATTAATCTCATATTTAAGGAAGGGTAGACATCCTTAATTTTTTTTCTAAAATATTTTATTCACTAAACATTTATCTTTTGAACTCACCAAAGGTGAAAAAGCTGAATAAACAGTTTTTTCTTGTGATGAAAATCTAGAACCAACTTTAGTAGTGCTCTTATTACTTAGCTAAGATCACTTCTGGGGGGAGAAGGGGAAACAACAAAAAGGAACAATACCACCACAAAATAAAACAAACAAAAAATCATGAGGAAAGTAATTTTCTCTATTTCAAGACAAGTACAAATTTCTTATGCTTCTAGACTATTTCAAATGTGTGTGTGTGTGTGTGTGTGTGTGTGTGTGTGTGTGTGTACTCCCTTATATTTTTTCTTATGTTAGATTAGAGGCCCAGTGCATGAAATTTGTGCACTGGGGGGTGTCCCTCAAACTAGCAGTCAGATATCCCTCTCAATCTGGGATTGCTGGGTCCCAACCACTTGCCTGCCTGCCAGCCTGATTGATGCCTAACTGCTCCCCTGCCAGCCCAATTGTCCCCAACTGCCCTCACTTGCCAGCCCAATCACCCCCAACTACCCTCCCCTGTGGGCCCAGTCGCCCCCAACTGCCCTTCCTTGCCAGCCCAGTCACCCCTAACTGCCCTCCCCTGCAGTCCTGGTCCCCCACTGCCCTCCCCTGCTGGCCTGATTGCCCACAACTACCCTTCCCTGCAGGCCATCTTGTGGCAGCCATCTTTGACCACATGGGGATGGCCACTTTTGACCACATGGCCATCTTGTGCAATGGCATGAGGTCAATTTGCATATTATATCTTTATTATATATGATATGTAAAAACAAAATTCTCTCTTTTATTTTGAGGTAGTAATGTCATCATATTTCAGAGCCATTTATATCAAAAGGTACTCACAACTCACTTATTCAAGACCCTTCTAAACAAAAAAGCTGAGGCACTTGTACTATCTACAAAGGATTCTGTGTTGTAATGTGGATTCTGTCTTCCATCAAGATTAAGGTTTGTGGATTCTGTCTTCCATCATTCTCACAACTGCCAGGAAATTACCAGATGACAACTCACAAATGAGTTCAGCTCCAGGAGCTTCCCCCTAAGTTGCACTGCCTCACAAGAACAGCTCCATTCATTGACTAGTTAAATGTGGATAAGATGACCCAACTCATATGTCTTAATTTGGGACAACTATGAGAGTCATTATAGCCCTAGCGTTCCCTATGGCAACCACTGAGTCCTACTATCACCTGCATCACAGCTCAACTCTCCCTCTGCCCAGTCCTGCTCCTTCACTTCACAAGGCTTGTTCCTTGGAGAATTTCCAATAACCTTTCTACATGGAAATCTTAGCCTCAGAGTTCACTTCGCTGGGAACCCAAATCTAAGATGCTATCCAACCATCAAAATATATCTTGTCTGAAATTAAATCTCCCTTGAACCACTTTTCAAATTTTCCACTGAAATATTTCTAATGTAAGAGAATATTAACTTTCACCTTTCTGGGAGTCTACGTAGGCTCTTAGCCAGAAGCACTTTTCTGTAAGTTCAACATTTCTTTTAAGTTTCTTATTTTATCTAGTGAAAGTTCTGCATATTGATGTTTTTATTATAAAAGCTTTCTCCAGTTCTCATTTCAAATAAATTGATTACTCATGAAAGATGAACTATGTTTATCTTTTGAATTGAAAGTATTCTACTATATTCTCTCTTTGAGAAATTAATAAATTTTCCTGAAAATTTAATATCAATGTATTTATATTTCAATGTCATGCTTAAAATTACCTAATTATTATAAGTCATATCTTTCCATATAATTTTGTTAAAAAAATGAACAAAATTATTCGTTTCCTGTTTTAAACTGAAAACTCTTAGCACCACCTTACATGCATATGACTAAGTGAGAATAGTCAATCTAAGAAGGGTATATATTGTCTGATTTCATCTATATAACATTCTGGAAAAGGCAACACTGTGGATGGAATAAAATGATCAATGGCTAGCAGGAGCGGAGGGGAAGGAAAAGTTGAGTATATATAGAGCACAGAGGACTTTCGGAGCAGTGTCATTCTGTATGACATTGTAACCGTGGGTTCATGCCATGCCATAGACTGAATGTTTGTGTCTCCCGAAATTTCCTACGTTGAAACCTAATCCCCCATGTCATGATTCTTGGAGATGGGGCCTTGGGAAGTGATTAGGTCATGAAGCCCTCATGAATGGGTTAGTGACCTTGTAAGAGTGGCCGAAGACAGCTACCTTGCTCTTCCTGCCTCCTGAGGACACAGCGACAAGGTACTGTCTATGAGGAGCCAGTTTTTTTCTGGGCACCAAACCTGTCAGAAGCTTGATCTTGGACTTCCTAAGCCTCCAAAACTGTGAAAAATGAATATTTGTTGTTTGTAAACCACTCAGTCGTATTCTGTTTAGAAGACTGAACAGATTAGACATGCCATCATACACTTGTCAAAACCCCTGGAATTTACAACACTAAGAGTAAAGCCTAATGTAAGCTATGAACTGTGCATGATAGTTATGAGTCAGCATTGGTTCATCCATTGTAATAAATGCACCACTGCAGTGGGGCATGTTGATGGTGACAGAGGCTGTGAGTGGGGAGAGAGATGGGTGTACATGAACTCTCTGAAACTCCACTTAATTTTGCTTTAAAGCAAAAGCTTCTCTAAAAAAATTATATACTTTACTTTATATACATTTTAGCACTAATATCCCCCAGAGCATATAATCTAGCTGTACTGCATGTTTTATGGCTTTCTTTTTGTAATTTTCATGTTCAGTGAGCTGCTTAGTCAGGTGGTTTAAAAGCCTTGGAATTGCGTCTTAGACAGTGTGGCTAAGTGGTTGAGCATCAACCCATGAACCAGGAGGTTATGGTTTGATTCCCAGTCAGGGCATGTGCCAGGGTTGCAGGCTCCAATCCCAGTAGAGGATGTGCAGGAGGCAGCCAATTGACGATTCTCTTTCATCATTCATGTTTCTATCTCCCTCCCCAACTCTCTTTCTCTATCTGAAATCAATAATTAAAAAATAACATAGTTAAAAACATTGGAATTTAGATGCCAGGCCAGTGAATCCACAAGCAAATGATGCTAGATTAGTCCTAACCTTAATTAGCTTCCTTGGAAATGCATGTTTTTATCAATTACAGGAGAGAGTCATTCTGTGGGAGAGCATATAGCATGATAAGTACAAAACTAACACCTACATCAGGAAAGCAAACTGAAATAGCACATTCAGTGCTGAGAGTGTCATTCATGTACCCCAGAAAGTACTCTGAAAATAGAAAGGAAGAAAGAGAGAGAAGGAATTAGGAAATGTTGGTGAGCATAACTGAAGGAGAGAAAGGAGGAAAGACACTCCAAGAAAATGCAGATGAAAAAACAACTCATTCTTTTTAGGTTAAAGGTTTTTTACTGATGTTAAGGCAACATTCCTCTGACTATATCTGATTAAGGGTGTAGATCTGATTCTGGGGTAGGAAGAAGATCTGCTATGAAAGCTTAGTGGATTTACACACACACACACACACACACACACACACACACACACACATATAAGCACACTCTCACACCTTATGTATTATATACGATTTAGGGTAATGCTTCTCAAATGGATCACAGGTCTCAAGTTTGTGGAGATCAACAATAAAGTATATCTCGTGTTGTAGTTTGCAATTGATTTACTCTGTATATTGGAGCTGTTTCAAGGCTGTACCAACAGTAAAATTATGCTGACTCCCTAGTATCTCACCAAATATGCTTCTCCAGTGCAAAGTAAGGATGTGGATTTATAGCTATCATCTCAAAATTGTTTTAAGCCATTGCTCTCTTGCCTGTATTGCACCACTCATATGAGAAGCATATGAGCATTAGCTCTCATGAGTTTCAACAGAAAATAGGTTAAGAAACCTGATTTAGAGTACAGGGTTAGTTTTGAGAACAATGGTGCTGAAGCCAAAGGAAAATCCTGCAATCAAAGCTACGCTAGGGTCATCACGAAATGTCAGCTGTGTCACGGCCACAGCATCTTTACCGGGCCTTTCCCCATTGTAGAGGTGTGGCTTCACACTGTGTTTGGACATTCCAAGTCAGAGTTGGAAAATTTTTAACCTCCCTTTGAGAATGCAGTGACATATTCTTCAATAAATACTTTTTAAGTTGACGAGTAATAATTAATGGATAAAATAGTTTTACTTTCTATGATTAATTAACACAAGGTAACAATAATAAAGAATGCATTGACTATTTCCATTGGTTTAATAAACCACAAAATAGTATAAATTAAAAAAATAAAAACTATAAGACTCTTTAAAAATAACTTTCTATAATATATGTGAATATAAATTTATAACTTAGTAACATCTATATTCATTTATATAGATGCTATTGGTTTTTACCAATTGTTTTAGAAGGTTTATGAGATTTCACATAAAGCACTTTCACAAACAAGATTATATATAAATACGTACCTAAAAATAAATCTGCCTTTTGTTTTATAATAAATGTTAGGAGAGAAAAAAATAAAATATTTTAGGAAAAAGAATCCAACTAAGATAAAAGGTTGTAGGAACTGGCATTATTAGCTAGCTTTTACATTCTCTGGAACCAAAAAATTCTTCTGATTATCACATTCTAGTTCATTTTGTGCTATGAAGCATGTTACAATTTTTGACATCCTGGTTATTTCTTTGTCTTCCTACAGAATGTTGAGTTTCATTGTTCACTTCGTTTGGGCAGCAGTTGAAATAACTTTCTTAGAGAAATAAAAATTATTCATACTAAAAATTTGCAGTGAAATACAATGAAATGTTCTCATGAATTTCATATAAATCCACTATATGCCTAAATTGCCCAAGGATAACCTGGTGGATTTTTATCTTTATGATTAATATGTTTAGTGAAAGCAAAATGAATTGCTGGTGTTGAAAGGAAAAAATCGTTTCAAAAGTGGAGGAAATAAGCTCTTGCCAAATGTTGCCATACTCAGTGATATAAATGGTAAATGCTCATTGTAAAATACATAAGTTATAAGTTGATAATTGTTTGTCTCTGGCAGATATTTTATTCACAAAAGTGGAAAAGTATCACAAAAACACATGAGAAAAAAAATATCATTTTAAAATGCAAACCTGGTTTGAAGTTATTTTTAATTATAATTTTATATTTATCTTTTCTTAAGTTTCTTTATAAAGTACAAAAATATTCATTAATTTTTTAAATTTAAAAATTGTTATCTCTAGGTGGAGCTCTAAGAGAATTATGTTAATCTCCTTTAATCTCAATATCTGGTTAGTTTAAATATTCTAGGAAATGTGATAGCATGTGACCTCTGTTTGGACTAAAAATAACAGAGAGTCTGGGACATAGAGAGCAGTGTGGAGCGTGTGGAGCAGGTGAGTCAGGAGGGCTTGTTGAGCCTGCCCAAAAGAGAAGCATTCGAAGGTTGACAGAAGCAACAGAGCAAAAGCAGTCTAAACGTTTCCAGAAGTTGAATCCAATACAGAAGCTGTCAAGCATCTAAGAACAAGTGCCAAATAGAAAGCGATAATTATCTTCAAAATAAATAGCTGCAGCTAGCCAAGGCTGAAAAGCTACCGTAACTGAAGGAGAGAGCTAACGGATTAAAAATTTAAGCAATATACATATAAGCACGTGTACATGTATATATACATGTGTGAATCTTTGTATATGCACACATGCGTGTACACAGTTTCGCCAGTGACAGAAACTGTTCACCAGGGATAGAAAGGCTGCAGGAGAGAGGCTGGGCAGTGGAGCTGGGCAGTGCAGGTGAGAAAAATCATGAGCCTGGGGAGGAGGGGCAAGAATCTTATTACCAGAGTTCTTTTTGCTCCTCAGCACATACTGAGAATGCAGACTTGAAAGAAACTCAAGAAAATATTTTCCACACTAGGGAAAATAAGAGCTAAAGAAACAGAAGGTACTAAGAGGCCCCAAGAGAGTTATACTTTTTACTCAACATCAATATCTGCCACAATTATAGAGAATTCCTTCCTAACTAAAAATAATGATATCACTGCAAGTGACTGAAATTGAAAATGAAGAATTTTCTGCCTTCACATAACACAAAATAATGTAAAACTTATGTGAATGGAAAAACATGAAATGCTAGGTTGCTGGCCATTTCTTTCTTGTCATGAGCCCTGAAACCCGGAGAGACCCTGATGGATTACATATTCATTCCTACTTTATCACTTCCAGATGGTTCTTGGTCTGACATATTTTTATTGGTGTGGCCTCTATTATATGCAGTGGTGGGCCAGGTTATGTACTTAGACTAATTTAATGCTATTGTTCACTGATAGCTCGATTACATATTAACTACAGCTTTATTTAATGTAATAGTTGAGAATTCCCTAAATGCTGAACTCTTGATTTCTAACTTTAGGGACAATATTATGAAATAAATTCCCCTTTTAATTCATGCTCCTCATTTCATTTCTCAAAAGAAAAAATCCTGCTCAAAAATGGTTTTTCAATGCCTTATAAGTTTAACTCCACTATTCTTATGGGATTGAATGCCATTGTCCTGTTGGAATTCAATGATCTGATGCCTGATTTGACCTCACGTGTGTTCTAAAACCTAAATCTGCAGAGGAAAAATAATGAACTTTCCAGGTACAGCAGTGTTGTACTCTTTGCTGCCTGGGACGGGGCCAGGAAGGAGAATGTCATGTCAATCATGTGAATGGAAAGGCTTCTCTTTACAGAAATTCTGAGCTGGCATTTAGGCACCAATTGCTTCTTTGGTCTTTGTCTTTATGCAGAAGGCTTAAGAATGGAGAGTGGGAAGCTCTCTCTCCATCACAGACCATAAATAATATAAATAATATAAAGTCAAGGAAATAGAAAAAGTTTTGGGCAATCTATGAGGGGATATTGTTCACTTTCATGCATAATTTTGGAACACCTGCCTCAGGGATGTCAAAGGATTGACACACGGCTTATTGAAGTGGGCAGAAGAAAACACTCACGTGTCAACTACAGTTCTATGGCAGTCTTTCAGAGCCCTCCCAGCTGTCATGTCTTGACCATCTCTGTGATCCAACCAGACACAGAAAGTGGCAATGCCGCCATATTTTCCAGTTAACAGGGCATTGGCACCAAAGGCAGGGACACACATGCTGCGTTTAACTTACTACTTTGGGGAAATATGGATGAGGAGCTTGGAGTGTTATATATGAATGTATCACTATTTTTAAAATCACACCATTTTTTAGTTTAATTCCTGCCTTGCTAATGAAATAATTAAAATGATGATGTTAAAGTGTGTCTTGGGTTCTCTTGCCCTGTATGGGATCCTACAGGAGGCATGCCTAACTAAACTCACATTGGTTACATTATAATAAAAAAGAGCAGGAGGGTAAAAAAGCAAGGCTATGTGGCTAGCTTCTTACTTGTCATTCTTTTGACAACCTCCTCTCTCCCAATACCCCTCCTTCCCCCACCCAAAAGAAAAAAGACCTGGTTACTTCTCTAGCTTCATGTTTTCTATTTTAAGCAAGTTTATATAAGTAAAGATGACAATTCATGCTTGAAAACCCATTTACTTTATGGTAAGTCAAGAAATGTTTTGTTTGTTTGTTTTCTATTTTCCCATTTCCATCTATTTTCACAGAGTAACCAGCATTTTCTGGGTAAAATGTTTTCACAGGCCAATAAGATGTTATCAGTAAAACTGGTCGTTCTGTTGAAGTCATTTGTTTTTCAATTTTTTAGAAAATATTTTCTTAAAACAGATATGCAATGTCACATTCTCATTCTATTTCTTAGGTAATAAACGCACAAACATGTTTTCATAAAATTTGGATGTTTTCCATATAACCACATACGTGTTCCAGGAAACAGAAAACCCATAATAAAAGTAGGCTCTAATAGCCCAAGAGAACAAAACACGGCCAGATTGACCTTGGCTGTGAAAAGCACCCAGAATCTTTCATACATACTTTGCCTGGTAAACATTTGGCCTGTAGTGTATTTCTCAGTGAAAAAATGAGTCAGCAAAGGTTAAAATAATTTCTAAAAGTGACTAGGAATTTAGGAATCTGTTTTTGTTTTCATACAGTAGAGAAATTACTAAATTGCCACACCATGTTTTACTGTGTATATACATTATATTACATATATATCTAAGTATACATTGCATGTATATTTACATACTATTTATATGCATAAGTACATATATTGATTTGGGAAGTACCACTGTTTACATAAAAGCATTCAACTTTAAGACAGAGTGTTGGGATGATAATTTATGGTTTATTAGGTTCACTGTCAAATCCAGGCTAACAGAATATGTCATACTGTTTTTTCCATGGTGGTCATTGGATTTCTTTCCCTTAATTCAACAAGATTCCTTCCAAACTGATGATCAGCAGGAATCTAAGTATGAACCATTTCATAGTATAACAAGCAAGCTTTTTTCTTCCATAAGCCTGCTTGGTACTAGCTTTTAATGCTATTTTCTGGTTCTTGTCCCTTTTTTCTCTTTAAACCTAATACTCCTTCTATAAGTTAAGAGGAATTATCCCATCCTTTGATAAACTGTGAGGCCTTAATAGATTTAAAACCCAAGAATATTCTATAAGCCAATAATAGGGCATTGGGATCTACTAATAATCACTTTCAGCTTTTTGTACACTCATCACTATTCACTTTAAAATTAGGTCCATGAATCACTAACTAAATCAAAATTATAAGAGTGAACCATGCATTAAAATCATGTTTTAAATAATTTATCTACAATTGCTATAACTTCTGATATAAAATGGATATCTACTCTTTATATCAGATGCTGACTTGAAATTTACATTTTTCTTAACAAGCCTAAAAGTAAAAGATCTCTCATTCTCACTAAAACAGAAAAGAAAAAAAACACACAAAAAACAAACAACAACAACAACAACAAAAAACAATAACAAAAAACCCCCACAAGATAATGACAATGGGAATTTTTCAATGTGGAGAAACTGAGAATGATGTAATACAAGCTACACATCTCAAAATATCACATAAGGCATATTATAGGGGAGCTATGAACTTAAGGCTAAGATCTAGAACAGAGTTTGGCTTCTTGTGGGGAAGATGAAATATAATTTCATAAAGAAGGTGGCCTTTGTTCTGCCCTCAAAAGTAGAAAAGACTTTGAACTAGAGGAGGTAAAGGGCAGGGTGCTCCCAGCCAGGAAGCAGTAAGACCAAAGTCATAGAGATAAGAGAATATGGGACATAATTAAGAAAGGTAAGAGGTCCCATTTTAAGGGAACATTTTGCAGAGACATATAGGTATGGAAGGAGTTGTACTAAAGAATACAAAACCCATTTGGTAAGCAATTGGAGCTTCTAAGCGTTTTATTCATAACTTCTATGAACTTGTATATTTTGACTAGTTTCACTTATATTTCCTCTCTCACCATTAAAGCATAGATAGAGAGTTTATTGTCACTGGCCAACTTTATAATTTGGTCCATATGTTGCAGAATATTCAGGTTTGATTATGATTTAAAAAGACAGAGAATAGCCTCACCCAGAGGTGGATAATGTGGAAATTAGATACAAAAGATTAACTGAGGAGACTGACATATAAACATATCACTTGGGCTTGGTCTATGGTGTGCTTCCAATAAGTTCTTTTAATTTTGAGGGCGTGACATGGGGACAGATAGAGTGTAGAGTGATGACATGGGAGTTGATATCCCAGCTTCCAAAAAAAAAACATATTTAAAGGCAGTGGAATTAGCCAGTTTTACCCTCAGTTTTAGTCATTTTTTACTTGTTTTCCACTCTCCTCTTTCAATTCTCAGTTTTACATTTGATAGTTAGAGCTATGCAGTATCCTTTCAATAAACTTATTTTCTGCTTGTTAGCCCAAGCCAGATTTTATTGCTTGCATAAAAATTTATTTTGGTTGTTGTGGTGAAAAAGAAAGATAGAATGTTTACCTTTTCTGGAACTTACACTATAATAGGACTATGGGACTAATTTGGTATTTGTATATGACACATGCCAGTAAATTTGATAAATCTGTTATGTAGACATTACAGAGATTCTGATAAGCAATAAGAAGACCTTGAACTAGAGCTTGAGTCATAAAATAAAACTGAATGGGGAGGGAAAAAAGGCAAATATTTTTTTTTACAGCCTGAGGTTTGTAGTAAGGGAATAAAGGAGAAAAAATAAAAAATAAAAAAAACCCACAGTGATTTTAAACTTTATATTTATAAAAAGAAAGGCACTGAAAATTTAATGACATGTCCTATGGTTATGCATAGGACATGTCAAACCAAAAGGTTTCTCAGGAAGTTTTATCAACTCATACAAAAGATACAGATATCCTCATTATAGAATACTAGAGGCCTAGTGCACAATATTTGTGGATGGGTGTCATCCCTAAACCTGGCCAGAGATCAAAGCATGCGCATCTGGCATGGAAGGGCAAGTCCCAGCTGACCTCGGAATCCTGAGCACCACCTGGGCCTCTAAGCCCCCAGCAAGCTCCCCTCTGCCTGAATCACAGTACCTGAGTCTCCACACCGAGAAGAAGTGAGCACAGCTGGATGCCTTGGGCCAGGGCACAGTGTGGGCCTCTGAGTCACCCAGCAGTGCTGCAAAGAAGCAGGGCAGGCAGCGTGCTCTCTCGTGGTCAGTCTCACAGACCAGCTCCTGCACGAACCCAGAAGAAGCCTATCCAACCCCCTGGCAGCTGCAGCCCACCTCACCCAGAAGAGGCCACAGGGGTGCGGGCTGGGCTCCTCAAGGGTGCCCGGCACCCAGCGTGGGAGCTTCCCCAGCATGTGAGCCCGGTGTCCCAGGGGAGGGTAGCAGGGGCAGTGGGAGTGAGCTGGACCAGCACCCCACATTCTCACCACACCTCCATCCCCTAGCCCTTGCCCCCAGGTAGCTGTGAGAGGTTGCAGCATGTCACTGACGCTCACCATGTTTCACTCTGCCCCTGGTAGTCAGCACACATCATAGTGAGTGGTCAAACTCCCAGTTGAACAGCTGCTCGAGGGGACAATTTGCGTGTTAGGCTTTTATTATAAAAGACTAGAGGCCAGGTGCACAAAATTCGTGCAACAGAGGGGGGAGGGCTCCCCTCAACCCAGCCTGCACCCTCTCACAATGTGGGACCACTGGCTCCTAATTGCTCACCTGCCTGACTGATACCCCCTGACTGCACCCCCTGCCAGCCTGATCACCCCTAACCACCTCTGCCTGCCAGCCTGATTGTCTCTAACTGTCTCCCTTCTCTCTCTCCCCTCCCCCCTGTTGCCCTGGTCACCCCACGCAGCCTGCTGTTGAGTCATTTGTTCATTCCTCACTAACCCCCTGCTGGCCTGGTCACCCCAGGTCACCTCAAGCAGCCTGCAGGTTATTACTGTTACTGTGACAGCATTCCTGACAACTTCCATATTCCTTTATTATTAGATAGATGTTTCATTAGCAATATTCTTGATTCACAATGCTAAGTAAATGTGCACCATTCTCTGTTGAACACCATTAGTATGGACAGAGAGTATATTGTTGCTGGTCAACTTTATAATTTGGTCCCTGGGCTGCAGAATATGTACAGCTTCAGTGTGCATTCAGCTGTCTAGGTGGGAGGAGGTAGCACCACTGGCCTGGAGCTCACTCCTCTGACCCTGTGTGTGCTGCAGCCTGTGGTATGACTGTGTGCGTCTCTTTCCAATCCCACCTCCTGTGATGTCACACTGGTAACCTGCAGCCAATCATGCTAGGAGTATTTACACCCAGAAAATAGGCAAATCAGAGATCTTTTTTAAAAAAGAAATAAGAGCTAGATTATGAGCAAACCACTATTTCTCAGAATATTCAATGATGTCTCAAGAAACTACTTTTTGATGATACCTCTAAGTGAAATGAAATCATCTAAGAACACATATCTTAGAGATGAAAGAGTTTCAAATACACTTTATATTGCTTTAAACCTTCAGATATGCATCATTATCGTAATATCTCATTAGATTTTTAACTCCTGGAGTACTAGTGATACAATTATATTCATATCTGTCCTTCCGATCTAAATTCAGGGCAACACACAGATTCTCAACAAACACTGACTCAATGAAAAACTGGCTTACTCAAGTTTACAGACACACCAAGTATTGAGAAGTCTTCTGCATCTAATTGCAATAACATTTCTGCTTGTACCTATCAGCCCTAACCCCTAGACCCCTTTTAACTTCCTTCTCCTTCTCTTTGGACTCTGTTCCTTTCTGTGTCATTCTCTGGTTCCCTGCTGCTGTCATGATCCTTGACAATAAATCCAGTCCATACAATTATAAAATGGCAGAGCTAGAAGAGACTAAGAGATGTCTATTTAATTTCCTCAACGACAAGACATTTTTTTAAAATGTTAAATGATTTTCTTAAAATTATAAGAATGTTTAGTGGCACAGTCAAGATTTAGACTCATGTCTTCAAAAGTTTAGTCTAGTTGTCATCTTTGTAGCACTCAAAATAGTTACAGAATCTGTTGGATGATTCACTAATATCTTCTTTTTCTCTCTAAACAGGGGTTTGAGAAGAAGCCTAGAAGGAGAATACATTGATGGTAGTAAAGTGAAGTACCATATGAATTCAGTTGCCAATAACTTTTCTTTATTCATCTATCCATTTAACATGTTTTTTGTCTATTCATAGCATACTTATTGAATATCTACTATAAAACAGGAACACTTCTGGGCATGTGGAATTCATAATTAAAGATAATATAAATGATGATGATAATGATGATGATGAAAACAAACAAACATCTCAACCTCTAAATAATTTGCATTCAAGAGAATACAACTGTCCTGGAAATGTTCCAGAGTTACCCTTGCTGTTCAAGTTCAGGGATGTGAAAAGAGAAGGAGAATCTCTACTCAAGAATGAAGTTGTCCTTTAATAGTGATAATATAAATAAGGAGAATCTGTGGCTGCCTACCCCCTTGAATTTCTAATGAATGTTATACTTTATTTTGTTTGTCACCTTGCTAGTTGTTATCATTTTATATTTACCACGTTAAGATTAAATCTAAAAAAGGTGCCCTACAATAATATTTATTTTCTTTGGAATTTGCATTCCTCCCTGAAAATTTATTTTCTTTAGATTAAACACATAAGAGCAAATTTGTTATTTATTGTGTATTAGGTAAAAGAGCATCAGACTCAGCACTTTTCCACTAGGAATGTTCTCAGTGTAAAGTGAGATGTCTTATATTGCTTAAGAGTTATTGTTAGGTTTTTCCAAATGATTATTTAATTGCCTGAAATAGTTCATGAGATTCTTTTAGACAAAACACATTTCCTAAATCTTGACAATAATCATTTCATAGATAAGGAAAATCAGGTCAGATGTGCGGTAAGTTGTTGGAGATCAGGTGTAAGCTAACACGATCCTTGCACACGAAGGGACTAGCAAGGCTAGTCCCCTACCCACACAGTTTTCCCAGACTTGTTTTGATGGTGATTACCAGTAGAATGAGAGCAACTTTTGTAGAATGAGAGCAACCTTTCAAGGCTTACCAAGAAGTCTAACTATTTACTGAGATTTGCTGTACTGAGAATCTGCCTGATTTGTTGTACCAAGAATTTGTTCTTCTGCTTTGTCTCTCTCTTAGAAATATAGAGGAACAAAGAATACATTCCTCTTGACAGACCTCCTACTCAGTGTTTTGTGTTTAAAAAGTATTATGCAGTTAAAGTCACTGCAATCTCTAGACGACCTGTAGTCCTCCTGCTCCTGCTTTCCTGTCTTTCTTTTCTCAGTTCCCACCTCCCCACCTCAGGCTGGTTCGATCATCAGGCTGGCCCTGGCAGTAAGGAAGGTTTGGACCTACTTCTTGATGGCAAAGTAGAACTCAATGTTGCCACTTGTGTTAGTTTCCTAGGGCTGCTATAACAAAGTACCACAAACTGGGTGCTTAAATCAGCAGAGTTTTATTCTCTCACAGTTCTGCAGGCCAGAATCTGAATTCAAGGTGTTGGCCCAGTTGTGCTCTCTCTGTTGGCTCTCTATGAGAGCCCAGCCCATTCCTTCCTCTTTGCTTCCTGTTTTCCTGGTAATTCTTATCATTCCTAGACTCATAGAAGTATCAGTTCAATCTCTGCCTCTTTCACCACTTGGTATTCCCCTCTCGAGGGTCCCTGTTTCCCTGTCCCTTCTCCTCTACTTATAGGGACGCCAGTCATATTGTATTAAGGCCAACCCTGTTCCAATAGAATCTCATCTTAACTTACATATTAATCATATTTGCAAAGACCTTATTTCCTAATAAGGTCACATTCCAGGAAGGACATGGATTGTGATGCCACACTATTCAACCCAGGACACCAGTAAACTTCGGTGCTGAGATCATCTGCTTCCTACCTATCACCCTCCCCCGCTTCAATTGTGTGTACTGGTATCTGCCTATTTATTAGACTCATACCAAATTATGTAGAAAAATATCATATCTTTAAGCATCCTAAAATTTCTCTGCCATTGTTGTTTCAAATACTTTAAAACACCTTATATATCCTATCTGCTTTGCAAAATGTTTCTTCATCTTGGAAAAAATGTGATCCTCTTTGTTTCAAATTATAGGAGAAAATAGCACAGATCTCCTATCCTTGGACACTCACATGGCTAAAGAAAACAGACTGTGAAAATAAATACATTTCTCTGCTGACTCAGAATTGCTGGAGATGTTTTATTGCATGGAGAATGCCTCCATTTAGAAAATGTCCTGGGAAACTGAAAGTAATTAAAGGGAGAGTGGAGAAGTAATAATGCAGAAAGCAAAGATTCTTCAGGGTGGTGGAGGGGCTACTGTTACAGGACAACCTTCTAAATGGAAAGAAAACCACATGTAACTTGTGGTGACAAATGCTGTCTATTCCTTTATTAATGGGAAAGTGTATATTTTTGGAGTGGAAACAGGAGGGTAGATAAGACTTCAAAAAAACTAATATGATGTTGAAAGGAGGTTGAGGGCTATTTTTAATCTCAGGATGTTAACTGGGACACGAGAAAAAAGCTGGTATGCTAACTGTAATAATCTGGATGTCATATTATAAGACCTGAAAAAAATTAAGTTAATTTAGCTACTTAGTTCATTTGAATGTAGATGGAATCTAAGGAAAGATGGAAAAAGCAAGCAGTTTTGAAAGTATAGATGGTTTCACCTTCTCTGAGGGCTGAATGAAGCACGCACATAAGTGAATACAGGAAAACAATATATTTAAACTTTTTTCTCTTCCTTTTCTTAATAAACATTCCTAGTAACAGATCCTATACTATCGGAATTTTTGTGTCCTTTTACAACAATATTTTACAGGAAAGCTGTGTGCCTTTTTTGCATTCTTATTCAACATAAGAGAAAATTTGTGTAAGCATATTATCAAAACTTGATCAGTTTGAATTTTTTGATGAAAATAATGCTTCCTTTATCCAGCATTTTAGGAAATGAAGTTTTTATGAAAATAATGCTTCCTTTATCCAGCATTACTAGGAAATGAAGTTTTCCTGGCTAAGTACTAACATATAAAGATCATTTATTTTTAATCCTCACCTGAGGACATGCTTTTATTGATTTTAGAAAGAGAGGAAGGAAGAGAGAGGGAGAGAAAAACATTGATGAGAGAGTGAAACATACATGGATCAGTGCCTCCCGCATGCTCCCTGATCCAGGGTAGAACCTGCAACATTGACTGGGAATTGAACTGCCACCTGTAGCTGTCAGAGAGGGAGTTCTAACAAACTGAGCCACACTGGCCAGTGGTAAAGAGTGTTTTTATCCAAGCTTACTGAGGCATATGTGTGTGTGTATTTTTCCTTTTTAAAAGCCTTTAAAAATTATGTATGAGGAGCATGACATCAGGATGATGGTTGAATAGATGGTCCCTGGCTCACATACCCCACCGCCTCCCCATGGACAAACTGTCTTTGCTGGAGATTTAAGAATCAGGTAGGAGGTTATGACCCTTCATGTGGAGCCCAAGACCAGGAGAACCACTTAGAGAATGCAGGCCCACACCTTGGTGGTGGGATCATGGATTTTAGTCCTGGATACAGACTAAAAGTAGCCCTGTCCCCCAATGGATACAGTACAGCCCTGCTTAGCTGACATTTTGCACCAGTTCCATCTTCCAAGGGATCTGGGAGGATCCATCCCTGTCTGTGCCCTTAGTCATAGGCCACTGGCCTTAGACTCAACTGTGGATCCTGAAGCAGTTCTGCGACCTGGCTCAGCCCTAGACCACCCCTTCTATGGTAATCTAGAGTCATTCCTGCCCATGCAGGGACCAGCAACACTTGTTTGTGCCCCTGGAAAGCAGGACTGTCAGTATTAGTCCTGGCTGTGGACCCTGAAGCTATCCTGTGACTCAGTTCTAACCCTGCTCTGTTGTGGTCCAGGGGCAATCGTGCTCACACAGAATCTGGCAGGAGACATGTCCATCTGTGCCCCTGGTAATAGATCAAATGACCTAAACCTATGGTTTCAGAGACAGACTTATGACCTGTCTTCAGTCATGTTATACCATGGTGAGAAGGCAGACCTGCCACTCAAGGACCTGGGGAGAGCCATACCCACCAGCTCACCCAGTAACAGACCTGTTGCTCTTGGACAAGACAGCGGATCTACAAGCAGCCCTGGGACCCAGCTACAGCCCTGATCTATGATAGTCATAGAGGCCTCCTGCATGCCCAGGGATAGAGTGGGAGCCATCCATGTGTATATCTCCGGCCACAGGTCTGCCATCTGCAGGCTTGGTCACAGACCCAGAAGAGATCCCATGACCTGGCTCCAGTTTTGCTGGACTGTAGCCTTGGCGGCAGTCTTATCCACTTGGGGGTCCAACAGGAGCTGTGCACTCCCATATCCCTGGCAACTTTGTTCCCATCTGTGGACTAGTAGCAGTCATGTGATTCATCTCAAGCCCCACTAAATTGTGTTCTAAATGCTCTATCAGGGGTCCTCAAACTTTTAAAGTGGGGGCCAGATCACGGTCCCTCAGAGAGCTGGAGGGCCGGACTATATGAACTACTAATTCCTACTGTAACACCTCGGCTGCGCTCACTGCCCAAAAAACCTGGCGGGCCGGATCAGACTCCTCTGCGGGCCGCATGTGGCCCGCGGGCCGTAGTTTGAAGACGCCTGCTAGGTCTTGTGAAAGAGACAAGTTCCTCTTGGTCTTGAGGAGCTCAGTGCCAGGAATGGGAAACACATGTATCTGGGATCCTTGAAGTCCCAGCTAAGGGACCAAAATTTCTAGTTATTCCGGTGAACATAAGCATCAGCAATTTGGAAAATAGAAATGATCATAGCAATTCAATTTTAAAGATTGATAAAGTCATTATGACTAAACATGAGCTGGATACTTGTATCTATTCTACAGTGATGGCCTGATCAACACTTGCAATGTGCTCATCAGAGTTCCTGGCACATAATTAGGACCCATATTTATATTAAAATGAAAGAATCCTATATAATAAAACGGTAATATACTTTTGACCAAATGGCAGAATGTTGCTATGGCATGCACTGACCACCAGGGGGCAGACACTCAATGCAGGAGCTGCCTCCAGCCCATAGCCTCAATTGCTGATTGTAGGCCCCAATAGCGCCTCTCAGTCACTTCCCTGGCAGGCAGGCTCTGATCACATGATGGGGAAAGGGGAGCCAAGGGTGGGTGGCCGTGGATGTCAGGTTAAGGTCCCCACCCCACTGATGGCCCCACACAGATCAGGGGATGGGGCCATTGAGCAGGCAAGAATGGCCAACCTCTTGATCTCTCCCCCCGACCAGTAGGCTCCGATCACTGGATGGTGAATGGGGAACCAGAGGTGGGTGGCAGTGGGGGACAGAGTCAGCTTCAAGCAGCAAGAGAAGATGGCCCTGATCACAGGCCAAGCTTAGGGACTGTACCCACCCACAAATTGTATGTGCCGGGCCTCTAGTAGGACATTAGAGAATACAAAGTACTGACTTAGAATGGAATTGTGGTGTCTGATAATTACATCTGGGATTACTAGAAAGAATGTAGAAAGAGGGTGTTTTATAAAAAGCACATAAAGCATTGAGAATCTAGAATTTTTTTTCATATTATTTACTAAAGGCCTGGTGCATGAAAATTCATACACTGGAGGGGTGTCTCTCAGCCTGGCCTGCCCCCTCTCACAGTCCAGGAGTCCTCAAGGACAGAAGGTGACCCAGCGATCAGGGGAAGGTGACACCCCTATCACACCTCTGCTGCTGCTGCTGCTGCTGCTGCTGCTGCTGCTGCTGGCAGCACAAGCCTTGGCCGTCCTTGGTTACCTGAGCCTTGGGCGGCCCTGGGCAGCTGGGCAGCTGACATCTAAGGCTTGCCTACACTTTGGGCCAGCCCTAGGCAGCTGGGGGGTGAGAGGACTGGGGGACTCAGGAGGCAGGAACATGGAGTGGCCGGACCCACCTGGGGCGGACCCAGCACTTCCACATGCCTGTAGCCCTGGTGGGGCAGAGGGGACTGTGCCCTGCCATCTTGTGGTTGTGGACACTGCCATCTCTGAGGGTACGGCAGTCAATTAGCATATTACCTCCTTATTGGCTGTGGGCACTGCCATCATTCTGAGGTTGTAATGGTCAATTTGCATATTCCCTCTTTATTAAATATTATAGTATGTTGAAAAACAGATTTAGGAGGAGTAATTGAGAAGAAGAGAACATAAGAATTAGATGAAAATTTCAACCTGGGTTTTCAGAGCATGTTATAAGGTCCAGAAAGTAATTATGAGAGATTTGGTTAATGAGGAAAAATATTTATGAAGGTGACTAGCACTGAAGGTCACTGTGTGATATAAACTCAATCACCGGGAAGTTAAGATTATCCAGAATTGAGGATCCAAAGAAAAATCATAAAAAAGATAAAAACCCCAGTGTGTGACTAGAAGAATAAAATTTTGGGAGAGGCATCAAGTAGGAAAAAGATAATGACCCTATTGTCAAGCATTAAAATTTTGAAGACTAAATTTAAAAGAGAATAAATTGCCACTTAAGGAAATAGGAGAAGGTCAGATTTCAGTTAAGGAGATTAAGAATTCTAGATTGTAGAGAAGAAACAGAAGAATGGAAAAAGCCTATGGAAAGGCAAAAGTTGATATGAATGGAAAAGACAGTCTGAGATATGATAGGTGACCAGAGAGATCTTTACCTTATGCAGTTACTGCAAACCTACATGAGAAAGTAGATAATAAAGCTATATTAATGAAACCAAATTTCTGCCATGCTTTTAAAAGAACTTTAGTCAAAGTTATTTTGTTGTCCAGATGACATGAAAATTCCATAGTGAAGTGTCATGGGCAGAAAAATCTTTGCCTCCTACAATATAGACTATTCTTTCTTCAATATATAACTAGGATGGAATATGGAAAAAAATGCTATTCCTCAGAATTCCCTATTCTTCTGTTTTTAGATATTAAAAACAATGCGTGCATATCCCATTTTCTGAAGGAATCACTT
Organism: Pipistrellus kuhlii; assembly: GCF_014108245.1. NCBI lineage: Eukaryota > Metazoa > Chordata > Mammalia > Chiroptera > Vespertilionidae > Pipistrellus > Pipistrellus kuhlii. Next base: position 109,357,725 of record NW_023425404.1, on the reverse strand, counting down.
ACCTCCAAATACACATTCTGGGGTAAAGGAGATGTCATCAAGGGCAATAAAGATGTGTTCATCGCCACTCAAATCAGCTTCAAATGCCACCTTAAATGGACTGTGACTGGAGAGATGTACATATCCGTATACCCAACCGGTTCTTTTATTGCCAACCACTGACCACACCAGGATATTTAGTCCAGATTCCTCAATGATATACACCTATGGGTAAGGGAAAACAGAGAAAAAGCAACTCTTTATGGTTTGGATATTAGAAATACACACACACACACACACACACACACACACACACACATATCCAAGGCAGGATAATCTTCTCAATGTGAACAGAAAACACTTTTGACTTGTTTTGGCTTGTTTCCATGGTGTTTCAGAAAGAAGGAAGCCTGGAGAGTACTCTAAACTGACTTGATGTTTTTAGGGTTTTTGTTTTTTTTTAATGTAGGCGCTAGTTTTATTTCTGTGTAATGTACCCTGTCAGGTGCTACAGGTTAAAATAGGATTTTAATGGGCCATGTGATAAACCCATTTCCTCAACAATGGCCTGGTGCTTCAAAGGGCAAACTTTGAAGTGGACTGCCCCCACTTGAATCCTTATTCTGCTCTTCATTGGGCATCCAACTTCTTAATGAGAGAACGTGGCCATGTGAAAGCTCACTACCTTGATTATAATATTTTCTATATGTACATACTATGGTTATAAGGTGAGCACAGTATGTTATATTGTCTTTTGTTAATTAAATCTTTGGTTTTGTCATGTTAATTTCTGTGTATAGGTAAAAACTATAACATTTTTAAGCATCTAAAAAGCTGGAGGTGCTTACAACTAGAATGTCTCATTGCTAAGGAGAAATCCATGTCTAACCAAGGTTGTACACTGGAAAAAAAGGAAACCCTCACAGTAAGTGACTACGAGAGTTTTAAAGTAATTTCAGAAACTAATGTCAGAAAATATTTAATATTTTGACAGAAAATCTTTCTGAATTAACTAACATCAATATTCAGGATGTTCTAAAGTTCACGGGCTAATAAAGTTCAGGATTCAACAAAGAAGAAATGAAATAGAAATACAGTTAGTTTTTAAACCAATTCTTGTGCCAAGTTTTAATAATTTTAAATAAAAAACCTGTCATTTATAGCTCTCTTTACCAAAAATTCTGTGCTTAAACAATAAAAAAATGTAAAGCTCCAAAGTTATTTTTCTATATTTTATTTTTTACTGAATTTAATAGTTATCAGTTCCCTAGATTATTAGTAATGTACTTGAGCAATCACTTATACTATTCTTGCTTTTATAGAAAATCAAGACCCAGAGAAAACACATAGATTATAATTTTCTTGCATTGCAATAGTCTTGTTTGTACAATGACATTCCCCTTTATTAAGTAATCTTACTTTTTCACTTTTTTCTTAGTGTCAAAATTTATCCTATAAAAATCTATCCAGAACATATACTAGCACAAGAAGATGATAAGACCATTCATCCTACTGTATAAGATATTATATTGATATCTAGATATACTACTAAGAATTGTAAAATATTCCAGACCTGGAAATTAAGCATGTTGTCAATGTTCACAACTATAAAAAATTTGAAGTCAAACCAAAAACTTGACTGTTAATGGACATTAAACAAAACAATAAAAATAAATCTAGGGAAGGGGGTTAAACTGAAGAAAAATAAAAAGCTTGCACAGCATGAAACCTGAAAAGTACTAATTTAACATTTTGAAAAAGCAGATATTTCTTCAGCAAAAATCACTTTTTATATTGATGTTTCAATAAATGAAACATGCTAAGTCTCAACATGAAAGGAATTTGAGTCAGTTAAATGTTTCCAGTCTCACACAAAAGAAAACATTCATCCCAAAGAGTCTTCAGCTCCAGGATTTGGTGGATACATAGTTGTCACATTTATGCAAGTTTCCCCCACATCCCTTTTTTAAAACTTAAAAGTAAAAAAACAAACAAAAAACAAAACAAATAAACAAACAAACAAAAAGAACTCTAAAAATATATGAAGCTTTCAGTTCAACTTGATAACCAGACAGCTCTACAAAATTATACTAAACTAGAGGCCTGGTGAACGAAATTATGAAATTCGTTCATGGGTAGGTGTGTCCCTCAGCCCAGCCTGCACCCTCTCCGATCTGGGACCCTTTGAGGGAATGTCTGACTGCCCATTTAGGCCTGATTTCAGCAGGATGGGACTAAATGGGCAGTCGGACATCCCTCTCACAATCCAGGACTGCTGGTCCCAACGACTCGCCTGCCTGCCTGCCTGATTGCCCCCACCACTCTGCCTGCCAGCCTGATCATACCCTAACCACTCCTCTGCCAGCCTATTTGCCCCTAGCTGCCCTCCCCTTAGGCCTGGTCACCCCCAACTGCCCTCCCTTGCAGGCCTGGTCCCTCCCAACTTCCCTCCCCTGATGACCATCTTGTGGCAGCCATCTTTTGTCCACATGGGGGCAGCCATCTTTGACCACTAAGGGGAAACCATCTTATGTGTTGGAGTGATGGTCAATCTGCATATTACTCTTTTATTAGATAGGCTAGAGGCCTGATGCACGCGGCTGGTTTGACCTGAAGGGTATCCCAGATCAGGGTGGGGGTTCCCTTGGGGCATGGGCAGCCTGGGTGAGGGTCCTGTTGTGGTTTGCAGGCTAGCCATGCCCCCTGGTGACCCAAGCAGAGGCCCTAGTATCCGAGATTTATTTATCTTCTATAATTTAAACTTTGTAGCCTTGAGTGAAGGTCTGGGGCAGCCAGGATGTGTGGAAAGCTTGGCTTCCTCCATTGCCAGGGAAACCCAATCCTGCTGCTCTCTCTGTGACCAAAGCAATTTGGGTTGGGTTAATTTGCATAATCACTCCTGATTGGCTGATGGACGTGGCTTGTGGGTATAGTGGAATGATTGTTAATTTGCATATTGCTCTTTTATTAGATAGGATTGAGTTTTTAGGTTTTGACATAATTTTAAACATAAATTCTGGGTTATTTCACAAAGATTTACAACGAAATAGCTTTATTTTATAACTCTACCTGGGAAAATTAGTGCAAAAACCAATTACATGAAATATAACACAAAACTTTGTTTTTCACCCCAAAATTCTATAATAGCATATTATGTATTTTAGTTATTAATGTATCTATTTTATTTACACTTCATTGTATTCTCTACCTTCAGTCTTTTAAATCTTCAATCAACCCTGGATAATTTTGCCAAACTCCTTTTTCTTTCATTGTCCTTTTACTCTACTTCTCAAAATCTCACCCCCTGATTGCTTCCAACCTCCCCTTCCCACCCTGCCAACATACACACCATCATGAGCTTTATCATTATGTCTCCAATAGATGCCAACCTATCTTGTCTCATTATTTCACCCTATTACAGTCCAAATGAGTTCTGGTCAACTTCATTAACTAACTTAATTGCAATGAAACTCTTTTTGAAGAAGCAACTCCTTAACACTTGAATAAACATTCCTTTGGATTAAAATATTCAATAACAAATATGAACAGATAATAGACAATATTAGTGATAATTATTAAATTCACAAAATTATGGATATCAGAGACTAGTTATTTCAATAATACCCATGTGTCTAAATTATCCAGGTAAGAATTTAAATAATGCGATTAGTAGCTGTTGTTGAGGTTCCTCTCTTCCTTACTGTTTTCTTAGGTAAGACAGGAAGGCCGGAAAAGTCTGAAAGTGCTTATTCCCCTTCCCCCACCTGGAAAGCTATCAGAGGCTGGGATGGGTATTTTTTCTTTCTGGTAAACTCTGGTAAACTCCAATAAATCAAGCTCTCTTTAAATAGTTTGACTTGAGGGCAGATCTGGCCAAGAAGATTAGAATGCTGGGTATATTTCAAAATGCTTTATTTTCCCATTTTCCTACCAAATGGTTGTAGTGACTTTTCTCTGTTTTTCAATGTGGGAACCTTATAAGGCTGTTGTTAGAGGTCAAACTCACAAAAATATGGTATTGTTTCCAAATGTTTAACTTTCTAACTTGTCCAGAGTGGGCCTCTGGCAATTCATTAATTATAGCTCAGGTTTTCTTACCCCAATACTGGGTAAGAAGCCCAGGCCCAGGCCTTGCCTTAGCAGCTGTGTCTGGGCTTCAGATCCAGCTCTGTCCTGGGAACCAGGGGGATAAAGAAGGATGGCTGAGGCCTCAGTGATATAGGGTGCCCTGTCCTCACTTTCTCCTGTCCTTCACAGGACTTTGGCAGGTGGGTTGGGGGATGGTTGGCCTAGAGTTGGGGAAACAAAGGTTCAAGGCTCTTGGAGGCTCCCTGGATGGTGTGGGGCTAGCTGCAGCACTGAGGGGAATCTGGTCCAGCAACAGGCACAGGGGTGGGGCACATCTCAACAGGGCCCTGCTTTCAGGAACCCCCCCCCCCCCCACCGCCACCACTCCCCTGCCTGCCACACCAATATGGTAGAACTTATTCAATTCCAAATATGATTGTAGCTATATGAATTTCTGGGAAAGATAAAACTATAAATTCAGCAAGAAAGATTAGTGATTGCAAGGGATATGGAGGTGGTAGGGAGGAATGAATAGGTGGAGCACAGGTGGATATTTTAGGGCAGCAATGCTATTCTATATAATAATCTGGAAGTGTCATACCTTTGTGAAAACCCATGGGATGTACAACAGAAAGGGTGAACCCAAAGGTAAACCATAGATTTTAATGAATAATAAAGCATTAACAATGGCTCATCAATTGCAACAAATGTACCACAATAATGCATGATATTATAATAATGGAAACTTGGGGTAGGAGATTCAAGGGAGTATATGGAAATTGAATGCTGCTGAGTTTTTCCTGTCAATCTGTAGCAGCTAATGAGAAAGCCTATTAATTAAAAAGGAAGCAAAAATATACAAGTACAGAGCTGGTATGGAATTTTCCTTATTTGCTTTGATTCACTCAATTGCCTAATTAGTGGGAAAATCACAAATGTCTCATCCATTTTAACGTCAGTTAAAACAATTATTCAAATGGTCACTTGGTTCTCTAAATACATTTACTCACTTTTCCCTCCCTTCCCTCTTTCCATCACACTTTTTAATTTCAGATATTTTTAAAAGTCTGGTGGTACTTCATCTCTAATTTTACTAATGTCAACTGCTTTCCCAAGCTCCCTCTCCTGAGACCTTGCCACTTTGCCTGATCAAAGGCAAGGATGATCAAATACCAGGTACATTATGTATCAAAGGAAGTACTAAAGAACTCAATTCCTAATAACAATTTTTCTAGAACCAGGCCCCTGAGAAAAGTTAATGAGAAGATCCTTACAATGCCACAAAGCTTTCTTTAAGATTTCTCTCCCCTGCCCCTTTCCTCTGTTTTGTACCTCTCTCCCTCCTTGTATCAATCCACAAGGCCCTCTTGCTACTCCTCCTAAACACCAGGGACACTAGACTTGAAGCTTTGCGCTATTTCTTGTCGCTATCTGCAATGTTCTTCCACCTGCAGCTCATGGTTGCATGGCTTACTCCCTCACCTCCTTCAAGTGTTTGCTCAAAGTTTACATTTTTACCGTGGCCCCCTCTGACTGTGGCTTTGAAAATGAGCCCATACCCAGCTCCACAAACCTATTATTCTGATTTACTGTATTATATAGTTTTGAAGAATAATTTTACTGAATTTATTGGGGTGATATTGGTTAATAAAATTATATAGTTTCAAATGTACAATTCTATAAGACAGCATCTGTATGTTGTATTGTGTTTTCACTACCCAAAGTCAAGACTCCTTCTGCCATCATTTATACATCCCTTACCTCCCCACACCCCACTTTCCCTCTGGCAGTCACCATGCTGCTGATTGCGTCTATGAGTTTTTTTTGCTTTTATTTTTTTTTCCTTAATCCCATCACATTTTTCACCCAGCTTGCCAACATACCTCCCCTCTGACAGCCATTTATCTGCTTTCTGTATCTATGAGTCTGTTTCTATTTTGTTTGTTTATTTTGTTAATTTGATTCAACATTTAAATGAAATCATATGAAGATATTTGTCTTTCTCTGACTGGCTTACTTCACTTAGAATAATATGATCCAGATATACCCATGTTGTCACAAAAGGTAAAATTTCTTTCTTTTTTTAGGTTGAATAGCAGTCTATTGTGTAAATGTACCACAGCTTTTTTATCCACTCATTTACTGATGGGCACTTAGGCTGCTTCCAAATCTTGACTATTGTAAATAACACTGCAATAAACACTAGGGCACATATGTTCTTTTGAATTCATGTTTGGGTTTCTTTGAATAGATTAATAGAATATTAATAAAAGTGAAATTGCTGGGTCATAAGGAAGCTCCATTTTTATTTTTTTAAGGAAACTCTATATGTTTTCCATAGTGACTGCATCAATCAGTATTGCCACCAGCAATGTATGAGGATTCCCTTTTCTCCACAGCTTCACCAACATGTGTTTTTTGATTTATTGATGATAGCCATTCTGATAGACATGAGGTGATATTTCACTGTGGTTTTAATTTGCATTTTCTGATGATTAATGATATTGAACATCTTTTCATATGTCTATTGGCCATCTCTATGTCCTCTTTAGAGAAGTGTCTATTCAAGTCCTCTGCTCATTTTTTAATTAGGTTGTCTGTTGTTGTATGTATTTTTTTATGTTGAGTTATATAAATTCTTTATACATTTTTGGTATTAAGCTCTTATCAGATGTATCATTAGTGAATATATTCCCCCATTCAGTGGTTTGTCTTTTCATTTTGTTGATTGTTTCCTTTGCTGTGCATTACTATTTGTTTATTTTGTCTTGTTTCCATGTTACATGACTTTAAAACAACTACCCATCTTATTTATCACATTTCCTGTTTGCTGTTTTCCTCCATTATAATGTAAATTTTATGAGGGAAGAGAGTGTGTTTGTTTCATTTAATTATGTATCCTTAATGCTTAGAATATGACTGGGTACATAATAGATGCTCAGTAAACATTTGATAAATAATGAAAGCGTGAAAAAGGTAAAATTTTAAGAAGTTCAGTGTTTTCAAAGGATCTTGAAGATTAACTGGTAAAAAACTTTTAGAGAACTAGAGGGAATAATTGACTCATTAGTCAATAATGAGAGCAGAAGTAGAAGCTCATATTTCTCATTATGAAATTTCTATCTCAGCAAATTTATTATTTTATTTGAAAAAGAAATGTATGTACTTACAAAACTCAAAGTCATTCAGAATTTTCCTTATTTGCTTTGATTCACTCAATTACCTAATTAGTTGGAAAATCACAAATGTCTCCTCCATTTTAATGTCAGTTAAAACAATTATTCAAATGGTCACTTGGTTTTTCTAAACACATTTACTCACTCTTCCCTTCCTTCCTTCTTTCCATCACACTTTCTAATTTTTTTAAGACATAGTAATGCTCTAATCCCTATGTTTATAATAAATTACTTATTCACACTAAAACATCATCTCAACTTCATTTCTTTGTTTACTATTAGAGGTCACTGTGTTATAATTAAATACAAACATATAATTTTACATATATATGTATGTATATATGCTTAGAACAATCAGAATATGAAGATCAATTTACATTTAAGCTCTATCTTTAAAGGTTGAATAAATAGATCACTCTTTTTTCTTTCTTATTTGAGACAGAAGATAAAAAATACCAGTTTGTTCTCTAATGTCCCAAAACAAATTCAATGAGTTCATTCACATGAAATCCATGTTGAAACTATAAAAGACTAAAATTGGTTGGTGATTAGTAGTAAATGTGGTATAATAAGGCATTTCTATCATATTTTGAAAGCATACAGCTTTCCTTCAGTGTTTAACCTACTTGGCAATAAGAAGGATGAACTTAAACTGGGGCTAGAACCCAGATTCTAATCCTGGTTCTGCCAATACTAACTGTGTGTGTTTGTGTGTGTGTGTGTGTGTGTGTGTGTGTGTGTGTGTGTGTGTTTCAAAAGCATTGTTAGAGTCCTCTTAATAAGGGGATGATACCAAGAGCCTTGGAAATTTTTTTAACTCAGAAAGCTAGTCTGGGACAAAGGTTTCCCGGTATTCCAGTTGATTGCCCCTCCTGAACAGCAGTTGGGTTGCAGTAAACAGCAGTGGCTGAATCAGAGGAGGTAGAGCTGAGAAAACTACGGCTTCTATGCACATGGGAATGGAAATGGCAGATCTGTATTTAGCTCTACAACATTAACCTCACATTCTTTGAAAGAACCAGACTATTTGGAAGTAATCAGAAATAAAGCATCAGCAAAGTGACTCATATACTAGCAGAATGACCTGTGTAGCATTCAATATTAACCTGATATTTACAAGTGTTTTTTCCCCCTCCCAGCTAATAATATTGCTGTACAGACCACCTTCAAATGCCTTCAAAATACCTTCCCTCCAAAAGAAGAAAAATTAGCCGGCAAAACAGCAAATAGAAAAAAAAAAATGAAACAGGGTGTTAATTTAGTTTTAGCATGTTCTGCAAAATTGTAAATATTTTTAAAAAATGATTTGTGATTCTGATGGCAAAATGAAAACACATGCTTACCTAAACTCCTCAAGAATATTTGACTGCAAAGACAGGAAAAATACAGAAATAAATCTGACACACTGGAAAATCAAGAGCATACTGCCAACATAAAAAAAAAAGAAGAACTTTCTGAAAGTTTTAAACTGAATAGAAACTGGTGAAAATATGTAAGTAAAACTGTGAATGTTGCGAAAACCTACAAATGAAGAAAAGACCAACCTAGAAATGACTGTTCCCAGCAGAATTCTGGGAGCATAAAGACGAAGCTGGCTAGTAATGCATCTTTATAAAAAGTCAGGTCACTCTCTGTGTAAGGAGTTGCTGATCTAGCATCCGTGCCTGAACACACAGCGGGAGTAAATTCTATTGTAGTACTGTTCCTGTGGGAGATCTGACACAGGAGTTTCCATGAGTGGGCACTGGGACCAGAGCAATGAGGAGGTGTCTCTTGTGACTGCCATGTAGTCTTCATACCTTCCTCAACAAACAAACAAGCTACCATTACATCAGAATTTCAAGCCCACTAGAAATTCTGCTCCTCCTTTACAACAGAGCAAAAGAGAACCAGAGATCATGATTCAAAATAAGTATACACTTTTAGGGAAATGAGGGAAATGAAACTTCTTACTTGGTTGGAGGCAATGAAATACACACACACACACACACACACACACACACACACAACTAGAGGCCTGATGCACAAAATTTGTGCAAGGGGCATGGCCCTCAGAGCCTTGGCTTCCTCCAGAAGGTCATTTGGACGGTCGTTCTGCTGTTTGGTGTAATTAGCATATTCGCTCTTTATTATATAGGACTATTCAATGTAGACTTATCCACGTGTAGAAATATAAAACTAATAGTAAGTAACCAAACAAGTGAGGATAATTCTAAGAGACATTACATTGAACAAAATACCTCGAAGTAGATTGCTGATAGATTAAGTGGGCAATAAATAATGTATGTAATTCCCTTGAGAGATTTGGATATCCTATATATCAATAGAATACAATAGGATAGAACTTAAGAAAAAGAAACATTCAGAGTTCTTGGAAATTAAGAATATGATTGCAAGTATAAAACCCCAGAGATTAACTGAATAGCAGAATCAATACAAATTAAATTCCAAAAAGTAAACTGGAAAATTGAACCAAGTAATCAGACTACAGTGCCAGAAGACTGAAACATAAAACCTTTGAGGATATGTTAGAGAGTAGCAAGGACAGAGCCAGAAGTTTACACATCTATCTAATAGATTTTCCCATAAGGAGATAATTAAATCAATTACAGAATAAAACCACCTGGTGATAAAACAGGATGAGGGCCCATCAAACTTCCAGGATGATGAACTCCAGGAATAATAAAATATATATATATATATTTTACACATTTTCTGAGAGAAAAGATTTGTAAAAATCCTGGAGGAGAAATAATCAGACTGACATCTGTCTTCTGTAAGGCAGACAGATCATGGATTTTAGAATACAATGCAACAGCACCTTCAATAACTTAAGGAAACATAATTTTGGACCTAGAAGTTCATACCCCATCAAACTATCTTTCCAATATGGGTACATAACAGTTTTTCAATTAATCAGGAACTCACAAAGCTTACCATCCAAGTATACAATATTTTTGAAATTTGTGTAAAGAAGACATGTTATTTGGGGCTGAAGGGTCTGCCCCAGAGTTCATATGTTGAACCCTGAACCCTAGTACTCTAAAATGTGGCTGTATTTAGAGACAAAAGGTGATTAAATTAAAATGAGGCCCTTGGGGTGGACCCTAAGACATTTTTTCTGATGTTCTCAAAAACAAAAGGAAATTTGGACACCAGAAGAGATATAGACCAGAGATGATTACACATAGAGGAAAATTCACGTGAGGGAAGAGAAGGCTACTATCTGTAAGCCAATGAGAGAAAACGCAGGAGAAATCCAACATGTTGACAAGCTGCTCTTAGATCAGTAGAATCTAGAAACTTGAGTAAATAAACTTCTGTTGTTTAAGCTACCCAATCTGTGGCATTTTGTTATGTCAGCTTAGCAGGCTAATATACACAGTAAACAAAAAATTCAATATAGTGATTGCACAGAAATTGATAAGGGCAAGTGAGCAAAGATAACTATAAAAGTTTTACTTGATTATTATATATTAGTGAGGCATTTCAAAGATGTGATTGCCAAGAGAGGGGATGAATTACACCTCAAATCTTCTGTTCTAGCCAATTTTAGTAAATCATAGAGCTGGGAGGATAAGCCAAGTCAATAAAATCTTGCCAAAGATCTTCATTTATTTGAGGAGTGGGTAGGTTGGAAGTATGTAATTCATTTACAATAATAGTGGATAAATATTTTAAAGCAAATAAGCATCCACTTCAGAAAAAGAGACACAGCAATTAAAATGTTTAAATACTGGGAATAAGCAAGAACAAAAGACATAAAAATGGAAAAGACATATAAAGGGAAAAATAATGAAACAAGGAGAGAGACACAGAAAACATAGAAAAATAAGTCTCCATTTTAATAAAACAATAACCATAACACTGAGTTGATTCTGTAAAAGAACAGAAGCTCAGATAACAGGAAAAAAATATAACCCCAGCCTTGTCTTTATAACTGACATAATGAAAGCCAACTATCATGGAATAATAAAAATAAAAAGATGGGTAAAATTTTATAGAAATTATTATTATTATTATTATTATTATTATTTTAATATATTTTATTGATTTTTTTACAGAGAGGAAGAGAGAGGGATAGAGAGTTAAAAACATCAGTGAGAAAGAATCATCGATCAGTTGCCTCTTGCACACCCCCTACTGGAGATGTGCCTGCAACCAACGTACATGCCCTTGACCAGATTCAAACCCAGGACCCTTCAGTCCACAGGCCGACGCTCTATCCACTGAGCCAAACTGGTTTCGGCAGAAATTATTTTTTAAATGGTAAGAACATCCAAGTTATTAACAGGCAAAATATTTCAGTGAAAGTATAAAGAGGGATGTTTAAACTTGATAAAAGTTCTAATTCCCCAAGCAGATATAACTGTTGAATTCTTACACAATCAACAATATAGCTCTGAGCTATAAAGGGCTGAGATGGATATAAACAAAAAGACAAACTGAGAATTCTATAATCAAATTGGAGGAATTTAAAATACATTTTTCCCAAATTGACAAACTTAGTAGATACCAGTAAGCATGTAGAGGATTAGTATGTATCTCTGTGTTTCTATTGTCTTTCTATCCCTCTATCTATTTTTGAAATAAAATTAAGAAACAACCTTTCTTTGATGCATCTGTAGAAAATTTACAAATGCATATATAAATTTCACGTATAATAACGGAAGCATGTCAAATCAACAGGAGAGAACATAGTACGAATCAGTGGTGGTGGTGGAGGTGGAGGAACTGGCTTACAAACAGCAAAAATTAGGAGCTTCTAACTTCTCACCATACATACACAAAATGAAGTATAAGTGGATTAAGTGTAGAAATCAAAACTGTATAAATCTAGAATAAGTAAGATTATTTTTATGGCAGGAAAGTGCTTCCTAAACAAAGCATTAAATCCAGGATCTCTAAGGAAAATAGATTAATAGATTTCATGAAATAAGAATGTAAAGGAAAATTACTTTAATCAAATATGACATTTTAAAAATTTTATATAAAATAAAAGACCTAGACTTTTAAAAATATATATATCTTATTGATTTTTTACAGAGAGGAAGGAAGCGGCATAGAGAGCTAGAAACATTGATGAGAGAGAAAAATTGATCAGCTGCCTCCTGCACACCCCTTACTGGGGATGTGCCCACAACCAAGGAACATGCCCTTAACCAGAATCGAACCTGGGACCCTTGAGTCTGCAGACTGACACTCTATCCCCTGAACCAAACTGGGTTTTGTCAAGACCCAAACTTTTAAGCAAAGCTGGTTTTGGGATCTTTCTTACGGTGACTTTACACCAACACAATGTTGGCAAGTGTAAGAAATACCTTCTTTTGCAAATTCCCATGTCTGTGTCTTAAAACTGTGATATGATTTTAATGTTTAGCAGCATATTTATTCAAGTTGAGGTTACTTTTCTTTTTCGGATTTTATTATATTCTAAAGGAAAAGTTTATTTTGACGGTCAGATTAGATTAGCTCCTTCTCTTGAGTGTCAGCTTTTACATTTCAAATGGTGCCTGCCCACCCAGCTCCATTTATAATTTAATTGTAACTTATAGTAGTATGTTTCACCATCACATTTTTTTCTATTTTCTGCAATGGGAGATCACAGCACATCTCAGCATAGTTGGTTTTAGCTACACTATTGAAGTATCTCTTTGCTGGCAAGATCTACACACCCACCTTTGCTAATCTGGTAACAAACGCCCTTGATTCTTCTGTTGTGATGGATGATGGTTGTGTGTTAGACACACTCTCCAAGGCAAAGCTCGTCTGTCATGCACTCCACCCAGCAAAATGCCTGCACATGGCACATGCAACCTTACCTTTCTCTTTTATTTAATAGGACCTAACAGATTAAGATATGGAACACTGATATTATATTAAAAAAAGAAAAAAAAAACACTCCTTGAATCTATTCTCAAAAAGGGAGGAAATCACATAAATAGTTAGGTTCATTTTAACTGTTTTTATTGTATATTACTTTGTTACATCTTACAACTGATTGCAATGCAGCAGTGTATGTGACACGTGGAAAACTACTGTCCCAGTATATTGCTTCCTATATTTCTGCTTAAAATACATAAGATGCTCAATTTAGAGTACAATCTAGATCTTCTGAAAGACTGTTTAGATAGCAGGAATATGTTATGCTCCATGACTCCTACACATATATCTACCATTTATATCTGGGGATATTGCAATACTATTGTTTCCTCTCTTAAACACAATCTACTATTATTTTCAAGCTAGAGGCCCAGTGTCTGAATTCGTTCATGGTTGGGGTCCCTAGGCCTGACCAGTGATCAGGGCTAATCAGGGCCAATTGGGGCCGGGTGGCTGGAGGGAGAGCCTGTGGAAGGTTGGCTAGCCCCGGAGGTTGGCTGTGGGAGTGCACTGACCTCCAGAAGGCAGCTCCTGCATTGAGTGTCTGCCCCCCGGTGGTCAGACCACATCATAGCTACCTGCCGGTTGTCTGGTTGTTCAGTTGTCTGGTCATAATGGTGGCTTAGGCTTTTATAAATATAGAGGCTGCTCTTGATAAGCAGTGTGCCATCACTGGTGAAAACTATCACCATGAGCTTTAGCATAAACTGGGATGAAAGAGACGTGGTTAATCTGGAGCATCAGTAAAAATGTGCTTTTAAAAAAGAATAAAATTATAGATGTAATACTGATACTGCCTCCCAACAAATCTCATAATATTAACATCATAACATTTTAAAATTAAGCATTAATAATATAAAAAAGGAATAAAACAAAATAACCAGATGTGTAAAATGCCTTAAGGACATGCAATACAATGAGTACCTATTTAATTTTTAATACATATTTTTAAAAATGTAAAAAGCATTTTCAATATTTTTTCTCTTTTGAAACAACATTTTTTTAATTGGTTTTCTTATTCATTCAACATATGCCTGGAGGAATTTATGCTGCATTCATGATAATTACAAAATGGGCCAAGTCCTCATCTGTGTGGTGATATCTCACAGTAATAACAGGAGCCTTTTTGGCATCATTTTAACAGAGGTTATCAGTTTGTAAGTTATTCTTCACTGTACCAAATGGTAAATGGTGCCACAACTAAGTGAAAATAAATCTATTAATATTTTTTTCCCTCTACTACTAGGAAACGTTCATGCTCCATATTTCATTGCTTCATTACTCAATCATTCTTCATCACCGTAGTTATGTGGGTGGTAACATTGGGTGCTGATTGGTGTGTCAAGTGTCCTTTCTAGGTAATCTCATGCCCCAGCAGGCCCACTCTCACTTGGTGTTTTAAGAAACAAGGTTGATGGGATGAAACTCTTCCTCCTTTTCCAGACTTCTTACTCTGAAGGTCAGGGGTCTGGGAGCATCCAGGGAATAAAGAGAATTTCCTTTGTCATTAGCATGCAGAAAGCCACCCTCTGAATTGTCTGACTCTTCTACTAGGATATCTGTAAATGTGATGAGAAACTTGAGAAGTCCAAAACTGACCAGAGAAGGTCTTAATCAGTTTGACAAAGAGATGTAGTCTTGGTGATCCTTGAACTACTCTTTCAACAGTTAATCATTAAAAGCAGCCGAACACTTAGTACACTGCTGATGGAATGCAGATTGGTGCAGCCATTATGGAAAACAGTATGCAGTTTCCTCAAAAAATTAAATAAGGACTGCCATGCAATTATTGGTAAAACAAATACATATAGCACCCACTCACCAATGTTTAAAGGACTAGATTTCAATAATATTTGTAGAAAATAAGGAATGATTTTGAATAAAAATAAAGAAAACTAAAATGTGCCATAAAAATTGCTATCTATCAATAGATCTGAAAGACAGTAAACACAGACTGGAGCCAGTGGCTCTGGGGATGCCAAAGCCTGCCACCTCCTAGCTCTAGGACTTCAGACATGCTCCTGAAGCTTCCTCTGTCACATTATTTTCTTTATTAAAATGTGGATAATATTAGCCCTGGCTTGTTTGGGTAAATGGTTAGAGCATTAATTAGTCCATAGGTCATAGGTTTGATTCTGGGTCAAGTGAGGTTCTGCTTCCCAGCATATGTCAAGAGTTGGGCTCAAATAAACTCACAAAAATTGTTTACTGGTTCAATGGTTTTGTTTTTTTGTGGGTTTTTTTTTGTTCATTTGTTTTTTTGTTTGTTTGTTTTACATTAACATTACTTGGCATAGTCATGACAGGATTCCAAAGAAGCTCACCCAGGACCATCCCTTGGACTTGGAGTTGATGCTGATTGAGCCTGTGGGTTCTCCACCGATTGGCTGAATGTGGATTCTTTGAACTCTAGCAGATGCTGAGTAAGACCCTGGCATTAATGTCACCTAAGATAAGGACATCTAGAGAAGAAGATTCGCCAGAGCGAAGAAAAGAAGTTAAGCACTGGTAAAGGTGGGTCACAGAAAATTCAGTGGAGAGATTCACTGCGTGTAAAACTTGCGCCAAGTCTTGGAGGTCGAGAGCCTAAGGTGGGCAAGAAAGTCTTTTGTTTTGAGCCAGGCCATAATGGAGAAGGATTTGACCAAAAGGCAAAAATATTTTTGTAAATTTTTAGCTTCCATGTTCAAGGATAAAGAAATTAAAATGTTGAAAGGTACTCTTTCAAATCAGGCTCAAGGAAAAAGAGTGCCATTGTCATCTTTAATTATGTGGGGTCTTGTTCAATCACTATTATGCCTAATTTGTATGAGGGATAAAAAGTCCGGATAAGAAAAAGGGCCTTGCCAGATCCTCTGCCTCTGGTGTCCAGAGGTTCAAAGGCAGCTAGAGAGAGTGAGCTGTTAATCATCTCACCAGGGAATGCTCTGATGCTTTGTTTAAAAATTACCATAGGATGCCTTGAGACAAGCAGATTTTAGCTAAAATAACTTTAAAGGCCAGTCAATGCTTTGGAGAGCAGAATAGGAAGAGATTCAGGAAGAGAACAACAATTTATTAAGTCTATATGTTATCTGTTGAATGTAGTTTTATCTGTCATTTTATTTGGTTGGTGTACATTGTTAGTCTATTAAGCATGCCTTTAATTCAATAAGGAAACCTGGGCGGCTAGGTCAGTTTCTAAATTGCCCAAAGCAAGCAGGATGTGGGGGGGAGGGGGGGGGAGAGACATCTGGTGTTCCTGTAAAATGGACGCCTACTCCTGAGAACAATCTCATTGCTTCCAGCAGCCAATGGCACAAACATCCTTTGTACATTCCTGAGCCCTGGTGGGTGGGGGTGCTTTCAGGAGCCAACATGATGTGTCTCTCTACAGTCGATGTCCTGTGTGTGTGTGTGTGTGTGTGTGTGTGTGTGTCTGTCTGTCTGTCTCTCCCTCTTCCTATCTTCTACTCTCTCTAGAAATTAATGGGAAAAATACCCTTGGGTGAGGATTAAAAAATAAATAAATAAATAAATAAATAAAAAGCAGACAATGTTAGTGCTTGCCTCAATGAGGATTAGACCAGTCAATACATGTTAAACACTTTAGACAGTGCATAGCATATAGTAATCATCCTATACTACTCTCTGCTATTTTTATTTTTCTCTGCTCTTACTATCTTCCTAAACATCACAAGCAAAACAAAGGAATTCTCAGAAACACTGACCACAACAATAATGACTTCCTGAATGGAACAATCACATGCTTAATTCCATAGGTTTTAGCAGAAATCATTTAGGTCTAAAAAACCCTAACTCTATGTCAACACAACAGGTTAACTGTTCTGAAATATGAAAAATAGGCTACTAGAAACCCATATGGATATATGAATTCATCTCTTATCACTGAACACAGTTTCAAGTATTTGGTTATGTTTTTTTTTTGCTTCACAAGCAATTAGAAATTTCTACAAATTACCCAAAATAGTTGTAGAAGTATTAATTATTAAAGTAACCTGCCTTCCTTTGTGCATCTTTAAAAAATGAGTTTGGATATTAAAGGATTATAGTCATTTTTTTACAGGAATGCTTTTGGTCCAGTGTCAAACTTTACCTCTTTTCATAGATATTAAGTAACTCACATGAGTTAGCATTAAATATCAAAACAAGCTAAAATACTGGGATTAAATAATCTCATGGGAAATTTATTGGTTCACTGAGGTTATTTTGGCAATGTGAATCAAAAGTAACTAGCACCGTTTAAGGAGTGCTTTTAATTTTATATGTAGGTAGGTAATTGAAAAAAAAACTGAGCTAGAAAATAATGTATTAGCATTGTTCTATAATTTCCTGAGCTTTTGAATAAAAGGATATTGATGCCTGTATGAACATTTTATTATTCTGAATATTATTCAGAATATTATTATTCTTATAAAACAGTTGCCTTCTCTATGCAACACTCTACTTTGCAGACTGGGATAAATCTGAATTATTTGACTTTTTATTCCAAAAAGTTATAGAAAGCTCATAATTGAATTGCACTTTGATCTCCTCAACTGTACAAGTCTTCTTTGACTATTAGATTTATATGATGCCCTCCATAATATACTATTAACATTAAAGCATGAGTAATTTAGAAAATAATCTTAATATAACAGTGAAAATCTAAGTCTTGCTCATTATGTAGAAATTGCTTTTAGTTTATCCTAATACTTCACTTTAGATCAAGCCCTAACTTCTCTGCCCAAACTTCTAGAAATCATCTAACTTGTCTTCTTGCTTCACTTCCACTTCTGTCCTCCTCCTGCTACCAGCACTCATTCCTTTTCCCTGTAGTAGTGGGGCAGTCTTTTAAATTATCAAATAAGCTTATATTATATTATTCCACAGTTTCACACTCTCTGCTATGGATTGGATGCTTGTATGTCTCACCAAATTCATATGGCAAAGCCCTCATCCCCAATGCTTTAGTTTTTGGTGGGGCCTTTGAGAGGAAATTAGCTCATGAGGGTGAAGGCCCTCTGAATGGGATTTGTGTGGTTATAAAAGAGACCCAGGAGAGATGATCTCTCTGCCAGTGAGCACATAGAGAAGGCATCTATCTGCAAACCAGGAAGAGGATGCACAACAGAAACTGAACTAGTTGGCATTTTGACCTTTGATTTTTCAGCCCCCAGTACTGTGAGCTGTAAATTTCTCTTGTGTAAACCACCTAGTGGTCCATGGTAATTTGTTATAGCAGTCCAAGACACTACCCAATGACGTTGCATGGTTCTTAAATAAAATCTAATCTCACAGTCGTAAGTCCTTACAGGAGCTGGCCCCTGCCTGTTTGATATATATATATATAGATATAGATATAGATATAGATATAGATATAGATATAGATATAGATATAGATATAGATATAGATATAGATATAGATATAGATATATAGATATAGATATATAGATATAGATATAGATATATAGATAGATATAGATATAGATATATATTGATATATATATATATATATATAATTTTGTGCCAGCTGTTCTGGCCCTCACATTCCTTTCACCTTTGCACCTTTTTATTGACTTACTCCCTCTGTCTAGAACAAAGCTGGCTCTGTCTTGTCTTTCTTTCTTTTTTTTTTCTAATATATTTTATTGATTTTTTTACAGAGAGGAAGAGAGAGGGATAAAGAGTTAGAAACATCAAGGAGAGAGAATCAGCTGCCTCTTGCACACCCCCTACTGGAGATGTGAACGCAACCAAGGTACATGCCCTTGACCTGAATCTAACTTGGGACCTTTCAGTCCACAGGCAATGCTCTATCCACTGAGCCAAACCGGTTTAGGCTCCGTCTTGTTTTTCAAATATGAATTCAAACATTATTTTTCTTAGGGAGGATTCCTTACCATTCAGTATAAAATAACACTCTCAGCAGACCCTAAGTAATTATTCATCACCAAAATCTGTTTTATTTGCTTCAGGGTATTGTATCACAAATTGAAGTTTTCATATTTAGGTGTTTCTAATTTTGTTTTCTGTCTTCCCTACAAGAGGATAGTTTTTAATAAGTTAACATAAGCAGACAAATTTAAACAGACTGGTGCTGACTCAAAATTTTTCATTATTTTACAAATTAATATTTTCAAAAGATTTGTATTTTCTTTGGGATGGGCACTAATATCAGGCAGGGACAAGCTATAAAATATAAACTACTCTAACATATTTCAAAAATAGAGGAAATTTAATATGGGGAATTGGTTACAAAATTTATTGCAGAGATGAGAAACCACCAAGAAATTTATGAGCCAAAGATGAGTATGCACAGGAAGATGTTTCCACATCCTAAAACTAGAGCATTAAAGGGAAGTAGCCACCAAAATTGAGTTGCTGAAAGAAGCTAGGATTTGGCAGGCTTACTTAGTGGGAGTTAGAACTAAGGAACCAGTGCCTATTTGGATGAAACAGAGTTGCAGATGAGATGCAGTTAGAAAGTCAGTCAAAATAGAGGGAAAGGGAAGACTTGTGTCCTCTTCCTGCCTCTGTCTTTGGCCAGTGCCTTTCATTGGTCAAACTTATCCAGGTAGCAGAGAGCAAAGAAGCTTGGGAAATGTAGTTCTCAGGGATACAGAACAGAGCACAGAAGGGCAGAGATTATGCAGTACTTAATATAATTTCATTAAATTTGTGCTGGCAAGAAAGCACACTAACCACAATCTACAATTGGAAATCTCTATTAGGAATGTTGTACTATTTTCATTGCCTCATAAATCCTCTACTAGAAACCTCACCTTAGGTAGTTTCCTTGCCACACCTTTTCTAAAGGATTTATGTAATCACTGTAAGTAGTTTCAGATTAGCACAATTATACTCTGCCATGTGCTACAAGACTACATTTGCTCTTTATGAACTCAAGTGGTCATCTGTTATGGCACATCCTAGATCAGTGTCTCTCAGCCCTCTCAATTTAAACACCCTTTAGATATAAATTTTTTAAATTAGAAAGGTATTATATATTTAATGGAGAAAATTATAAAATTAATGAGTAAAAATAATAAAATAACATTTTTCTCCACCATCTAGAGATAATTAACCATTGTTTGTGTATGTTTGCATGTATTTCTTTTAACAATGTAGATATTTATATAGATTAATATACCAATTAATACACACCAATAAACTCAAAATTAGATATATGTTTTAAATGACATTCTGGAATGCATCTTTATTAACTGCTTTAGTTATTAATGAGATATAAACATTTCTCTTTATCACTAATTATTCACTAACATAGTTTAATATATTACCCTATCTAATAAAAGAGTAATATGCAAATTAACCAGCACTCCACTACACCCATAAGCCATGCCCATAAGCTACACCCACAAGCCAATCAGGAGAAAGTATGCAAATTAACCCCACCAAGTTGGCTGTGGCCACAGAGAGAGCAGGAAGGAAACTTAGGTTTCCCCGGCAATGGAGGAAGCCAAGCTTTCCGCACACCCTAGCTGGCCCAGGCTTCCACTCAATGCTACAAAGTTCCAATTATAGAAGATGAATAAATCCCAACAAAAATAGTGGCAGCCATGGAGCTGGAGAGAGCAGGAGGCTAGAGTTTCCCCTGGTGATGGGGGAAGCCAAGCTTTCCGTACACCCTAGCAAGCCCAGGCCTCCACTCCAGGCTACAAAGTTTCAATTGTAGAAGATAAATAAATCCCAGATTCCAGGATCTCTGCTTGGGTCACTGGGGGGGCGTTGTTGGCCTGCAAACCACCATAGGCCTCTTGCCCAGGCTGCCCAACACCCCAAGGGAACCCCTACCTTGATATGGACACACTTCAGGGAAAACCAGCTGGCCCCTACCCATTCACCAGGCCTTTATCCTATCTAATCCTATCTAATAATATATATATATATGCAAATTGATCATCACTCCAACACACAAGATAGCTGCCCCCCTGTGGTCAAAGATCCTGCCCCCATGAGAACACAAAATGGCCACCACAAGATGGCCAGCAGGGGAGGGCAGTTAGGAGGGACCAGGCCTGTAGGGGAGTGCAGTTAGGGGTGATCAGACCTGCAGGGGAAGGAAGTTAGGGGCAAACAGGCTGGCAGGGGAGCAGTTAGACATCACTCAGGCTGGCAGGGAAGTGGTTAGGGAATGATCAGGCTGGCAGGCAGAAGAAGTTAGGGGCAATCACGAAGGCAGGCAGGTGAGCAGTTGGGAGCCAGCAGACCTGGATTGAGAGGGATGTCCAACTGACCATTTAGGCCCGATCCCCCTGTGTTCAGGCTCGACTGAGGGACACCCCCCCACCTGTGCATGAATTTCATAGACCTGGCATCTAATGTTTTGATAATTATTATAAAAAATATGAAGCTTTCAATTACCAAAATATTCTTCATATTTTCATATTGATAACAACAATTAAGAACATTTATCCACATATATACCAACAATGCATGTTATTATTCATTTTATTCCTTTAAAAACTCTTTTTAATATTAAAATATAAGAGATTCTTCCTCATTACAATTCCAGTTAATATTAATTAGACTTTTGGTCTTAATTACTTTAGAAAACACACGAACAATTGTTAAGTTCTCAGACCCCTGATAAGGAGTGATCTATCCAGCAAACTTCCCCATGTCATAACTGCAGAGAGTTCTTACAAATGCAACACATCTGTTGAAATACCTCTGCCCCCATGACACTGATATGCCCAAATTAGAGATAATAAGAAAGAAAAAGTTTATAATATTATGAAAAAAACATGTTAAAAGACATCCTACAAAGATTTTAGTGTCACACAATCTCTGTCTTCCTTTTGTACCTTTAGTACTCCCACACTCCTGGGATTGGTCATGTAGAACCAGAACCGAACAGTACACATTCCAAGGCTTGCCGGGAAGTACTGAGAAGTAGTGATTCTTGCGGTGTATCCTTCTTTGGGACCAGTTGAGTTGACATACACAAAGTGTTGCCCACTACCTTGAAACAGATAAGAAGAACTTTTTAAAATTAAATTATATATTTTATAGCAGGAGGCAGAATGTAGTTATAACATGTACACATTTCATTTTTCTCCAAACACACACACACACACACATGTAAACATAATTCATTTACTTTTTGTGAGTTATATATCAATAACATTTATTTTTTTGAACAACAACAACAACAAAAAAGAGTCATGATTATGTGATTCTCAAAATTCACCCAGGGATGTGACTCGTGCATAAAGTGATAAAATATTTGTGTTTTTCCCAATTTGCTTAAATTGTCCATCAGTTTCAAGTACATAAAATATTTTGTGAGCTGCATGTTGAGCAGGTATTGGGGACTGATTGATGTATCTCATGTTCTGATTCACACACTAGCTACAGTAGTAATGAATGGTGATGCCAGCAAAATGAAGTGTAATTCTCAATGCCACTACATTATTTTTTTTCTGAGCAATAAATGACTTCTCCTCAATTGCATTATGGCATGAATATGTGAAAGATCTCTCTCTTTAAACACAGCTGGATTTATTTCCACTGCATACATCATCATATGTCTTTTGGCATTCTGTAGGTACTGTCTAGAGAAATACCTCTTCGGGTCCTTTGCTCATTTTTTTAAATTAGATTGATTGTATTTTTAATGTTAAGTTGTATGAGTTCTTCATAAATTTTGGATATTAATCCCTTATCAGTTGTGTAATTGGCAAATATCTTCCACCATGTGATAGTTTGGAGAAATACCTGAGATTTTACTGCCTATGTTTTCATCTCAGGTGATTATGGTTTTCAGTCTAACATTTCAGTCTTGAATCCATTTTGAGTTTATTCTTGTGTATGATAGAGGAGGTGATCTAGCTTTTTGTTTTTGTTTTGTTTTGTTGTTGTTTTTTGCGTATATCCATTCAGTTTTCCCCACACCATTTATAGGAGAGACGTCTTTTTCTCATTGTATATTCTTGCCTCCTTTATCAAATATTAATTGAATATAAAGGCATGGATTAATTTCTGAGCTTTCTATTCTGTTCCATTGATCTAAATGTCTGTTTTCATGTCAGTACCATTCTGTTTTTGTTACTACAGTATAACCTTATAATATAGTTTGATATTAGATAGCATGATACCTCCAACTTTTAAAACACTGCTTTAGCTACTTTAGGGGTCTTTTGTAGTTCCATATAAATATTACAATTATTTGCAAAAAAAATGACATTGGTATTTTAATAAAAACTATATTGAATCTGTAGATTGCTTTTGGTATTATAAACATTTTAATGATGCTGTAATTATTCCTATTCATGAGCAGAGTATATGTTTACATTCATTTATACCTTCAATTTCTTTCTTCAGTGTGTTACAATTTTCTGAATACAGGTCTTTTACTTCCTTGGTTAAATTTATTCCTAGGTATTTTTTGATGCAATTGTAAATGGTATTGCTTTCTTAATTTCTCTTTCTGATAGTTTGTTATTGGTGTATAAAAATGCATCTAAACTCAGAATATGAATTTTATGTCCTTTTTATTGAATTCACTTATTAGTTCTAGTAGCTTTTTTTGTGGATTTTTTAGGATTATCTACATACAGTATCATGTCATCTGCAAATGATGACAGTTTTTTCTTCCATTCCAATTTAATTAAAAAAACATTTTTATTGATTTTTTTATAGAGAGGAAGGGAGAGGCATAGAGAGTTAGAATCATCAATGAGAGAGAAACATTGATCAGCTGCCTCCTGCACACCTTCTACTGGGGATGTGCCCACAACCAAGGTATATGCCCTTGACTGAAATTGAACCTGGGACCCTTCAGTCCACAGCTCTATCCACTGAGCCAAATGAGTTTCAGCAAGCCTTTTTTTTCTTGCCTGATTACTATGGTTAGGACTTACAATATTATGCTGAATAAAAGCAGTGAAAGTGGACACTGTCTT
This sequence comes from Pipistrellus kuhlii, assembly GCF_014108245.1. NCBI lineage: Eukaryota > Metazoa > Chordata > Mammalia > Chiroptera > Vespertilionidae > Pipistrellus > Pipistrellus kuhlii. The sequence continues at coordinate 109,333,712 of NW_023425404.1, read as the reverse complement.
GTTCCTGATTTTAAGTGAAACATTTAGTTTTCCCTTTTGACTATGATGCTAGCTATGTGTTTGTCATATGTGTCCTTTATTATATTGGGGTATGTTTCTTTTATTCCTACTTTGTTGAGTATTTTAACTATAAATATATATTGTATTTTAAGTGTTATCTGCATCTATTGTGACAATCATATGATTTTTAGTCTCAGTTTTATGTGGTTTATCACATTAATTGATTTGTGGATTGAACCAATTTTGCACCCTAGGACTAAATCCCACCTGATCATGGTGCTTGATCTTTTTAATGTATTGCTAAATTAGATTTGCTAATACTTTGTTGAATATTCTTACATCTATGTTCATCAGAAATATTGACCTATAATTTTCTTTTTCTTTTTTTGTAATGTCTTTGTGTTTTTAATTCAGTAAAGCTGTCCTTGCAAAATGAGTTTGGAAGCCCCTCTTTAATTTTTTTGGAATGATAGGAGTTAATTTTCCTTTGAATGTTTGATAAAATTCACCCGTGAAGCCATTGGATTAAGATTTTTAAAAATATATATATTTTATTGATTTTTTACAGAGAGGAAGGGAGAGAGATAGAGAGCTAGAAATGTCGATGAGAGAGAAACATCGACCAGCTGCCTCTTTCACACCCCCTACTGGGGATGTGCCATCAACCAATGTATATGCCCTTGCCGGAATCGAACCTGGGACCTTTCAGTCCACAGACCGACGCTCTACCACTGAGACAAACCGGCTTCGGCTGGATTAAGATTTTTTTTTGTTGGCAGTTTTGTTGTTACTCTTGTTGCTTTTAAATTAATTAATTGTTATTTTTTTATTACTGATTTTATTTAGTTAGTAGGTATTCATCTATTCAGATTTGTTGTCTCTTCTTGACTCAGTCATGGAAGACTGTATGTTTCTAAGAATTTATTCATTTCTTATAGATTGTCCACTTTGTTGTCAAATTTATTTCATATGCAAAAAGCCACAATATTAGGGGATGAGACTATTAAACACTGACCAATTTCTCAAATCTTTAAATTGGATTGAACATCTTCACTTCCTATTCCAAATTTTTCATTTCATATTTATTTCCCGTTTCATATTTATTTTCCCCAGTATTTACTTTTATTATAGTAACTTCTGAAGAACAGTTTATTAAATATATGCTATAATTACAAGGATTTAGTACAATCTAAAATTTACATTTTAGAAATATATTATGTATATTATGAAATTTAATTAAATATTTATAATTCACTGGGTCTAATAATAACACATCATTTCACTGAAGCTTATCTACTTCAGTAAAAGACAAACAGTGTTATGTAGAGCTCAACATCAAAGCTAGCAATTCCAATTATTAGTTAGTGCACTTTAAGTGTGTTTTCAAAACACATCTAACCTTTTGTAATTTGCATATTCAATTTTAGTTTTACAAAATACTATACCTGATCACAAAAATCAGAAAGTCAATCCCTGGGTAATGTGTTAATGCATGAAAATGTGAAATTTTATCCATTTTAAAATTTAAGAATGCAAAACCATGCCTGGCAATTTAGAAGAGACCATTGCAAAGTTGGTTTTTGGGGATTTTTAATTGTGGAATTCTAGCATATGTAAATTTGGCTTTGTAAGGAGAAAAGACTTGTTGCAATAACACATTTTTTACTTGAGAACTATAAAGATTTAAAAGTTGCTTTGCCTCTTGAAATTATTAATAGAATTAAGTGAATTATCCAGGAATTATATAATGTGTAACAAATTTATAAAACCTTACATTGGATTACATTTTCAGAAATAGACTCATTCTTTATCTTGCAAATTCAGACCATACCCACTTTCAAACATTGATAAACTTTCAGTTGCTTCTTTGAGAATTACATATATATATATATATATATATATATATATATATATATATATGGCATAATCCTTGGAGAAGGTCACTCTAACATCCCACACAAAGTTCATAATCCATTAAAGCAGTTAATAAATCTTAAACATGTAAACTGCTAGAGCATATTTAGAATGCAGTGGTAAATCATTAAATCAGTTCACTTCATTTGTGTGTGACTCCTTGCAATGATCAACAACATTCATGTGCAATATTTTGTTGTTGTTGGTTTGACTTTGGACTATTTTAAAGCTTTCTACTGTCCATTTAAAAGTTAATTAACTCTCATATATTAGATCTCATTACTTAAATTACTTTTTAAAATCTAGCATTGCTAATTAAGTATTACTAGATGCAGTAGTCTGGAATGTGGGTATTCATTAAATATGTCTGAATGTATTTTTAAAAATTTATCTTTATTGCTGAAAGTATTCAGATCCGGGGACACAGTGTGATAAAAACCTGGGAAGGCTGGGTGGAGGGGTCAATGGGAATAAAAAAGGAGACATCTGTAATACTTTTTACAATAAAGATAAATCTTTAAAAAAAGAAAGTATTACAGATGTCCCTTTTGTACCCAATTGACCCTCTCTACCCCCCTTACCCTCAGGCCTTCATCTCTGCCTTCTGTGTTTTTCTGTACACTTTCAGATACTACTTTAGTTTTGCTTATACAGGTTTTATAAGTTTTTAATATTCTCTTTTTAAATTATCACCTGAGGATATGTTTCCATTTATTCTGTTTTGTTTGTTTGTTTTTTAGAGATTGAAGAAGGGGGTATATATAGAGAGAAACATCAATGTGAGAGAAAAACATGGATTGGTGCACCAATTGGGGATAAAACCACAACTTGGAAATGTTCCCTGACCAGAATAGAACTACAACCTTTGGTGCGGGAACCCAGCCAAATAAGTCACTGGCTAGGACTAAGTTGTTAATATTCTTAAAGAATAGATCTTATTTTTCACATATCAATTAAAATCAGGCACTGAATAGAAGTTTCTCATTAATATTCCATTTTTTACTTTAAGAACTATTTAAAGAATTGCACACATTTTAGAAAATTGGGGTCTACTTAGTGCCCAATAGTGTAAATTCAGCATCAAAGTGCATTGTTTACAAGTCACCATTGTTACTCGATACTGGGTTACCCAAATGTACAAGCCACACTCCCAACCCATCCCCACACCTCATGGACACTTTCTCCTTCCGGTGCTACCGAAGAGGAAAGATCACAATTTGTTTTTTAGATGTTTGAGCTACTATCTGGAGTTTTTGAAAATGGTTCCTCAAGTTATCAGGTAATCAGTTTGACATTTCTTTTTTTAAAAGGACAGTTAGCACTTTTAGAAGACAGCATGTTTTCACAGCTCCAGTCCCCTCAAGCAGAATCCCACTCATGTATACTGGGGTCAAATCATAAAAGACAATTTCCCACTTCAAGTCATCTGAATTCAGTCTTTGCTTTAAATTGTAGGTAATTTTAACTTTTTCTCCCCTTGCTCATAAAATAAGGTTGCCTATTTTTTTTTAAATGCAGTGCAATGCCTCTCTTTTAAAATAGCAAATTCCTTCCTGCTTCAGAGTCAGACTTACATAAGCTTGGCTGCTCATCCTCTGATTTCTGCCTGCCCCTCACTCTAAAATGGAAGGGTGCATAGTGAGTGACTATCAGTTGAAATGCCCTCAATCTCTTTTTACACTTTATCCCCCCTCCCCATATTTTCAAGGTGGTAGCTATTTGTGGCTGCAAGTTTTAAAGGTGTTATCAAGTGAGCATGCTCAAAGAGAGAACAAAAGTTTCCTCAAAGCTGCCAAAATAGTAACCACAGAATGAATGCCTCTGAAATCAAGTAAAATATTATCATGGTCTTTGATGGAAATGTCTGTCCTTATGTCACTATTTTTTATATATATATATTTTATTTATTTTTTACAGAGAGGAAGGAAGAGGGATAGAAAGCTAAAAACAGATGAGAGAGAAACATCTACCAGCTGCCTCTTGCACACCCCCTACCTGGGATGTGCCTGCAACCAATGTACATGCCTTTGACTGGAATCGAACCTGGGACCTCTCAGTCTGCAGATCGATGCTCTATCCACTGAGTCAAAAATAGTTTTGGCAACTTATGTCACTCTTATTTCCTTTTTGAATGGTTGTATAATGAATGGATTAGCATTTTTAAATATCTGTCGTTCCCAAAGTTTATTTTTTAGGCATTATTCTCTTTTGAGAGTAATTAAATACTTTTCAGCAAAATGTCTCATTTTAACACTATTTACTATTATAAAATTTAGAATTATTAACTTTTCCCCCTCACTATGGATGGATCTGATATAGAAATGAAGTTTCTAATTATGACATGCCAACACAAGGTAGATTCATCTTATTTTAAAAGCTTCTAATTACTTAGCAGCAAATATATCTCAACCACATTATCTTATACTAGAGGCCTGGTGCATGAAATTCATTACGGGGGAGAGGGAGCAAAGGAGGAGGTGTTTCTCAGCTGGCCAGCACCCTCTCCAATCCGGGACACCTTGGGGGATGTCCAAACACCCCTAACTGCTCCACTGCCTGGGGGATCTAGCCTAACTGGCAGTCAGACATCCCTCTTGCAATTAGGGACCACTAGTTCCTAACCACTCACCTGTCTGCATGCCTGATCACCCCAACCACTCTGCCTGCCTGCTTGATTGCCCTACTCCCTGTCTGCTTGCCTGATTGCCTCTAACTACCTTGCCTACTTGCCTGATCACCCTTAACCTCTCTGCCTGCCTGATGGCCCCTAACCACCTCTACCTATCCTAAACACCTCTTTCTACCTGCCTGATCACCCCCAACTGCTCCCTGCCAGCCTGATTGCCCCTAACTGCCTCTGCCTCCACCTCCACCTCTACCACCATTGCTTTGTCAGGAAGGACATCTGAATGACATCAGTAAGGTCATTCAATCTAATTAGCATATTACAGATAATAAAAGCATACTATGCAAATTGTCCGCTTGACCAAGAGTTGTCTGAGAGTTTGACCAGGGGATGGGCTGGCTGGGGGGAGGGAGGGAGGCCCTGGCTGGAAGCCAGCAGCTGCTAGGGACCCTACCATTGCATGAATTTCATGCACTGGAACTCTAGTAATGATATACTACCCTGTTTCCCTTAAAATAAGAGTGTCTTATATTAATTTTTTCTCCCAAAGTTGGTAGTAAGGATGAAATACTGAATCTCTTATTTCTCACATTAAAAGAATTCAAAATACTTAAAATGTGTAACTTTCTTATCAAGATGTTTTTGGAAACATGCATTGACTTCATATCATATCAGAAACTTGATTTAAGTTGACAAATGGAAATTAAAAAGGAAACTAACTTCCTATACATGGAGAAAGGCAGAACTAATAAATCATAAATCTTTTTCTTTAGGTAAGTGACTTTGTTTAGGTTTGAGATCCATTTAAACTGAATGAGTATGGAAAACAAATAGGAGAACAATATTTGTTTTCATTGAACATAAAAGAGTTATTATCATATTCTTTTAATGAATATGTACTAAGCAGAAACTGTGGGGCAGATCTTCCTGTAGGTAAGCCTGTAAGCACTGAAGCTGTGGGTTTCAGTTCAAATCTTGATTCTACCATTTACTAGATATGTGACTTTAGAGAACCTATTTAACTTCTCTAGGACTAAAAAGAAATAACATATAAATATAGTAGGTACTTTAGTCTCATGAGATTGTGGTGAAACTTAAATGGTACACTAAATGTAAAGTGCTTCGAATACAAGTGTAAATTAGAGCTATTCTCCTGGGAAATTAGAGAATAGGTAAGAAATATTATTTTAGCAGTAGTAAAACACTATCAATCACAAGTTATTGACTGAATAACTACTGCCATATGGAAGGCATTATGTGTTGCATTTGGATGTTAGGGAGTTGAACAAATCATGGCTTGGAAAAAATGAAACAACCCAAAGAATCTAATGATTAAAGACATCAATATGTACTATTGAGAAACAAGCTCTAGATCACACTAGGTTCAAATTCAATACTTGCCTTTGATTTTGGGAAAATCATTACATACCCACCGTGTCTTATATTCATCATCTATCAAACAAGGAATAATTAATGATAATAATAATAATAATGAAACCTTAAATGGGATTATTATGAATCTATTATACCAAATATTGATATAGATCCTAAATTATTATACTATTTAGCAGATAAAAGATAGTTTAAATTTGGTGATTGAGAAAATACTTTATGAAATATCTGTCATTATATCAAGATATGATGACATATGACATGCATGAGGAAATAGTGAAAATGGTAGCAGGCATAAAAAAAAAATCAGTTTAGAGTGGCAAAGATTCTTCTAAAAATAATAACAATGTGGGAGGATATCTGGTTTCTAGTTCAGCCTGTAAGGAGCATGGAAGGTATCAGTCTCATCTTCATGACAAAAAAGTTAAACTAGCCTTAGCTGGTTTGGCTCAGTGGATAGAGGATTGGCCTGTGGACTGAAGGTTTGATCAAGAGCACATGCCCTGGTTGTGGGCTGGATCTTCAGTAGGGGGCGTGCAAGATGAAGCCAACCATTGAGGTTTCTCTCTCTGTTTCTCTCTCTCTCTCTCTCTCTCTCTCTCTCTCTCTCTCTCTCTCTTCCTTCCTGTCTGAAATCAACAAATATATATTGAATAATAAAAGAAGTTTAACTAAAACTCACAAATTCTCCATAGATCCATCAGACACTAAAGTAGAGATCACAGGGCAAACTGCCCTCCTCAGCAGGAGAGACAGGTAGGCACATGCAATTTAGTAGAGCAGAACTTCAGGAGCAGGAATTACGAATGGACCCCATACTGGTTGAGGAGCATGGCAGCTCTAATTGACAATCTGGAGGCTCAGGGTGGAAAATCTAGAGATATGAGAATTCCAAGGGGACGAGGCTTAGGGGTACCCTTGAAGTTTTACCTCCAAAAGCCCTAACAAGTCCTCACAGTGAAGACTGGAGAAAAATCCTCTCTGTTTTTTTCAGGGGAGGGGCAAGTAGGCACTCTGAAGTATGTCAATGTTCCCTCGCCAGGTCTAGATGTCCTCTCTCAGGTGAAGAAGAGCAGGAGAAGCACCTCTCACAAGTGCTTCCTATTTACTGAGAAGCACATGTGAAGGTCACAGGGAAAGGCTTGCTGAAATCACAAGATTGTAGAATTCTTCCCTTCCCCTGACTTTACCACCCAAAACCTTCCCCCTTACCACCCCATCAGTAAGGCTCCTCCTGTACATTAGTAAGGGACTGGAATGGAAAGAACTTTATCTCTCAGACATTACATCTCTGGGGGAACCAAAATAAAACAAGGGAGACAAAAACAAGGCTGCTAGAGGAAATTTTACCTTCTGATACTTACAGCAAACAGTAATCACATCCTTACTCCAGGCAAGATAAAAAAACTAAAGGCCTATTTACTGCAGTTCCTTTTACCCAGTGCATTGTGTCCACTATCAACCAAAGATTACAAGTCACGCTAAACAATGATATGACCAAAAGTTGATGTTTATAACACCAAAAGCATATTTGAGGAGGGAGAATGCAGTCTTTGGAGCCGAATAACATAAAAACCAAAATTAGAAATGAAATTTGGAGAAGAACCTGGCAGCCTTTGGTGTCAAACTAAAGGGCAGTGAGGAGCTCCGAATGGCTTGGAGGAGAAAATTCAGGAATGTTCATCCTGTGTCAGTGTGAACAGTGGCTTGATATAGGAGAATATCTGCATTGGCTATTAGGTTCTTTGACATACTGCAATGGCCCAAGAGTGAATTAAGATGATAGAATTGGAAATACAAAAAAAGGGGAAAAAAGAAAACATGTAAGTTGAGAATGAAGAGCTGATAGAATTTGAAATTGAGAGAGAATTAAGTGTTAACAATAATAACGCCAGTAACAAAAACTAGGACTCTTTCTAGAGAGAGGGAAACATGGATCTGAAAGATAAACGTTGATGGGTTGCATCCTATAGGTGACTGAACTGGGAATCAAACCAACAACCTAGGTATGTACCTTGACCAGGAATGGAACCTGAATCCTTTTGGTATACAGGATAATGCTCCAACCAAATTAGCCACCTGTCCAGGGCATCATATCCTATATAATAAAAGCCTAATATGTTAAGTGTCTGGTCGTCCGGTTGTCTGCTCAACCAATCAAAGCATAATATGCTAATGATACACTAAGGCCACTCCTCCACTCCCTATGTTGTGTACTGATTACCAGAGGGCAGACACTCTAACCAGTAGGTTAGCTTGATGCTGAGATCTGGCCATTGAACTGGGCCTAACACATCCTGGAGCCTCTATTGTCCCTCCCCAGCTGGCCATTCTCTCATATCCCTTCCCGGCCCTGATTGTGCACAGGTGGGGTCCTTCAGCTTCTTGCAATCTGAGACCCCTCACCTCAGAGGATGTTTGAGAGCCGGTTTTGGCTTGATCCCACAAGTCAGACCAAGGGACCCCATGAATTCATGCACAGGGCCTCTAATACTTTGATAAGACCCAGTATCATTTGACTTTTCAATATCTAACTGTTTTGTCACTGACCTAACTCCTACTCTCCCAAGTTAATGAATAGGGGAATCTCCCTGTACCAAATATCTGGGTGAGACGGCCTTATAAGCATGACATGAAATAAAGGTTAAGAGGCCCCATATATGAAGACATAGATGCAGCTGTAAATAAGGACCACACATGCTATGGTGATGCCCTGGAGAAGGGCTTAGAATAGGCCCCATTCACTGGGGGGTTTCAGACTTAGAGAAATCATTCAACCTTTTTTTCTCAGGTATAACATAGAAATGATGTCTGTTCTTCCTGCGGAAAAGGGAGTGTGGTTAGCATCTGCCCAGCCTGCAGGGCTCTGTCTAAAAGGATCAAGTATATTACATTTGTTGAACACTTTGTACTTTAAACTGCTATTAACACAGCAGAGCATTAACCTCACCAAGATTGGGGTTACTGTTTGACCTTGAGTTGTGAACACGGAAGTAATAGTGAGCATGTGGGTTACATCGAGCAGCATATTTCAGTCCAATAACTTTTCAAACACTAGTTAATTCATAGCCTCAGTTCCCAACACATTGTGTGTGGTGTTTAATAGGCATTCAAGAAATGCTCATTTTATTAATTAATTCAAAATACATGGCTGTTTAAAATACAGAATGAGATACATCCAAATAACATAACCTACACAAGTATTTATCAAGTAATATTCAATCTTAAATTTTGGCATGAATACAAAAATACAAAGGATGTGACTCCTGGAGTTTATAGTCTAATTGTGGAGATGGTCAATTATGCCATTAAAAAAAAAAAAAAGGAAGTGATGAAGGAAGGGAAAACAGAGACAGCGGCCCTATACATTATACCATTGTTAATTCATGTCACACAAATGTCACCCATGCCATTAAATCCCATGTACACTATGTCTCAACACTATTCATGTGCAGACTAGAGAGTGGATTAATGTTTGTACTGTAGTTTCTTTCTCTAGTTTCAACAATGGTTCCAACAAGACTCATAAATAGTCATGTGGTGGGCATTGAAAATGTCCTCCCTATGTATCTAATTCTTCGTCCTGCTAACAATAAATGAAAAGATCCACAAATACAGTTTTAATTAACAGCAATGCTGTGATGCTTATAAATAGACCAGAGGCTCTTTGAATTGGTTGGCCTTCTCAGAAAGAATTTTGTTTTTCCCAGAGGGTCAAAATTAATTAATGTTCCTACAATTTATTTAGCAGCCTATTACCTTAGAGATGCCTAAACAAGTTCAGTGAACCATGTTAGTGTATCAAGGATGACATAATCAAGCAGCTTTGAAGAGAACACTTTGCAAAAATATACTGTATCAAGTAGTAATTAACAGGGAGGATAATAAAGAATTCTGTCAGAATGATTACTTTCCTTTATCTCTGGACAACATTACTTGGATACAATATTAGCTAAATAACCAGACACAAAACTTTTTATGGGTCTTTAATTAACACACACAAGCTATGAAAGTTTTTTAAAAATAGTGCCATTAAGAGTCCTTTATTGTATCATTAAAAGATATCAATTGATGACTTTTGTTTGTCTTTTTGAACATGCATGAAACCTTCTCATATCCATTAATTATACTTTAATTTTTCCTAAACTGAACCTATAATAATTTTTGAATGATTAGTAATATTATACTAGCAGTATTTTCAATACTATCTTAAGAAGAAAGAAAATGATACAAATGTAATATAATGAAATAACACATAAACAAACAAAACAAGAACAAACTCATAGATACAGAGAACAAACTGATTGTTGCCAGGTGGGGGGGGGGGGGGTGGGAGGGGGTGGAAGAGGTAAAAAGGTGAAGAAATTGAGAAGTTACAACCTGGCAGTTACCAAACAGTCATGGGTATGTAAAGCACCACAAAGAGAATATGGTCAATAATACTGTAATTACTATGTATAGTGTGAGGTGGATACTGGACTAACTGGGAGGATCACTTTGTAAGTTACATAAATTTCTAACCACTAGGCTGTATACTTGAGACTAATATAATATCAGATGTCAAATATACTGACACAATTTTTTTTTATTTAAAAAAGAATTCACAGGCATGTGCATCAAGATATTACAGTCTGGATCTTAGTAGCAAAATTCAAAATTGGCTTATGTCTCATAACTTCTTAAGTAAAAAAAAAAATAGAATTATCCTTAAGAGTAATCATAAAATTTTAAAAATGTATATTCATTGTTATTTATATTAAAAATGTAATAAATGACACAACAATAAATATATATTGTAGCTAAATATATATTAACTAGAGACCTGGTGAACAAAATTCATGCACTGGGGTGTGTGTCCTTTATCCCAGCCTGCACTCTCTCCAATCTGGGACCCCTTGAGTGATGTCTGACTGCCCAATTCCCTGGGTGAGGGGCCTGTGGTGATGTGCAGGCTAGCCATGCCCCCCAGCAACCCAAGTAGAAGCCTTGGGAGGCCCTAGTATCTGGGATTTATTTATCTTCTGTATTAAAACTTTGTGCTACTGCAACTGGTGTTAGAGGCCAGGGATACTGCCCAGTATCCTATACTGCACAGGACAGCCCTATACCAGCTAATTCCATTACCCAAACCATCAGTGGGACCCAGGTTGAGACACCAACTAGGTGTCTGACCTCAGGGCATTTGTCACTGGCTGTCACTCTACTGCCACTCTGTCACTTTCCTTAGACATTCACATGGTTCACTCCTCCCCTCTTTCAAGTTTTTTTTATTTTATGGCCTTTTCTGAATGCAGCCCACTTTGATCAGTATATTTTAACAACCATCACTCACTCCCTATTTCCCCTCCAACTGCAATGCACACACCCATCTTTGGGCCTTCTTGGTCCTACTTCATTCCTTCTTTCTCCTCAACTTCTAACAGTCCATATAATCAGAATTGTTTGTTCATTATCTTGACTCTCCTTGGCAGCAATTTTTATCTGTTTTATTCACTAATGTACTCCCAGGACTAAACAGTGCCTGGTATTCAATCTATACTAATATAAGGGAAATATGCTAATTAGACCAGACGTCTACCAGACATCCTTCCAGATGTCCTTCCAGACAAAGCCATGGTGGCAGGGGCCACAGCAGAGGCGGTTAGGGTGGTCAAGCTAGCAGGGGAAAGCAGTGGGGGCGAGAGTGTAGCCCAGGCTGAGGGACCTTCTCCCCCCACCCTCACCATGCGTGAATTTCATGCATGAGGTCTCTAGTAGACCAATAAAGCAATAAGGAACAAATAACAGAATGTATGAATAGTGGGCATTTACTTTATTTCCTTTTTTTTCAACAAATAATGATGCTGAATTAAGATTCCCTATACACATGTGCTTCTGTATTGGTCTTTTTATTTCTATACTAGAAGCCTGGTGCATAAAATGTGTGCACAGGGAGGTGGTGGTCCCTCAGCCTGGACTGCGCCCTCTCACAGTCCAGAACCCACAGGGATCCGGCCTAAACCGGCAGATGGACATTCATCTCACAATCCGGGACCTCTGGCTCCTAACTGCTCACTTGCAAGCCTGCCTGATCTCCCCTAACCACTCTGCATGCCTGCTTCATTGCCCCTATCTACTTGCCTGCTTGCCCCATAGCCACTAACTACTCGCCTACTGAATATCACCCCTAACTGCTCGCCTGCCTGATTATCCCTGACCATTCTACCTGCCTGCCTGATTTCCCCTAACCGCCTCTGCCTTGGCCACTGCGGCTTCGTTTGGAAGGATGTATGGAATGACATCTGAAAGGTCATCCAGCTGTTTAATCTAATTGGAATATTATACTTATTTTATTATAGATGGTCAGAACGTTTCCCTATCCATGAACATTTCCCATAACCATGTTTGAATATCCTTTCCCTGCTTCTCCACTCTTTCTTTCAGCCATCTATAGGTGGCTTTTGAAAATCTTATTCAAAATTATCATTTAATTTGCATTTTTCTGATGACTTTTGAACTTGAGCATCATTGAATATATTTATTGATTATATTAATGTAGTCATTTGGGAATTGATTATGCAATAGAAAGATATAGATAGAGATTAGAATAGAGATAGAGAAAGAGATGACATAAATATAATCTTACTTGTAATCTGTAAGGAAAATTTTTCTAATCTATTATGTGCCTATTGATTTTATTTATGAAAATTTTAGACCACAGTTAAAATGTCACATAATGAAATATATACATTTTTTTCTTTTGTAGCTTCTGAATTTTAGATCCTGTCTTTAAATTGCACATTGCTTACCATCTGTTTTCTTGCAAGAATTTTATTATTTGTTACATTTAAGACCTTAATCAATCTAGACTATACTTCTGTATATGAAATATGCAGAAGAAAAATGGGTTTAATTTCATTTATTTCCAGGTGAATAACCAGATATACCAGCACCATATTAAATAATACATCTTTTTAAATGGAATTAACTTTTGTTATATGTTAAATCCTCCTAATTACTGACCAAAGTATTTTGATTCTCTTTTCTGTTCTCTTAACATATTATCTAGTGTATATTAACTTCAAGTTTTTTAAAGAAAAAAAAAAAAACAGCTTGGTAAAAGGAAGAGGAAATATAACCTGGCAGGTCAAAGAAAATAAACATATTCAATTTGAAGATGAATTAGGGGACAACTTTAAAATAAGAATGAATACAGATGTTGTAACTGAACATCATGTCATTTTCAATCTGCCTAAAATGTAAAAACAATAAAACTATAGTTCTATTCTCACTAGTCATAAAATGTCTGGGCCAACCTCATATAGTTTTTCTATGAAAAGTTATTTTAATTTATATAATCTTGCTCTTTCTCATTGTGCCTATGCTTCCATCCTTTTGAGTAATATTTTATTTGTTATGTTTCTCCAGAAAAATAGAACTAATGGAATGTATATAAATATCCTTTCTAATAAAATAGTAATAAGCAAATTAACCATCACTCTGTTATATTTACCAGCCATGCCCACCAGTCAATCAGGAGTGATTATGCAAATAAACCCATCCAAGATGGCTGTGGCCACAGAGAGAGTAGGAGGGAGGCTTGGGTTTCCCCAGCGATGGAGGAAGCCAAACTTTCTACACACCCTGGTCAGCCCAGGCCTCCACTTAAGGCTACAAAATTTCAATTATAGAAGATAAGTAAATCCCAACAGAAATGGTGGCAGCCACAGAGCTGGAAGAGCAGGATATTAGGGTTGCCCCAGGTGATGGAGGAAGCTAAGCATCTGCAGTCCTGGTCTGCTTTTGCCTCTGCTCAAGGCTACAAAGTTTCAAGTATAGAAGATAAATAAATCCCAACAAAAATGGCTGTGGCCACAGAGCGAGCAAGAGGCTTGGCTCCACTCCAGGCTACAAAGTTTCAATTGTAGAAGATAAATAAATCCCAGATACCAGGGCCTCCACTTGGGTCGCCAGGGAGTGTGGCCAGCCTTCAAACCACCACAGGCCCCTTGCCCAAGTTGCCCCATGCCCCAACAGAACCCCCACCTGATTCGGGACACCCTTCAGGGCAAACCAGCTAGCCCCCACCCATGCACCAGGCCTCTATCCTATCTAATAAAAGAGAAATATGCAGATTGACCATCACTCCAACACATAAAATCAAGATGGCTGCCCCTTTGTGGTCAAAGATCCTGCCCCCATGTGGACACAAGATGGCCACTATAAGATGGCCAGCAGGGGCGGGCAGTTGGGATGCACCAGGCCTGCAAGGGAAGGCAGTTGTGGGTGATCAGGCCAGCAGGCAAGGGCAGTTGGGAAGGACCAGGGCTGCAGGGGAGGGCAGTTAGAGGTGACCAGGCCGGCAGAGGAGGAAAGTTGGGGGAAAACAGGCTGGCAGGGGAATAGTTAGATATCAGTCATGCTGGCATGGGAGTGGTTAGAAGGTGATCAGGCTGGCAGGCAGAAGAAGTTAGGAGCAATCAGGAAGGCAGGCAGGCAAGCAGTTGAGAACCAGTAGTCCTGGATTTTAAGAGAGATCCCAGATTGGAGAGGATGCAGGCCCTCCCCCCATGCATGAATTTCATGCACCGGGCCTCTAGTAGAAATATATTTGTTATAAGTAAATGGATCATATGTTATGATGCTGGTGAGCCTTAACTGTCCAGTGTGGGCCAGCAGGCTGGAGCCCCAGGAGAGCAAATGGTGCAGATGAAGTCCAAAGGCAGTCTGTTGGTGAAATTAACTTTTGGTTGGGCAGCCCACTTGTTTTGTTCTATTAGGCCATCAATTGATTGGATAAGGACCTCCCACATTATGGAGGGCAATCTGCTTGAAGTTTATTGATATAAATGTTAACCTCATGACATATAGATGGTCAATAAGCATATGAAAAGATGCTCAATATCACTAATCATCAGAGAAATGCAAATTAAAAGCACAATGAGATGTAATCTCATACCTGTAGGAATGGCTATCATCAATAAATCAACAAACAAGTGATGGGGAAGATGTGGAGAAAAGGGAACAATCATACACTGTCGGTGGGAATGTAGATTGGTGCAGCCACTATGGAAAACATTATGGAAGTTGCTAAAAATATTAAAAATGGAACTGCTTAAACCCAAAACACTAATTCAAAAGAATAAATGCACCCCCATCCTATGTTCACTGCAGTGTTATTTATATAGCCAAGTTATGGAAGCAATCTAAGAACACATCAATAGACGAGTGGATAAAAAAGCTACATTTACACAATGGAATATTACTCAGCCATAAGAAAGATCAAAATCTTACCATTTCGAAAGCATGGATGGTCCTAGAGGGGGTTGTGCTAAGTGAAATAAATGAGTCAGGGAAAAATAAATACCATATGGTTTCACTTATATGGAGACTCTAGAGAACAATCTAAGCAAATAAATAAAACAGAAACTGAATCCTAAGTACAGAGAACAGACTGATGGTCGCCAGGTGGGAGAGGAGTTGAGGAACGGGGAGAAAAAGGTGAGGGGATTGAGAAGTACATATTGGTAATTCCAAAATAGCCACAGGGACACAGAGTACAGCATAGAAAATGTAGTCAATAATGCTGTAATGACTATATATGTTGCCAGTTTGGTGCTGGAAATATCAGAGGGAACACTTTATGTATGCTTGTCTAACCACTATGTTGTACACATGAAACTAAAGCAAAATAATATTGAATGTAAAAAAATGTTAACCTAGTCCAATAACACCCTCTAAGTTGCTACATAATTTTAAGTTGCTACATAAAATTAACCATCACAACTATCTCATGTTATTTTTTATCCCTAAGAAAACTTATCTATAAAAAAGTTATTTTTTTTTTTACCCATGGGGAAAGTTAATTCTTGAAGAAGAAAAGTTCAGGGTAGCCAAGATTTCAGGCTCAAAATAAATAAGGTTACTAGCCTACTTGTACTCTGATTCTACTAACTGTAAATCCATTAAATATTACCTTTACCTAAAATCACAGGACACAAAGTAAAACCTGTCAAGATTTTGTGGATGCTCATTCCTTCATCACCAACTTACCTCTCTGTCTTGGACCTTCAGAGAAAATAAAATAAAATTGGTGGCCAGCTACTGGCCATTGCATATTTTGAAAATTCTTATAATTGCTAATTGTAAACCTTTCCATGCATTAATCTGATTGCCCCCTACTTGTCACTGCTCTGATTGTTGATTTAAGGGACACATTTAGGATAGAAGGAAAACATTTTGTGAGTCTCTTAAAATATAAGTCATGGATTTCCTTGTTGTAGCAATGTCAGTTCTCAGTCTAATCAGTATTTCGGGGGTTAAACAGAAAGTACTAACTTCCTTTTCATAATCCCTATTGATTTCTAACTCCCCCTCTTCCCCCACATGCAGACATAACAGACATACTCCAGCCTTCAATCAAATAGATAACACAGGTTTCCAGGAGTTGGTTACTTGGCCTGTGTATCTCTAGTAGGGTTACCTGGTGTGTGATCAGAGTCTGCACTCAGTGCTTCATCAGGAATTCTGTTGCCAATGGCCCAGTCCAAGTCATCTTCAGAGTCTTGAGTAAGACCACAGGCTGTGGTCCAATTTGTGGAAGTTGTTTCAAAATTACAGCTTCCTGTTGTGGTTGTGTACTGGCCTAAGGAAACAAACATTTTAATAATAAGTTCTGAAAATCTATATTGCACTTAGTGATACTTTTGTGATGATTTTAATTAATATCTGCATATTCTAATTCTTTATAAGTAAGTGCATAGAACTAGGACATTTGCACCCATTGATAATATCAGATGCAACCAGCTTTTTTAGTCCAGGATCTAGAAGCAGTGCATGAATATTGTCATTTATTCACTAAGTAGCTATATTGGTTGACTAAGGATACTTATAAATAATAGGTAAAACTGTCTACACATAAACAACGAACATAGCATTATAATACCTATCAAATCAAATAAATCAACAGCTTCAGTTGTCTGGATATTAATTCAGTTCCTCTGAGTGCTCTGGTGTTTGAACAGCATAGACTGTTGGAGAGGCAAACTCACTTTCTAAAGAAAAGGTGCCTTAAGGTGAAACAGTGAACAGTATGGACACACCCTTTGAGCATACGATACAATCACCATGTACAACATTTCAGAACTAGTCAGCAAATAATGAAAGATGTTCTCTTCTAAAAGTGTTGATTGATAACTCATTAAAAATTAAGTTATTCACAATATAAATTACTAGATAAGAACTGTGTTGTGATAATAACTAGTTGAGATAACAACTAGTCATCTGTAAAAGTGCCATCATAACATTCTGATATCTGCTTTCATTTTTCATTTTATTTATTTGTATAGCAACTGAGTCTGTCATTGACTTTTCCTCTCTCTCTCTCTCTCTCTCTCTCTCTCTCTCTCTCTCTCTCTATATATATATATATATATATATATATATATAAAGTTTATATTATTTTTAACATTTCTTGAAGTAATTTCTTGTTTATAACTTTTTCTTAACATCAAACTAATACTAGCACATAGAAACTTCATCAGAAGAAAAGTTTGCCATTAAAATAAACACCAAATATATAGCAAAAGTAGTTTTCATATTTTTATAGAAAGTTTTCTGCATCTCTGAGAGAATTTTCATAAAGTATCAGCATTTCACTTCTCAGGCATGATTGCATTTTATCTCCAAAAGTAAAATCACTTTAAATTGTGTACATTTATTTTATTCATTATCCATAATTTATAATTAGTTAATTTTTTGTGTTTCTTTATGGGCCCTGTATATCTTTATGCTTTTCTGTACCAAACCCATGGCTTAGATAGGTTTATATTATGCAAACAATGTGCATAAAGGTGAGAGATTCAGTTCTCCAGGTGTTTAGCCAGCACAACTGCAAAAATGCAGAACTTATCAATGTCCATAGGAGACAGCCACTGTAGGTTCTTCAGAATAATGTCACATTCAGGCTCTGTACTATCGTATTTCTGTGTAACTGACTCCCCACCATATAGGCTTGGCAATAATTATCCTACATCCTTTTCCATTCTCTGTGAGAACTCTGTCCTTCTAGCTCCAATTTATTTAAAATATGACCTTTATCTTCGACCCTAAGGATATGCATGCAATCAGGATCAATTCTCTTATATTTAATTCTCTTTACATCAATTTTTGAAACTTGTCATTTCTAAAGCTATTCTCAGTTTATGATCTCTACTCCTTAGCAACACTATTTTTAGGATTCCACATCCTCATTTATTTCAAAGTTACACAATTTTTCCACATTTTCCAATCTCACATTCTCCACTAATTACTTTCCTATAACTTGCAGATACAGTCACAGTGTCCCTCTTGATTTAAAAAATATGTATTTTTTTATTTAAATTTCTCACTCTGTATATCTTCACTCATCCTATCCAGGGGCCCTTCATACTTTTATGCAGATGGCTTACAAATAAATCCACAGCCATGATGAAATGCAGGCATTTTTCTTCAAATGCTTTTTGAATATTTCACTTGGAATACACAACGATTACCTCAAAACCAAACAAGCCTAAAATAAACTCATCATTCACTTCTCAAGTTGGGTTCTTCTTTTTGAGATTATTGACTAATTTCATAGGATGAATCTTCTCTCTTTCTAAAAATTCTAACTTTGGAGTTATCTATAATTCTGCATTCTTTGTTTTCATATTCAATTTCTGATATCACCAAATACCTGTAGATTCTCCCTTTGAAAACTTTTTTAATTCATTTCCTCCCTTGCAGTTTTATAGTGCCTGTTCCAGTTCCATTGGTTTCAGCCACCTGGTTTAATGGAGTCTCTCTCTTTTTTTAATATATATTTTATTGAG
The DNA here is from genome assembly GCF_014108245.1 of Pipistrellus kuhlii. Classification (NCBI taxonomy): domain Eukaryota; kingdom Metazoa; phylum Chordata; class Mammalia; order Chiroptera; family Vespertilionidae; genus Pipistrellus; species Pipistrellus kuhlii. Next base: position 109,314,950 of record NW_023425404.1, on the reverse strand, counting down.
TTTTTAGAGAGAGGAAGAGATAAGGATAGAGAGTTAGAAACATCGTTGAGAGAGAAACATCGGGGATGTGCCTGCAACCAAGGTACATGCCCTTGATCGGAATGGAACCTGGGACCTTTCAGTCTGCAGGCCAATGCTCTATCCACTGAGCCAAACTGGTTTTGGCGAGTCTCCTTTTATAAATGTAGCCTTCAATCTATCAACATTACAAATGCAAACCACATTAATCACCTTTAAGAATGTTCTTATGTATTATTTCCCTTGCTAAAAATATTCAAGTTTTCACATTGTCTGAAGATACTCTTCAAAATCTCTAGCCTTGAATACAGTAACCTTTATGCAATGCAAAAAGTTTTTTAGGCTGAAATCTGTCTCATGTTTAAAATTGCCTGCCAACCGAATTTTTCAGAAAATTATCTCTTGACTAAAAACAGACTTTCTTCAACTTTTATGGTTAAAGCTAATTCTCACTTTTTAAAATGTTTTCTCTAGCATTTGGGTGCTCATTTGTCAGTCAGCCCTTCCCTCTCTTGTTCAGATAACCCTTCTCTCAGTCAGGTATGTGCTTTGTGAGTGAAACAGCCTTCATCAGTCCAGTAGGGACTGATGGTTAATATCAGCCATTGTGATGCCATGGTCCTCTTTCTTAATTAGAGTAAGCATCAACGTGGGATGCAATTCTAGACAATGAGGCTTATTGGAGAAAAGGCACATAGGAATTTTTATTTCTTTAGAAAATAATCAAAAGGAAGAAAACCTATTTGTCCTTTCTCATGATAGCATTGCAAAAATGAGATACTCAGGACTACAGAATTTGATGGGGAGGAGCTGGCTTTACAGAATAACAAATTATCATAACTCAAACAGACAGGAGTTAATTTATTTCAATTAACGGTAAGCTGGGAAGTTGTCAGTTTAAGGTCGGCATGGTGGTGCAGCCATGCGGTGCCAAGCACACATTTCCCACCTTTCAATGCTGTCACCTTGTCATCCTCACACTCATGCATGGATGCAAGACAACTGCTGTACTTCTATGGGTCACAGACATTCAAGCATTGAGGGAGACAAAAAGAGGAAAGCGCCTTTTCTTTCTGAAAGAGACACCTTTCCAAAATCCCCATGTGTATTCATTGGCCTCTGGTGACTGTAAGGAAGACTGGAGGTGATGGTATTTGCAGCTGCTCACAATGCTGCCCCAGATAAAATTGGAGTTCTCTTTTTAAGTAACAAACAGAAATAAAAAGCAAATATCAGAGAATCCTGTCCATCTAAACTGTGTAAGGTTGGAATTTCTGTTATAAGTATCTCTATCTTCCCTTCTCCATTCCATCTTCCTTCAATGTCCATTGTCTATACCATCTCTCCATTTGAAGATGATGCCAGTTCTCGGGGCATGTGTGGGTTTGTGGCATTATAGTTGTTACCACTAATTTTGAAATTCATTGCTTCTTTATTTTATATTGTCATCTTACTTGTTTACTATTTTATTACTATAAACATTTCCAGTAATCAGTAATTTTTAGTGAACTACATCATGTATATCAAAGTGTTCCCATCCATAATTATTGCATGATGAATGATATGAAGACATTGCAATATTTCTTGATGAGGTCTATGTAACATCTATATTTTCAAAATAGCTATTGCTTTAGAAAATCGATAGTGTGTGATCTTTATCATGAACCTTTGAAGGATTCAAAGCATTAGTAACATTCTTTAAACAACTGGCATCTTCCCAGTGGAATAATATGGTTGGTCAGTGAAAATATTGATCAATTAATATACGTTTAAGAGATAGCACCATAATTATCTTTGATTCCTTACATCCACATATCCACCTTATTTTGCCATACCATAATGCATAATACATGAATACTAAATAGTTTATCCTCATTGTGAAATGGCTCCTTTGCTGCATTGAGAAGGATATTTAAGAATCTGGGGAGACTGGGAAAGAGGATGTTTGTCACTGTAAGAGGCAGGAGAGAAAGGGGCCACTAGCATGCTGCATATACCCAGCTGAGAACTCAAGGTGCACTTGACACATTTTAGATAATAATTTCCTCCCATAAAAGAAGAGAGCACATTTTCTGATTTAACTGTTGTGGTTTTGTTTATTTGTTTGTTTATTTGTTTTTTTTAAGAATTGATCTCACTTAGTAGTAACCAAACATTTTGCAACAGGAGGTAAAGATGCAAAAGAAAATTTTATTTTATGACACATTTTTTTGAGGAATAACTGCATTTATTTTCTGATAAATTTGAAGGCTCTGTATATAAGACATGACTAACAAATTTCCAGAGAATGTAAAATTTATGATATGGAAAAAGCTAACATTATCAATTCTAGTATACTGAATGGAGACATTCTTTACATTATTTCATTTAATTCTCAAAGCACTCAATAGGATGGATGTTATTATATCTACTGAACAAATGAGAAAAGTGAGTCATTGAGAATTTAAATAATTGCCCTACAAGTGAGGGTCAAAGTCAAAATGAGGACTCCAGTTTAATAATCCAAAAGGTCAACTCTTTCTTATATTTCTCCAAAGGTCATTTAAAAAATGTGCAATTTATTCCATTATGCACTTAGATTATCTGACTTCAAAAATTTAGCCCTGATAATTTACATTAGAGAATATATATAAAAGACCATCAATATAAAATATAAATGAAGTCCATTTGCAGAACTAAGTCACTTGTATATTTTTGTAATCTGTGTAGTTTTGTTTGTGGATATGAAAAAAAAGTGTATCAAGAGACTAAGAAAAGTGACTTTTTAATTTGTCAATATATTATTTATATATTAATAAATTCAACTACTTCTTGCAGTTGTCCATCAAAGTTGTGGTTAACACTAACAGATATAAGTAATTTACTTCAGTTTCAGAAAATCAAAACTTCCTGTGTGTGTTTTCACATCAATAACTGTGAGGGGGAAAGCATATAAGGCAGTCTGAGTGAAGCCAGATGAACACGGGCAGCTTTCACATTTGAAAATCCGAATTACCCATAACTTTCCCTAGCATTTTGTAAGCCTATTTCTATACTGCACATACAGGTGTATACACACACACACACACACACACACATACACACACACACACACACACACACACACACTGTTCTTCATTTGCGCTCTCTGAATAAGCTGTGATAACCTTATTCTTGATAGAACTTGTTACACTTTACAATTAACCAGGAAACAACTCATTTACTAACAGCTTCTTTAAAAAGAGATAAAAAAAAAACATATTAGATTTAAATACATTTTTCTTCATAGTTTCTCACTCATACATTATAAACTAAGTTTTTGAAGTCTAAAACAATGTCTTATTCATTTTTATATATCTAACATTCAGAAAGTTGTTCCTACCCCATATTAAGAATAGGAATAAATGAAAGAATATACTTTATATAAAATACTAGAGACCTGGTGCATGAAATTCATGCACAGGTGGGGGGGTGTCCCTCACCTCAGCTCAGCCTGCACCCTCTCCAATCTGTGACCATTCAAGGGATGTCCAACTGTCCATTCAGGCCTGATCCCGGTAGGATTGAGCCTAAATGGGCAGTTGGATATCCCTCTCACAATCCAGGACTGCTGACTCCCAACTGCTCACCTGCCTGCCTTCCTGATTACTCCTAACTACTTCTGCCTGCCAGCCTGATCACCTCCTAATGACTCCCATGCCATCCTCATTGATGTCTAATTGCTCCCCTGCCAGCCTGTTTGCCCCTAGCTGCCCTCCCCTGAAAGCCTGGGTGTCCCCCCCTCCCTGCCACTGCCCTTTCCTGCAGGCCCAGTTACCCCAACTTCCCTCCTCTGCCTGTCTGGTCACCCCTAACTGCCCTCCCCTGCAGGCTTGATCGCCCCCAACTGCCCTCTTTTGCAGGCCAGGTGCCTTCCAACTGCCCTCCCCTGCTGGTCATCTTGTGGTGGCCATCTTGTATCCACATGGGGGCAGCCATCTTTGACAATATGGGGCAGCCATCTTGTGTGTTGGAATGAACTTTAATTTGCATATTATTATTTTATTAGATAGAATTTTAATATACATAGATATTTATATGAGATGAAGATAATTTTACTATCTACAGTAATGTTTCTATGTGCCTGTAACAGTCTTCCTTTCTCCACTGAATATATGTTATCTATGCCATTATATTTTCATTATTTTTTTCCTTTAGAACCTTTATAAATTTGGCTTAGTTTTTAATGTTTTACTGGTGGTTATGAAATGTTCTTTTGTCATGTCTTGTGGGCAAAGTGGTGATTTTACAAGTGTTTTAGAATTCCATTGAAATCAATTTCCTACAGTAAGTATAAAAAATACATTTTTGTCCCTGGCCAGTGTGGCTCAATTGGTTGGAGTGTTGTACCATATATGAAGAGAAGGCAGGTTTAATTCCTGGTCAGGACACATACCCAGGTTACAGGCTTGATACCTGTTGTGATGCACTTAAGTCATAAATAACAGTAAGAAGTATTATTTAATGTATTATAAATTTCATTTGAAAATATACATATTAAATGAAATATGTAATTATTTTAAAATTAATAATATAATGTGTAACTTTCATAGTATAATTTAAACAATGCCAATTACTTACACTTCCTTTTATATTTTTATTTAAAACTAAAATATGGGATGAATGTTGAGGACATTATACTATGTGAAATGAGCCATTCACTAAAAAAGTTAAAAAAAATTATGTATGATTTCACTTATATGAGGTACGTAGAGTTCTCAAATGCATAAAAACAAAAAGTATAATGATGGTTGCTAGGAACTGGGGTGTGGGAAAAATAGAGATTTACTGTTTATTGGGTACTGAGATATACTTTTTCAAGATAAAAACCTTCCGGAGATGGCTGGTGGTGTTGGCTACACTCACAGTTCTATACAGTGACATAATGGGAAAGTTTTCTAACATAAATTGCTATAGATTTATTGCCGTTTTCAATATAGGAGTAAAAAGAATAAGAGAGGACTGCCATCTGGATATTTTCATTGAGAAGTTAAAAAAAATGTTTTGGCTATTCTAAATCTACTATAGTGAATGAAAAGAACATTTCTTCTCAGCTATGCCAATATGTTTCTCTACTAATAAAGTGAAAGTCTGTGCTGAGCTGGCAGCATTAGAAGAGACAAATATACTTACCACAGTGAGCTTCATCAGACCTATCAGAGCAGTCTGGTTTATAGTCACAGACAAGGTGGGATGCAATACACTTTTTGTTGTGGCACAAAAAGTCAGTGGCTTCTGGGCAAATTTCAGAAGTCTCTCCCACTGGGGGAAAAAACAAAGGTGTTACTTTGTGATGGTTTCATTACATTTGATTAATCATTTTAATCATTTTATATATTTCACACTATTAAATAAGTTAGTGATTTTAATAGTTGTCCAAGGTAGATGTCCACACAACTTTCCCTCTTTCAGTCCTACCTCCATTGTTCAGCAAGTTACATAGATGATAATTTCAAAATATCCTTTAATTACTCAAAGGCTGACCATTAGCTATTATATCAACCCAAACTTCTAATCAAGGGATTACAAATCTTTTGTTTTTTGGTACCAACTTGGTTTTTAATTCTCATTTTTTGCAGCTCTTCTCATAAGCACCTGCAACAGAAGGTTCCGCAAATATGTCATTTGTTCTTTATTTTCCCATGTGTTCATATGTTGTTTCCTCTACCTACATTGACCATTCTCTCTTATGCTTCTGCTGGCCTCCTCAACCTCAAGTCTCAAGGAAACAACTCCTCTCTCTACCTTTGTCTTGCCTTTCTCTTTATCATCCAACTTCCTGGATGAACAGCCCGTTTTATGCCACCGAAGACCCCTCTCATTCCTGTTAAATAGTCAGCACCTCATATAAGAGCAGTTTACATGCCTGTCTGTCCCTTCAGACTCCAAGCCCCTTAACAGGAGGAGATTTTGCTGTATTCTCTTGGATTTTAACATGGCACCTGCTATGTACTTTGTGCTTCATCAATGCTAGTTATAATAATCAAAGGTATAATGGTTTCATCTAAAGGGAACTAAGAAAAGTGAATTCACAGGATTTTCAAAGAAAGTCACATAATAATTGAATATCCTTTGAAGTGATATGAAATCTAATGATAATTTTCACTGCTCCAAAGTGATACACATTAAAGATATGAAACTATTTTTATCAAATTCAACAAATTAAATAAAGCTCAGCAATTCTTTTGATACATAGACTATAAGTTCAGGATGGAACGCCTGAGGTAAGGTAAGTTACTCAAGGTTAGGCAGTATCTCCATAAAGGAAAATGGTAAAACTCCATAGATTTGATAAAAGTGCATTTTCATATCCATTGAATCATCCCCCCACACAATAGCTAAAACCTAAATAATTTGCAGAATACTTTAACAGTAATATATAGTCCAAATATGAAGATTGAAGAAAAAGCATCTAAGACAATAGCAAATATTTCAACTAGGGACATCACTAAGATGAAGAATTTACAGTCAGGTTTGTTGGCTGATTTAGAATCTTTCCCAAATAATTTTAATAAACACTAGATAAAATTTACACTTATCCAGAGCAACATGTAGACATTATTTAGTATGCAAATATATGCATTGGAGATTATTTCATACTCCACAGAGGAAATGTCTTAACCCATAATCTATCTAAATAATAAGATTTTTCGTTTTTTAAAAATTTGAATAGGCTACATCTCTAAATATGAATTATTTCCCTAACAGTATAGGATAACAAAGACATGAAGAGAAATCAAGTCAGTGCTTTGAATTTCAGTAAACCAAGCAACTGCTAAAATCCCTATTGTATGTGAATTACATTAAGAAAATATTAGAAAGCCTACTATTCTAAGAAAAGAGGATCCTAAAGACAAGAATATAGTCAATCAGATTGTAGATAGCAAAAACATCACAGTAAATAGAAAAATTAGATTATTTGAGTGATAATGTTCATACCTGTTCAGCAAGTTTAAATTTCTTCATCTAATCAATATGATAAACTCTATAGATTTCAAATATAAGAAATAAAAGATAATTTCAAGTATTCTATAGTTAATGATGCAGTGCTGAAAGCAGCTGGTGCTCATAATAGAGAGATGAAGATAATCTGGCTGGCAGAATATGGCATATGAAAATAACTAAATTATTACGTTAGCCAAAAAATAAAACATACAAGATTGACAGATTCATAAAGACCTAAAACTAAAGCAAGATAAGCTGAAGAATCCTAGAAAGAATAAGCCTGAATATTATGTGTCCATAAGAAATGAATATTTAATCCAATGAAAGCATGAGGTATATACAAAGGGTTAATTCATATGCATTTGAACAAACTTTTACCATCCTGAATGTGACATCAATTGAAAGCTGCTTTTATTCTGCTTTGAAACAGAATTTACAGTAAAGATGTCCTTGACTATAAATTTCTATTTGAATTTAAGTAGTTTTATACACAGAATTCATTCTACTTTATTTTATTGCTCCCATTATTCCAGTTTTGTCCAGGGGAAGCTCTTAAATTAGTTCTCGTGTCCCTTTGACATACTCATCAGTGTAGTCATTTCTTTTGGATACTACCTGATTTTCTAGCACTGTAAGTTGCTCAGGGCTAACATATATTTCCTGACCCGGTTCTAGAGTCAGTCATCAGCCATTTGGAGCACTGATTTCCTTCACTGGAGAATGCCCTTAGAAACCAAGATCTGGGTACCAGGTTGCTCCTTGCTACTGAGGTGCCATTATTTTCTATGCTATGATAACTTGAAGAGTCGTGCCATTTTTCAATTATGGAAAACGATCAATATTTTCTGTTTTGGAATTCTTTTTTTAAAAAAATATATTTTATTGATTTTACACAGAGAGGAATTGAGAGGGACAGAGAGTTAGAAACATCGATGAGAGAGAAACATCAACCAGCTGCCTCTTGCACACCCCCCACTGGGGATGTGCCCGCAACCAAGATACATGCCCTTGACCGGAATCGAACCCGGAACCTTTCAGTCCACAGGCCGACGCTCTATCCACTGAGCCAAACCGGTCCCAGCTGTTTTGGAATTCTTATTCTCACATGACATACTATCTTATATGTGGTGTGACACAAGTTTAGGGTTTTGTTTTTGTGCTGGTAGCTTCTATCTTATTTGTTTGTATTACCTTCACTTTTGCACAAACTCCTGGAAAAAACAACCACATTTCTTTGAGCCTGACCTAAAAAGACTAATCTGTATGAAAAGAGTCATGTCTAGATCTTCTCTTCTCATACAGGATTAGAAAATTCAATCCCCACATAATTTAGGCCACTGGAAAGTTAGCTTCCACCTAGATTGATATTTTGATTCTCCTCTTTGGTCTTGGGTCTAGTATATTTTTCTACTTTAAATTTCAGTTTAGAGTATTAATAAGTGTATTAGACATTCATGTTTTCAGTGAGTGGAAATAATATCTTATTCTATGATTTTGTCAATTCTTTTATAGCCTAACTTTCAATATAAATTTAATATTTAAAATTTGTCAATATCTTATGAATTCTAAAAATAACCACAAGAAAGCCACAGAAAACAATTTCCTCAAAGCAATACTCTTTATTTAATGTAAGTTTTATGATACTTGAATTTTTTCCCCTAGCAGATCTTTGTTTGAAGAAATCTCTCTCTATTTTGTATTTATATAAAAGTAAATAGATATGAGCATCTGAGTGTACTCCGAGCAAGAGGAACATTAGGATGTGTTTGTAGTGGTTAGAAGAGGGAGCTTTTACAAGGCCAGGGTTTCTTTTTACTTGGCAATGTAGGAATCTTCTTTGTAATTTGTCTATTTTAATTTGATAAATTATCCCTGGATAGTTTTCTTTTTCTTTTTTTTTTATAGGTATGTCTCAGAAGTTCTGGCATTCTAAGTAAAAGGTTTTTTTTTTAGTTAAAGCTGACAATAATGGGCAGTAAATACTGATTGCAAATAAAAGATATGGACCAAATAAAAGATAGAATGAGTTTGACCTACATTCATCTATTGCCTCTCATACATGTGCCCACAGGGGATTAAACCCAGAGCCTACATGTGCCCTTAGGAATCAAACACAATAAAAATTTCAGTGCATGGTCCAACCAACTGAGCCACACCAGGCATCTCGTGAACTCCATTCTTATAAAAGCTGCAACCTTAGGTAAGTCATATAATATTGATCTCTAAATGAAAACATTGATCAATAGTTTTTTTATACAACAGACTATAAGCTTTTACATCTAGTGATATCATCTGTTTAGAATCTTTAATTATTCATCCTAGAAATATATAGTAAGCAAATGTTAGACACACTGGTGGATATTATGATAGTTCTTACCTTCAAATAATTCATAATCTGCTGATGAAATTTTTTTTATTAAGATGGTATATGTTGTGCTATAATTGAAGATATTTATGGTTGGCTGTCAGAGGACAATAAAAAGTAGCTCAAGTTTATAGTTATGTTAATAAATATTTAATACATTTATTCAGTTGATGGACTTTAAAGTGCCTATCATCTCAGTCATTCAGTCAATTAATAAAATAGGCCAGATGATAAACTGAGAGGAAGCAGTTCCTACGTGAACTTTCTTCCATTCTTCTTAGCTTCCTTATCAAGAAAATTTGACCACATTGAATATTAAAGATTCAGATTTATTTAAAGGAAGAGAAACATTTTGGATACTGAAAGGGAAATAGCCTCAAGAATAGATATTTTGGAAAAGATTATGCACCTCAAATCTTTCTTCACATATAAATTTCTTATTTCACTTGAGTACTCTTGTTCTAAAAACATCAGGGGTGAGTTTGCACATAAAAAGAAATCTCAACACTGCAGAAGACTCAATATCACACAAGTATTTTCAAATGTTTAGAAAAATCATAGTGTTTCATATTTTCTATTCACCATGAACACTTAAATCTGTCTTATGCTAGAAAAATTGCTAAGTTTTAAGGTCAGTGCACATATCAGACAATTTATAGCAACATATCTGAAACTGTAACCTCAGTGATCTCAGTGACCGCAGAGCTCAGTGTGTATCACATTATCTGAAGTGTTACTGGAGGTACTGGACCATGTCATGTACAGCAAGAGTTTTTGGAAATATAAAAAATCTAATTCTGTTTGTGATGCAGAGGCAAGGTGCCTGCTAAGTGGAAAATATCATAAAGATCAACTTTTCATGTTTTTAGACAAAAAAGGGTGACTACAAACTGTGTCTATATTTGTCTGAAAGAAAATTATATGTACAATCCTCCCTTTCAATGAATGAAACTCAGATTTTTATCTTTAAATTTTTATATCTGCACATAGTTTAAGTATTTAGTTTTCTTAGTGATTTTTCGTATGTTTTAAGGTCAACAGATAGCTCAACCCTAAGATTATATATATATCAGTAATTGGTTTAAAGATTTATATAAAACAAAAGCAAAACACATGTTATTTTAGAGGGCCCAGGAAGAAGACAGAGAAAATAAGCCTATCTAATAAAAGAGCAATATGCAAATTAACCATCACTCTGCTGCACCCACAAGCCATGCCTACAAGCCACACTGGCAAGCCAATCAGGAGCAAATATGCAAATAAACCCAACTAATATGGCTATGGCTACAGAGAGCAAGAGGGATACTTGGGTTTCCCTGGCAATGAAGTAAGCCAAGCTTTTTGCTTGCCCTTGCCAGCCTAGGCCTCCACTCAAGGCTACAAAGTTTCAATGATAGAAGATACATACATTCAAAGAGAAATGGTGGCAGCCGCAAAGCTGGAAAGAGCAGGAGGCTAGGGTTGCCCCCAGCGATGGAGGAAACCAAGTTTTCCATACACCCTGGCTGGCCTATGCCTCAAATCCAGGCTACAAAGTTTCAATTGTAAAAATAAATATACCCCAGATACCAAAGCCTCTGCTTGGGTCACCACAGGTTGTGGTCTGCCTGCAAACCAGCACAGACCCCTTGCCCCAAGGGAACTCCCACCCTGATCTGGGACACTATTTAGGGCAAACCAGTCGGCCCCCACCCATGCACCAGGCCTCTATCCTATCTAATAGAAGAGTAATATGCAGATTGACCATCACTCCAACACACAAGATGGCTGCCCCCATGTGGTCAAAGATCCTGACCCCATGTGGACACAATATGGCCACCACAAGATGGCCAGCAGGGGAGAGTAGTTGGGAGGGACCAGCCCTGCAAGGGAGGCCAGTTGGGGGCAATCACACCTGCAGGAGAGGGCAGTTAGGGGTGACCAGGCCTGCAGAGGAGGGCAGTAAGGGGCAAACAGGCTGGCAGGGGAGCAGTTAGGCATCAATTAGGCTGGCATGGGAGTGGTTAGGGGGTGATCAGGATGGCAGGCAGAAGCAGTTAGGGGCAATCAGGAAGGAAGGTAGGTGAGCAGTTTGGGATCCAGCAGTCCTGGATTATGAGAGGGATGTCCGACTTTCCTTTTAGGCCAGATCCCACCATTATCAGGACTAAACAGGCAGTCAGACAGCCCTTGAGGGATCCCAGATTGGAGATGGTGCAGGCTGGGCCTAGGGATACGACCCCTGATCCCCTTGCACGAGTTTTGTCATCAGGCCTCTCATAAGAGAAAATAAAATATCAACAACAAAACTCAACTGATTTAACTGAAAAAGAGCACACACTTTTGTGCATAAAAAAAAATGTTATTAATGGTTTAATGTCTCAGAAGTCCTCATCAACTTCTCAGCTCTTTTTAATTCCCATTCCTCCACCAGAAGATAACTTGCTCAATTACTTGACTTTTAAATGGTAGTTTCTAAATACCATTTAAAAAAGACATAGCAATCATTTCCATTCTGGACTTTACTGCTGCTTCTGATATGCCAAAAATGTCTTTCCTTTTGTAACCCTTATGCCCTTATGTGTTTGGCATCATATTCCTGCTGTTCTGCTGTCTCTTAACCTTCCTTCTCTTCTCTGGGCTCCAAGTCCAATATGGACATGTAAATGCCTGTGGAGCATATTATGACCCTGACTCATTTTCCTTTGCTCTTCTCCGGCATCATATTTATTGTCATGGTTGTATCTACCAACTGGGCGGCTGATGCCCCAAGAGCTACATCCCAATCTGTAACTTTTCCTGAGTTTATACACTTACACACCTTCCATTGGATTTTTCTGTAACATATTAGACACACTAACCATGATCAAAGATGCATACACTGTGTTTTCTTTTTGCCTCCTACTTTATCTTTCCCAACTTCTTGCCTCACAATAAACTTCACAGTACCTATCTATGTACAGTCCACAGATGCACTTTTTCCCCCACCAATTTTGTCTTTATTCAGTTTTTATGCCTACATTCTCCCATTTCCTATGGTGGAGATGGCTGGCTATTTACAAGACATGCTCAAATTTCACTTACTTTAAGGACAACAGATTGCTCAATTGATATATATATATCTCAATTACTGATTGGGATAGTAATTGGTTTAAAGGTTTATATAAAACAAAAACAAAACACACACAATTTTAGAAGGACAAGGAAGAAGGCAGAGGAAATAATAAAATAAATCAACAACAAAACTCAGTGTCCTTGATAATCTCAATTATAACAGATGTATTAAAATACAATACCATGATACATTTTCTGTTGCATTTATTGACTATACAGTGGACAAAATAATCATGCTTATTCTGAAAAAAAAATATATAGAAACATCTTTAAAGGAAGTAACTGTTTTAGATTTAGTTCTATACCCTAAAACATAGCACAGAGGTCAGACTCCTTTCAAGTGATAAAGTAATATTTGCTAAATTGTGTTTAAAATTTGTAAACTGGACTTTACCATTGCAATCAGAATAGTTGGTTATTTAAACTTAAAATTAATTAAAAACATGCTAAAAATACTAAGAACTGACAAGTGCATTTAGCAAATGTAAAATGCATTGGATTAAATTGTTCCTACAAAATCTCGCAGTTAAAAATAATTATAAAAGAACTGTCAAGTACTGAAAACTGTTCAGAGGATAAATGGGCTGTGTGGTAATTATTATCACTGCCTAATATAATTTCTGAGATGTAATATATTCTGTGAGTTTGATAGTCCATATAAGCACAGCTAATGATGTAATTTATTGGTTGCTACACGGACAAGGAGGCTCAATGATGTGTGATGACATGAGGGAGGAGGTAAAGACAATCTAAAGAGAAATGGGACAAGGCAACATGGAATAAAAGGGTAATGGCAAATCGACAAAATGGCAGAACATCAGTTGCTGTGATGCACCCTGACCACTAGGGGGTAGACTCTCAATGAAGGAGCTGCCCCCTGGTGGTCAGTGAGCTCCCACAGGGGGAGCACTGCTCAGCCAGAAGCAGGGCTCATAGCTGGTGAGCAGTGTGATGTGGTGGAGCTTCTCTGGTCTCTGTGGCAGCACTAAAGATGTCCAACTGACGGCTTAGGCCCACTCCCCAAAGGCCTCCAGTTAAGATAATAAAGAAGATCAATTTGAGGAAAAGGAATTTGGTATGCCACATAAAATTGTAGGGAAAGAAAAAAATTACTTAGGAAAATTACAATCATCATTAAAAGTGGCCCAATCATTAAAAATATTTGTTTACATGGTAGATTCAAGCTTGGACTTAAAAAAGATCCACGATGGGTGGAATATGTCATGTGTTTAGGTCAAAGTAAAAAATTTTAATTGCTATATTAAGAAGAAATACACACTTTGCTCAAAATTTATCTTCACTCCAGTGGAGTGTGGCATAAGAGGAAAGTTGTACATTAAAGCACAAATGTCATAGACATCTGACAGGGAATGACAAAAGGAGCAGCTTCAATTATGTATTTATTTACATTTGTCTCAGAATATTATTGTCTTTGCCTTTGCTCAGGTAACTTTTTATTTTTTTTAATCTTCACCCAAGTATATTTATTTTCCGTTGATATTAGAGATAGGAAGGTATAAAAACAGAGAGAGAAACATGAGAAACATTGATGTAAGAGAGAAACATTGATCAGTTGCCTCCCATGCACACCCCCAGGGATCAGGGATGGCACTCACAACCTGGGTATGTGCCCTGACCTGGAATTGAACCTGACACCTTTTGGTGTGTGGGATGATGCTCCAACCAACAGAGCAATACTGGCGAGGGCTGTTCAGCAACTTTTGCATGAAATTCATACTGAAGCATTTGCTTCAAAATATCAGTTCAAAATATCCTATATTATAAAAGCCTAATATGTTAAGTATCCAATTGTTAGGCCATTCAACCAGTCCCTGATGTTCATTGACTACCAGGGAGTAGATGGTCCAACTGATAGCTTAGCTTGCTACTGGGGTCTGGCAGATCTGCACTGGGCAAGATGAGCCGGACATGCCCTGGAGACTTCCTACAGTCCCTCCCCACCCCGGATCATGCCCCGGTGGGTTCCCTCAGCCTGGCCTGTGCCCTCTCACAATCCGAGACCACTCAGGAAATGTTGGAGAGCTGGTTTTGGCCCAATCCCCACAGGCCAGGCCGAGGCACCCCACTGATGCACTAATTACATAACATTTAATAAATAGTTTATTAATTTTGACCACATTGAAAACTACAATTTTTATAACTTACCAATCAAGTCAACAATTATGTTTGTTTATTTCTATTTCTCTTACAACCACTGTGGAATGATAGGTTAATCTCTAAATTGATAGTCAATATGCCTTATTTCTATATTTGTAAAACCCCAAAACAACTTGAAATAAAATCATTTGAACACTCTAGATTGTTAGGTCTTTTCTCTCTAAAATTCTAAAAAATATTAGATATTATCTGAAAACACTTTCTTCGTTAATTCGCTGAAATTTTTCTGCTTTTTTTTTTTTTTAATAAATGCAAGTACAAAGATGCTGTTCACAAGTAACCTATGATTATAATTTTTAGCTGTCCAAAACTTCCAAAACTACATTTGTCTTAGAGGTAATATGTAAGAAATAAATTCTGTTAACATTTTTTGACTTTAAAGAGTTAAAAATTACTCTTGTAGACTGTTTCACAATATTCATATCCCCACTCCAGCATGTATATTTACACTGGAAAGGAGATATCAAGCGTTACATAAAGCTGAAGACTTTATTAACATTGATCCCGTAGAAATAAAGTGTGGGAATAACTGGAAAAAAACAAAACCATTACATTTTTTTGTGTATGTGTGTGTGTAGAAAATTTATAAAAAATAATGAGGTAAAGAACTTAGGCTCAGGAACAGAGACCCCTTGCCAACTGGGAAGGAGTGTAGCAGGAGGGAGACAGGGTAGGGCCCTTTAATGCTCATTACCAAGAATATCATGGTGGTATTAGCTTGGCTGACTTATCACAGGAGAGACAACTGATTAAAGAAAGGCCAATGGGATTATTTCTATTGAGAATGAATGTTTTACCAAGACACACACAAATGGCAGGATTGGGGGCATAGATGTCTACTGGGTGCTTCTCTGGAACAAATTTCCATGAACCCCTGTTGCTCAGGTCCTTGGAGCTCATGCCCAAGGCTGGCTTGCACAATTGTTTCTTCAATTCTCTGATCTACCCCAGAATCTTTAACCAAAAATGACCCTGATTTATTTACCAGTAAGTTTGAAAAAGTTGGTACATGCACTAAAAGGATATAAGCTGTTTACTACTACCTTTATTATTGATCTAAGTTGGCCCCACTCTAGAAGTAGAAGGGCTGCAATAATAATCAATGATATGTGTAATAAAGGAGAACAATCCCACCCATGTTGGAGAAAATGTACAGCCTTCCTTAAAATATAAGGTTCTGGAATCTCTCAGATGGTGATGCCATTAATGGGCGTTAATGCAGAAGGGTTTTTGACATGCTGAACAATTTGATTCTGACATTTAATTAGTCCAACTTGTCTACCAATTAAAAAATGATGGTATAATTTTCCAAAATACATAATATTATCCTATATAATAAAGAGTTAATATGCAAATTAACCCTCACAAGATGGCTACCTACAACCAGGCTGGCAGTGGGGGCAGTTAGGGCTTATCAGGCTAGCAGAGGGAAGCAGTTGGGGGTGACCAGGCCAGCAGGGGGGCAGTTAGGGGCAATTAGGCTGGCACACAGAGGCAGTGAGGTGCAATAAGGCTGGCAGCGAGGGATATTAGGGGGTGACTTGGCAAGCAAGCAGGTGAGAAATTAGGAGCCAGCAGTCCAGGATTGTGAGAGGGATGTCTGATTGCCTGGGACTGGGCCTAAACCGACAGTTGGACATCTCCCAAGGGGTCCTGGATTGGAGAGGGTGCAGACTGGGCTGAGGGACACCCTCCCCCCCCCCCAAATTTCATCCAACAGGCCTCTAATAAAACATTATAAAACACCTCTTGTTAATTGTGTACTTTAAATTTTTAAATATTATGGTTAAAAGAAACGTATTACTTCCATTTTTGGTCGGATGAGAATTAAATCACCTCATTTGAGAGGAAGTATCTGTAATGTGTAATAAAATATTGAAATATATTTTAAATTTAATACTATTCAAAGTCAGAAATGAAATTAATTCAGCCAACAAAGAATATCTGTTGAAATCTTCAGATAACTTCATTGGCTCAGGCGCCACTCAGGGCATGAAATTTATTGGAGGCTCATACACAAAACTGAAATCTATAGATTTATACCTGCTGCATTAAAGTAAATGAGAAATAAGCCTCCTTATCTGAAGTGGTGGACATGAAATATACATCACCTGGATCTCAAATTTATAGGCAATAACAAAAGGCTAACAAGAACCAAAATATCCTGAGAAAGATCAAAATCAAGAGACTATATAACTTATATAATAAAACTTATCTAAATATCTTGATAAATTGTAATAAATAAAATTATGTGGAATGGCAAAGACATAGACTAATACACCATGGCAACATAATGGAAGACCTAGAACTGCATCTCATGTGTTTAGAAATTTTGATTTTTGGCAGACTTGGCATTCATGTTGGAAAAGGAAGAATGAATTAATCATTTATCAGCAATCTTCAGGCTGAGTTAAGGATACATTGAAGAGAATATAAAGACCCTGCAAGGAAGAAAAAGGCATATAGTTTTAAGGAAATCAACTTCTATCTCAGCATTTTCTAATACGAAGCTTCCTAAGATCGACATGCCTGAAAATGCATCTATGATCGGCCTGGATCTCCTTTGTACATTTCACAATCATACTCCCTACTTTCCAGGGAGCAAAAGAGCTTCACATCTTTCCATTTATTCAACACTCGAAAATATGCATGGTCAGGGGGGCAAAAAAAAAAAAAATCAATAAAATACATTTAAAAAAATAAAAAATAAAATAAAAACAAAAAAATAAAAATAAAATAAAATTATCTAAAGTAAAAAATATATATATATATATGCATGGTCAAGTTGTGGTAGTACTTCATTTAAAGTCTCACATCTTATATAATAAAGAGATAATATGAAAGTTGACTGCCATGCCCTTGCCCAAGATGTCCACCCCCATGTGGTCACAAGATGGCCTTCCATATGTGGTCACAAGATGGTTGCTTTAATGTGGTTACAAGATGGTTGCACCCTTGTCATCGCAAGATGGACACCCCCATATCATCACAAGATGGCCGCCACAAGATGACTGGCAGGGGAGGGTAATTGTGGGCGATCTGGCCAACAGGGGAAGGCAGTTGTGGGTGAACAGGCCAGCAGGGGATGGCAGTTGGAAGTAATCGGACTGGCAGGTGAGTGGTTAGGAGCCAGCAGTCCTAGATTGTGAGAGTGATGTCCAACTGCCCTTTAGGCTCAGTTTCACAGGGATCAGGCCTAAACGGCAGTCGGTCATTCCCTGAGGGGTCCAGGATTGGTGAGGGTGCAGGCTGGGCTGAGGGGCACTCCCCCTACCCCCCCCCCCCGCCCCCAGTGCATGAATTTCATGCAGCAGGCCTCAAGTCTTTATATTTGACTATTTTCAAAGAATGATTTATCTAGATAGAGAGCTTTAAGAGACTGAAGTAAAAAAATAACATGAAACTATTTATCACACAATGTTATTTACTACCAACACATTAATCACTTAAAACAAACCTTATTTTTTATTAAGAAAACTAAAGATATAAGTGCAAATGTAAATAAGTTTGATATTTTAGAATTCTCATCAAAGTTGTCTTTGGAGGTTTGATACAAATTAGCACTGCTCATAGTGAAAGATAGGGAGAGATACACATCATTAGAAAAATGACAGTAGCTGATGTACTATTAGTAATTACATGTTAAATGTTCATTTCAACACCTCAGAAAACTGATTTCCTGTAATGACATAACTGCTATTGATGAATGTCTATGATGGCAGAAACTGTTGTTCAACAGGTTGTATAAAAATTATGGTAGATTAACAAAAAATAGCTATTCCTTAGGACAAAGAAAATTATTTTATCACTGAGTTTATAATAAGCAAAGAGGAGACTGCTGAGTTTAGACAGTTTTACACAAGTATATTTGAACTTACAATAGAAATTAGGTATATTTAGAAATATTTACATATTTATATTTACTTATATATTTATGTTTTCTGATGCAGCTGCTTAATGACAAAACAAAGGTTGGCTTCATTGCTCATATTCATCTTTATACTAATTTTTAAAAGATTGGCTTAAAACTCAACAGCAGAAAAACACACAAACAACCCAATTAAGAATGTGCAAAGGACTTCAAAATACATTTCTTCAGAGAAGATATACAAAAGCTCATAATCACATGAAAAGATGTTTATCATCACTAATGCAAATTGGGGAAATGCAAATAAAAACCAAATAAGATGCCACCTCTCCCCAATTAGGCTGCTACTATAAAACAACAACAACAATAAAACCAAACAAACACAATAACAATAAAACAGAGAAAAGCTTTGGTGTGGGTATGAGAAGTTGGAATGCCCTAAAGAACTTAAAAATAGAATTATCATATGATCCAGCAATTCTAATTTGGCACATATACCAAAAAGAATTGAAAATAGAGACTCAAGAGGTATTTGTACACCAATGATCATAGCAGTATTATTATATTACAATAGCCAAAAGGTAGAAGTCACCCAAGTGTCCATTGGCAGATGAATGAATAAACAAAATGTGGTCTATACTTACAGGATTAAAAGGGAATTCTTTATTTTTTATGGAAAGGTGGGAATTTGTTGGAAACAAGTACAGACTCCCACATGGAGAGAGAATCCCAAAGGGGGTAGCCCACTAAGCTCCTTTTTCCTAAGGTTTATAAAGGCTTCAGTTCTTTGTGTCCTGATATTCTAAAAGGGAATTCTTATATATGCTACAACATGGATGAACTTTGAGGATATTGTGCTAAGCGAAGTAAGCTAGTCACAAAAGGACAAATATCGTATGATTCCACTTATATGAGGTATCTACAATAATCAAATTCATAGACACAGCAAGTAAAATGGTAGTTGTTAAGGTTGAGGGCTTCAGAAAATATAGTTTAATGGATAGAGAATTTCAGTTTTCCAAGGTGAAAAGAGTTCTTGGACAGATGCTGCTGAAGTTTCCCCAGAAATGTAAATGTACTTAATGCTACAAAACTATGTACTTTAAAATGATTGAGATGGTAGATTTTATGTTCTGTGTATTTTAACACAATTAAAAATATATGTATATGTGTACAAGTGTATGTACATCCTATATAATAAAAGGCTCATATTCAAATTGACCTAGCTACAGAATGTCTGGTCACTGTGACTTGGCACTGACCAACATGGGGCAGTTGCTCAATGCAAGAGCTGTCCCTGGTGGTCAGTGTACTCCCACAGAGTACTGCTTAGCCACAAGCCCTGAGCCGGGCTCACAGCTGGTGACCCCAGCAGCAGTGGTGGAGCCTCTCCCATCTCCGTGGTAGTGCTGAGGACGGGGAGTGGGCCTAAGTCATAAATCAGACATCCCCTGAGGGCTCCCAGACTGTGAGAGGCCTGGGATAACCCCCCTCCCAGTGCCCAAATTTTGTGCACTGGGCTTCTAGTGTGTGTGTGTGTGTGTGTGTGTGTGTGTGTGTGTGTGTGTGTATACTGATTATCTACTGAGCATTAGGCACTGTTCTAGAAGCAGATGTTTCAGTATAGCCCAACTTCTTTTTTCTCAACTTAAATTTGGAGACACTTTTGTTGATAGCAAGCTTTTAATGCTAAAATACTTAGCCTTCACTTGCAGAGTGTGTGTGGGACAGTGTTGGTAAAATGACAAATATTATTTTCTAGGAGAATAACCTGTATAATTTTTTAAAAAGACATAAAGAATATGGGATATTTACATTCAGCAATTATTATATTTAGAAGTGAGATAGCTGTCATGGAAGGTGTATTTACACATTTATTTGAATTTTAAAAATAAAGATAAGTTTATAATGATGAAAACTAAGTATGTTTTAACTGGCTGATTTACAGAGAGCTGCATTTACCAAATATTATACTTGTCAGACATTTTAATAAAAACTAGTAAACTAAATCTGCAGTTTTGATATAAATTTGTCTGACTTATGTAAAAAGTAATTATTTTGTAAAAATAATGGATATTTATATTAAAACTAGAGGCCCGGTGCATGAAATTCATGCACTTGGGGGTGTTTCTCAGTCCAGCCTGGATCCTCTTGCAGTCCAGGACCTCACGGGCATATCTGATTGACAGCTTAGGCCTGCTCCCAACAGGGAGTGGGCCAAAATTGGCAGTCAGACATCCTTAGCACTGCAGCTGAGATGCGAGAGGCTCCCACCACAACCACTGTGCTTGCCAGCCATGAGCCAAACTCAAGGCTTCTGGCTGAGTGGTGCTCTCCCTGTGGGAGTGCACTGACCATCAGGAGGCAGCTCCTGCATTGAGTGTCTGTCCCCTGGTGGTCAGTGTGTGTCATAGAGACTGGTAGTTCCACCTTTTGGTCTATTTGCATATTAGCCTTTTATTATATAGGATTACTCATTTTTTGGCTTTTTACATCTTTATAACAATTTGTGAAGAGCAGTGGTCGGCAAACTCTCTAGTCAACAGAGCCAAATATCAACAGTACACCAACTGAAATTTCTTTTGAGAGCCAAATTTTTTAAACTTAAACTTCTTCTAATGCCACTTCTTCAAAATAGACTTTCCCAGGCTGTGGTATTTTGTGGAAGAGCCACACTCAAGGGACCAAAGAGCCACATGTGGCTTGCAAGCCACAGTTTGCCTTCTATGGGTGTAGAGTAACTTGGGGATCACTTTAATATTAAACTAGCAATACACATTAAAAATACAATTTTATATGTATATTAAGGGCTCAGATAATAAAGGGAAAATTAGAATTATTTGAAGCTTTAAAAAATGTGGTTTCTTTTACCTCACACCCAGAGATAATGATTTAAATGGTCTGAAATGGGGCTTGGGCAGAGATATTATTTTAATCTCTCCCAGAGATATTAATGTGCAGCCAGTATTGAGAACTGCAATCACTGATTCACTTCACAATAGAAAGTGAACATTTTTTTAAATAAGATAAAAACAAAAAGAGAGCCGAGACCAGTTTGGCTCAGTGGATGGGGCGTCGGCTTGGGAACTGAAGGGTCCCAGTTTGATTTCGGTCAAGGGCATGTACATTGGTTGCGGGTGCATCCCCGGTGGGGGGTGTGCAGGAGGCAATTGATCGATGATTCTCTCTCATCGATGTTTCTAGCTCTCTGTCCCTCTCTCTTCCTCTCTGTAAAAAATCAAATAAAATATACTTAAAAGAGAAAGAGAGAGAGAGAGAGAGAGAGAGAGAGAGAGAGAGAGAGAGAGAGCGCTGAAACCAGTTTGGATCAGTGGATAGTGTGTCGGCCTATGGACTGAAAGGTCCCGGGTTCGATTCCGGTCAAGGGCATGTACCTTGGTTGTGGGTGCATTCCCAGTAGGGGATGTGCAAGAGGCAGTTGATCAATGATTCTCTCTCATCGATGTTTCTAACTCTCTATCCCTCTCTCTTCCTCTCTGTAAAAAATCAATAAAATATATTAGAGAGAGAGAGAGAAGTGAGGGAAGAAGAGACTGAAGGAGAGCCAGAATAAAGAAAAATAATTTTTGCCTCTTCAAAGAATTACCTTTGTCATACTGGTTGGTGGGTAACATTAGTGTCAGAAACAATGAGAGAAAAGGGTATAAATTGAGGCACGGAGTGGACTGATTTCTGGAAATGGGCATTCTTGGATCCCATGTAACTAGAGAACCAAATTTTTTCAGATCATTTAAACACTGAGGCTACCCATCGTCGGTTTACCTCACATTAAAGGCCTCCGTAGGCCTTACAAAGGCTTACGTTCTCATGGTTTCTGGCCAACATCCCACAGCTTATTGGGCAATTGCATCCAAAGCCCAAAGATGGCTGTATTCCACCCAGCTTCATTTCAATATACTTACAATACTTAATAACTATTGAGATAAATTTCAATCAATCACTAAACTCATAAAATTATAACTAGGCATAAAATAACTAACATTAAAGATGTTTTAGAAACATATTAACATGTAAAAAAAAGTAGTGAATAATAAAATTATTAATTTCTTAATATTTTAATTTGTTTTTTATTAGCTAAACCAACACATTTAGCTTTAGTATAAATAAAAAGAGCCTTTCAATACCTTGGACTAAGTTTATATTTATAGCAATAAAGAAAATGAAAGCATCCCCCTGCCAAATGAATCACTATGAGTCCTTGATAATCAGGGGAATCAATGAATTTCACATTTAGAGTGGGACAATTAAGAGAACCCTATTTAACTATTAAAGATAAACAACTAAAATGAATCCAGGCTGTTCCCTTAGTGCAATGGACAACAAAATAAAATAGAAAATAATTACAATACTAAATTGTGTCAACATGTAAAGGAAAAAAAAAAATCACAAAGCAAACGTGTGTTGACTTATTTTGGTAGAGGACTTGGGAAGAAGGATCAACCAAAAGTATAAAGCATTATTAGCTAGACAAAATCTGGTGAATAAATATGTATGGTTCAAGGGCGTTTAAATTAGTATTAAAATGTAAAGATGGAAAAAACTATGAAGAACATTTCATCTCATAGTGTTTCTTAAGCCTGGTGATAAAGATAAACCTATAAAGTAAAATTTTGATTATATTAAATTAAATAAATTACATAATTTTGTGTTCTATAAAAATATATAAAGAGCCCTGACGGTGTCATCTTGGTGGATCAAGGCTGTGGGTTCCATCCCCGTCAGGGCACATACAAGAGTCAACCTATGAATATGCATAAATAAGTGAAACAACAAATCAATGCATCTCTCTTACTCTCTCTCTCTCTCTTTCTCTCTCTCTCTCTCCCTTACTCTCTTTCTCTCTCTAATCAATATAAAAGTTCAGTTATAAAAATATAAAACATAAAAAAGAAAATGAAAAGAAGGAAGAGGGAAAGATAGAGGGACAGGGACAGGGAGAGGGAAAGGTTTGTAAATAAAGTAAATATCTGTGTTTTCACCACATTTTCTCATGTTGTGGGACCCCCAACAATAAAATTATTTTTGTTGCTACTTCATAACTGTAATTTTGCTACTGTTATGAATCGTAATGTAAATATATGTGTTTTCCGATTGTCTTAGGTGACCCTGCTAGCACTTCTCCACCTGTGGACCGCTGCTGTAGAGCCATGTGCCATACAGATGTGCGAAGACAATGACACAGCAGTGTTACTGTACGCACTGCGCAGGTGCACCTTTATCTTACATAAAACTGATGTCACGATTTGGCAAGAAGCCTCTAGCTTGTCTGAGTTAGTATAAAATGTGTTCCTGATCAGCTGGTGGGCTGCTTGGGGGCTGCTGTATTTGCAATGGCTGCTCTGTGTGCAATGAAGGATGGCCCATCTTCCTACACTGCAGTGTCTTTTTCCAATTCCCAGCATCCAAAGCAGTCAAGTCCCTGGCAGAGGAACTTGGACCCAACACCTCATCTCTATAATTAAACTCCCTTTAAGTTTGATGCTATTGTCAATTAAACTAGACCTAATTAACCTAGAGATTTCCTATAAATTATCATGAGAATGTATAAAAATTAAAAAAACAAAAACTAAAGTACTTGAAGTAAATTCAAACTATGGGTTTTTTGTTTGTTTGTTGTTGTTGTTTTACTAGTGTGTGTGTGTTTTTTTTTGTTTGTTTTTTTTTGTTGTTTTTTTTTTTGCTGAGCTCCTTCACAACCTTTTAATCAACCATTTAAAGCTGTATTTCCCAACTCCTCAGAGATAAATTTCCAGACAATTTATGTGCTTCTATTTTGCTCATATCTTTTAAGAGCCTATTCTGAATTAAAAATCATCCTCTCCTTAAAATGAATAATGTGTGTGTTGGGTCTAGTTTGATTTTGGCACCCACTATATATATTAGTTTCCTTCCATTGTCTTATCATGTATCCAATGCATATTTTCATAAAAACGAAGTTTGTATGCAACTGATTGATAAAGGAATTAGGTCAATACAACACTGAAGTTGTGCTGATTCCTACATGATTTCCCCCTCTACAATAACGACTGGTGTTACAGAGGCACAGAAGGGAAAACAGGAAATCGCTGAGCCCAGACAGCCAGGGCAGACACGTGGCTGCTCAGGATGTCTCACCCTGGTCATGGCTGTTTCTGCACAGACTCCCTTACAGAAGCACTATCTGTCCTATGGTTTTCCCAAACTTCAGTCACTTTTCCTTAGTCTCCATAATTCAACAGCTCTTAATTTTTTTTTTATACCTCCCTTCCATTAAGATTCCTTGCCTTCCACCCAACCCCTTCCCTTTCTAGGTAAAGTTCTATTTTACTGAAAAGTTTCTTTATGTATTAGAATCATATAATGTTTTAAACTGTCAGTATTTATATTATGGTTGCTATTATATATGTATCAGTGCTCTATAATTTAGTGACCTCTGCTCATTGTGGCTTGCCCAAACCCTATTTTCCCATCAACCTTTTTATTATGGATTATTAAAAAAACTGCTTTTCAGAAATTCATATACTGTATACCTCTTTGTGTATGAGTGTGTGTGCATGTTCCATTACATTCAGTGGACAGGAAAATTGGTTTCTGGCCCTGCTTAGTATTTATGCATATATATTTTATTGAAAAATATTTCTTTATGTTTGATCCAACAGGATATAAATTTCTCGAGTTCCACATCTACTAATTTTAAGTACACCTGTAGATTATATGTCTTAATATTTATTTCAGGACTGATAAATATATCTTTCAACTGTATAATAAAAAAAGATGTGTCAGAAATGTAAAGTTTCCATTTCTTATTGATAAATATTAATATTAACTTTGAATAAAAAAGTAAAATATAGTTCAGTACAAATTGAGATGCCATATTGTCACAAATTCTCAAAGCAATGATCCTATTAACCCAGATATTAAGTGTGAAGATGTTCAGTGTAATTGAGACAAGCTATAATTAGAAATCATATAAACTGAAGATAATGCTAACATTCAGAATTATAGTAGCCTTCATTAGGGATATTTCAATGCTATCTAAGACTTTCTAAAATGTATTACAAAGTGATTATTTTTATTTAATATTATGAATAGGACTAAATCATTGTATAACATTAATTTGATTATACTTACATATAAACATATTAATTATAATATGCAGTATATTATAATATAATCAAAACTTTAAATGTAGAGCATTTTGACAGAAATGCAAATTTTATAAATTTTATTGAAAGATAAAGTCATATTTGATATTTCCTAGGTGTGTTTTAAATGGTTGGCTTAAATGCAGTGTTAAAGTAATTACATATATAGATTCATAGCTTTGACTTTTTAATTTAAAATAGCTGGTTAAAGATATAATAAGAAATTCAATTACATAGTCCTATTATTTAAAATATGAGCATGGGACAGGATTAAGATTCTAGTCCCTGATTAAAAGTAAGCAAATATTTTGGCTCAAAGTCTTAATGTAGAATGTAGTTACGTATTGGTTGACAACTGCAATGAGGCTTCTTGCCTGAGGCCTGTCTCAAATCAATTCAATCAATAAAGCAAAGTGAGGGCAATAGCTGGCAATTGCTGTGAGAAGAGGTTTATGCCACCAGAATTATATCCAACTTTTGGTTCTGAATTTTGTTTGGTGCCAACTTTATTTCCCCGACTTCTTTCCCCACATGGTTGGAGCCAGGGGTGCTAAAAAGCTTTTTCTTAATTTATTTAGCATATTAGAATCTGAAAGGTAAGCATACTTCTCTCTCATTGCATTAGTTTGCAAAAACACCTGCAAAGAATTGATACCTTTGTTGTGATTTCTGGAGGCCATTAATTAAGCAACCACAACCCTCATAAAATGTCTTTAAAGAAAACAAATGTATTTGCTTCCTGTACTACAGTGCTGGATAACTCAATGTCAAATACAACATTCTCTATATATTTGCAGTATGAGTTCTATAGTAGCCTTAATTATAAATAACGTTCCTCTATGTAATATAGGAAATTACATGGTGTGTTAGTTAGGATCAACTGGATTATATGACCATAAAGTAACTTCCAAATTTCAAAAACATTTATTTTATTTTTACTATCATTATTATTTTTAAATCCTCACCCAAGGATAGTTGTTTTGTTTTGGTTTTTTTTTCATTTATTTTTAGAGGGAGGGAGGAAGAGAGAGAGAGAGAAAGAGATCTTATATGATCTTATTATCCAATGCCACTGCAAATAAATCAATAAAACTATCACCCAGAATGGGGTATTTTTAAAACACAACATCTTTTGTTAAGCAATAAAACACATTTGCAGAAATGTAAGGCAGTTATGTCAAATAAGTCTATTTTTTTATTTGAGAAACCATTTGGTATTCACCCACCCAATAAATAAAGTTTACTTTGTAGTATTAATTTAAATATATGAATTGGCTCTAAATAAAGATTCCATTTAACAAATTTTGACAATCTTTGGCAGAATACTTTAGCTTTAGGTATGGAAGATGCATTTCAGAAGAAAACCTAAATAAAAATAGTCATTTATAATCTGATAGTGAAACTACTGTGACCTGGATTGGGCTCAAGTTCTACAATATTTATATATAAGGCTTAGTTTCTTTTTTCTCCTTCTCTTACTGAAAAATTTTCTGGATCCAAAATAAAATAAGTCTTAAAAATGAGGATTTTTTAACATTATTTTTTAAAAAAAACAAAACAAGATTTACAATGTTTTAAAATATTTCAATTAGTGTCACTAAAACACTCCACTGTTAGTAATATGTCTGTTGTTTTCAAGAGCATTTGAATTATTGACAAAATAAATATGGCAGGTACTGTGTGACTGCTTTTACCCCAACGCTATTCATGATAGTGTGTTCTGTGCTATTATGACTAAACTAGAGGCCCGGTGCACAAGATTTGTGCATAGGGGGTGCCCTTAGCCCAGCCTGCACCCTCTCCAATTCAGAACCCCTCAGGAGATGTCCAACTTTCTCTTATAATCCAGGACCACTGACTCCTAACTGCTCACCTGCCTGCCTGCCTGATCACCACTAATTGCTCCCCTGCTGGCCTAATCGCCCCTAACTGCCTCTACCTCACCCCACACCTAGGACCCAGGATTCCCTCCCTCTGGCTGGCCACAGGCACCCAGGACTGAGGCCATCTTTGCCCGGGTGGGCCACAGCCACAGGGGATCATGGGCGGGCAGCTTCACCTGAGCTGCAGCTGTAGGTGCCCAGGACCACAAGGCGGGCAGCTTGTCCCTCTCCCAGGCCACAGCCTGGCTGGTCCCCATTCCTCTCTCCCCAGTGTTGAGTGTCTGAGCCTTTATGGTATGATGGCATGATAATCATTTGCATTTTAGCTCTTTATTAAATAGGATATGGCTAAAAGTTTCAGTGCCAATTAATATCAGTAAGGAAATCAACCTGCTGTTATTATTCAGTGTAACCTCTTCATATCTCAATTTTTCAGAGTTGAACTAAGGATTAATTAAACAATGCTGTGATACTGATAATAATGATAATCATATTTAACATTTATTAAGTACCATGAAGAGTTACCGTTAAAAGCTCTAGCATATATTAACTTGCTAAGTTCTCATGGCTACCATATAAGGTCGTTTCTTTTTGTTATTGTTTTAATAAAATAGGCACCCAGTTGATAGGTGTCTATTCAAGGTCACACACAAATAAGTGGCAGAGTCAGGCTTTAAACCTAGGAAGAATGACTCCAGACTCTGCTTGTTTAACTCAGGTGCTGAGAGAAGATGCCTCACACAAACCAGTCATTTCTTTCTTTTTTTATAATTACGTTTATTGAGTGCTTTCTATGCATATGCCAGTTGGTATTTAATCTTCAACAACCCTATCATTCAGCAATTCTTTTTATTTATTTATTGTTGAAAGTATTACAGATGCCCCCCCCCCTATTTTTTCCTTTGACCCCCTCCACTCCTCAACCACCCCTCCCAGGCCTTTACTACACTATTTGTCTGTATCCATGGACTATGCATATGCACACATAAATTCCCCAGTTAACCTCTCCCCACCCACCTACCTACCCCCACCTTCCCTCTGAGATTCAACAGTCTGTTCCATGCTTCTATATCTCTGGATTTATTTTGTATATCAGTATATTTTTTTAGATTCCACATATGAGTGAGAACATGTGATACTTTTCTTTCTTTGACTGGCTTATTTTGAGAGCATAATACTCTCCAGGTTCCTTCATCCTGTTTCAAAGGGTGAGCCATCCTTTTTTTTTATAGCTGCATAGTATTCCATAGTGTAAATGTACTACAGCTTTTTAAAAAAATATGTTTTTATTGATTTTAGACAGAGGAAGGGATAGGGATAGAGAGATAGAAACATTAATGAGAGTGAAAGATTGATTAGTTGCCTCCTGCATGCCCTCCATTGGAGATCAAGCCTTAAACTCAGGCATGTATCTTGACTGAAAATTAAACCATCATGACCTTCTAGTTCATAGGCCAATGCTCAACCACTGAGCCACATTGGACAGGCTGTACCACAGCTTTTTTATACACTCATTTACTAATGGGCACTTGGGCTGTTTCTAGATCTTACCTATTTTAAATTGCACTTCTATGAACATAGGGGTGCCTATATTTTTTTCTGATTAGTGTTTTAGGATTCTTAGGATATATTCCTGGAAGTGGAATCACTGGGTCAAATGGCAGTTCCATATTTAATGTTTTGAAGAAACTTCATACTATTTTCCATAGTGACTGCATCAGTCTGCATTCCCATCAGCAGTGAACTAGGGTTCCCTTTTCTCCACATCCTTGCCAGCACTTGTTGATTTATTGATGGTAGCCATTCTGACAGGTGTGAGGTGATACCTCATTATCATTTTAATTTGCACTTCTGTGATGATCAGTGACTTTGAGCATTTTTATATGTCTTTTGGCCTTCTATATGTCCACTTTGGAGAAGTGTCAATTTAGGTCCTTTGCCCATTTTTTAATTGGATTGTTTGTCTTCCTTTTGTTAAGTTGTATGAGTTCCTTAACTATTTTTGAAAGCAACCCATTTCTAATGACTAAGCTCTGCACAACATGGCCTCCTTCCTCTCCTCCACTTGTTTCCTTCTGACTCATCAAGGCGCTCCCCTCCCAGACAACCTGCCTCAGTAGTTCTGAGGCCAGGGTGCTCTTCCCCAAGGTGTTTGCATGGTTGCCTTTTATTTCATTGAAGCCTTTTCTTAACTGTAATCTGCAAAAGGGCAGTTTCTGACTCACCAGGTTAATCATTCTCCATCACGTTCACCCTAGTTTGTTCATAAGGCCTATCACTATGTGAAACAATATTGCCTATTGTCGGTATCCACCACCAGAACGTAAACCAATGAAGGCAGAAACTTGCTCTGTTTGGAATTTTTACACATACATCAAAATTTGAATAAATTCTTTCTACTAATTCATTTCCCACTATCTAACCCTTTATCCATCTATCCATCTATCCATCCATCCATTTTCCTTATACAATGCTACCTACCATCTCCCCCCCTCCTCCCTTTCTGACAATTATTTTTTAAAGAAAATTGTGAAAGAACTAAATGCAACATCTGGAACACATATGTTGAGCAGAACTATAGCTTTTCATCAAACTAAGTGAAGAAGGTAAGTTTTGAAATCAAACTCTACATGGTTCTGTTTATAGATTTATGTATTCATGAGCTATATATACAGCAATCACTGTTTTGTGGTCTCCAAAGCTCAATTCAAATCCAGAGTGAGGCTGCCCTGAAATCATTATCATCAAGCCACTATTTTTCACTCCCGATGAATTACTGTTTAAAGGACACTTAGGAGTCATACATACAGTTTTAAGGGGAAAAGATGAAAGGTGTGAAAGTAGTTATAATAAAAAAGATGTCTTTTCAGGCTATGTGTAAAGACAATGTACTAGACATCTAAAATTATGGCACTGGCTTCTCTTATTTTATTCCCAAGTTATTTCCTTCCTTTCACATTTATGATTATTTGGGGAGCACGATGTGTTTCGATCTGTATGAATTTAGAGAGGGAGTGAGTAGCTATTGTTTACTTAGACGATTTTATTGACTTCTGAAAGCATTTTCTTATTCCCTAAATTATTTCTTTTTCACTGAACTGAAAACTGGTCATCATTCAATTGAATTTCCTAGGTTTTTCAGTAGAAAAGGCAACATCTTATATCATTATTGGCTCCCACATGAGTCACCAGGTTTACCAGTGTCTTGGAGACAGTTCACAGACCAGTCCTGGAAATATAAGATGGTTGGGATGGTGGGGGAGCACATGGGGGGAGAAGAAGAAATGCCAGGAGTCAGGAAAGGATCTTAAAAAGGTGAAATAGAAAAATAAATAAAGCAAACACTGTGAACGACATGCATTTCGCCACTGCTCTGAGGAGTTGGGCATAGTGCATGGTACAGAGCGTCCCTCCACCTATGCAATCATTAATTGTTTGCTGAACCTCTCAGTAGAACAGAACCTGATCTTAAACATGGACATAAAAAGTATTGTGCTAAAACAATGTCAAGTCTTTTGCTTTTGTTGCTCATTTTTAGTTTTAGCCAACAGATTTTTAGTGCTTGTTATATCTCATGCATTCTTCAAAGCACTTTACTTAAAGTTAATGATTTAATCCTTTAAGAACTCTATCGGATGGAAGCATTGTCAGTTCAATTTCCTAGCTGAGAAAATGAGACAAAGGAAGGTTATGCCCAAAACCACAGAGCAGACAGCAAATGGGTAAGCTAGGACTTGAACAGTGGTCTTGTGCCAGAACCAACAGAAATGCTATTTACAATAGTATTAATAGTAAACACAATGAGAATCAGGTGTAAATTACTATACTTAATAATGTTCTGATTGAAAATTGATTAAACATTTAAATTTAAAAGTATCACATTTATAATTACAATGATGGAATATTCCTTTTCTTTTCATATAAATTATCCTCCTATTTCTCTGCTCTACAGAATGGTAGTTGCATTTATGATTTTTGTGCAAGCTATTTTAAAATCGGTTTGAATTTTTAAAAAAGATTTACCAATTTCATAAACTTTCACTTATTTTTTTATAACTAAATTACTTGCTACCTTGTTAACTTGTCCAAAATGGAGATATGCTTTTTAATGTTTCTATGGGCAGACAAAAGGATAGTATATCTATTCTTTGGTCTCATTTTTCTTTTTGAAAAAAGTACAATAAATTTGATAGTAAATTGAAGATAGTACCAGAATGCAAAGAAATAAGAAGACTATATCTATCTTATTATAGCCATGTATTAAATATTCTATTTTAAATTCAATTGTAAGTTTTTTAATGGAAAGTAAAAAATAAATATGAAGCTCAAACAGCTTTTTTTATCTGCAGGCAAAGTAGATAAAGGAGATATATATATCTTTATCTTTATCTTCTTCCACTTTTATTCTTAATCAATTTTAAACTTTGATCTCGTGGAACAAGTCAGACAGAAATAGTCAAGAATCATGTATACACTTTCACTCATATGTGGGATCTAAAATTGAAAGTAACAAATGAGCAAACAAGAAAAGTAAACAAGCAAAAATTCATAGACACAGACAACAATATGATGGTTATCAGAGGAAAGAGAGGGTTGTAAAGCCTATTGGGGGCCAAATTAAGAGTGACAAGATTTGACTTTGGTGGTAAACACACCATGAATATACAGATAATGTAATCATAGAATTGAATCCTATATAACTTTATTAACCAACTAGAGGCCCGGTGCATGAAATTCATGCACAAGCGGTGGAGGTGTGAGGAGTCCCTCAGCCCAGTCTGCACTCTTGCAATCTGAGACCCCTGGGGAGGTACTGGGGTCTAAATCAGCAGTCAGACATCCCCCTCACAATCTGGGACAGTGCATGTACCAATAACCATACTTTTCATGCAGATGTAAGGCATCTTGTTGTTGTATGGGCAGTTACATTTTTTTTTCTTTGCCCTAATTATAAAAACTAATGCATAACATGATTCTTCTGAGGCAGTAGTACCATTTCCCCCATCTTATGGGTGGAAAAGCTGAAGCAGAGAGAAGTAATTGGCTTTGTCACACAGTTATAAGTGTCAGAATTAGGGCTGACCACAAAATATGCAAGCCAGAGTCCATGTATGTCATTCCTGCAAGATCCTGTTTTTTCAGTCTTAGAGTACCTTGGCCAGGTTTTAATTTTTAAATCTAAGAGACTCTTCCCAATATATAGGGTAAGGTCCCTAGGCTTGGCCAGTGATCAGAGACATCTGTGGGGCAACTTGTGGGTGGGGCGATTGGGGGGCCGCCACTGGCATTCACCTTGCTGGTGGCTTGGTGCTGCCCCTTGGCAATTACCATTGCCAGTCTGCCCCCTGGTGGTCAGAATGCATCATAGTGACCAGTCATTCTGCTGGCTGATCCTTCTGCATTTGGTTGATTTGCATATTAAGGTTTTATTATATAGGATGTCACCCCAATAAATGTATTTAAAAACTAAAAAATAATAATAAATTAAATTATCGATTTGTCAAATGATATATTTTTCAGTAAGAAAAATATGCTGGGTTCTAGAATTGTCAATTCTATGAAAATCTCAGAGATGGTCTATTATGATCCTGTCATTTTGCAAACAAGGAAACTGAAACTCTAAAATGATATGAAAAATGTTAGGTGAATAGTATCAAAGTCTATAGAACTTAAATAATGTATACAAATATGATGACTTGCATTTGAGATTTCCTGACTTATTTCTCCTCTACCACTTGGATGTAGTGTTCTCTTTCATCTATCTCTGGTCTACTCAATTTTGAATTTACTCCCAGTGGTGCTTGATTTGTTTTTTCATTGTTTTTTGTTTTTGTTTTTGTTTTGTTTTGTTTTTGTATTGGTTTTGAACATGGGCTGCTGTACTGAAGAGGAATCTTGGTGAATTCATTTTGAGAGTTCACTGTATCTGGACTGCTCCAGTCCCACCAACTCCCATAGAACACTTGGGCCCACTCATTCTCAAAGTGGGTAAAATCCCTCCCAATTTTAGCTGCCATTTTCAAACTGTCTAACTGATTTTCTAGTGAATGTATGCCTGTTGGCTCTATTGTGATTCTTCTGCTTTCTCTTTTGTAGACATAAATAGCACACAGGTCTTGAGGCTGTTGCCAGTTTGTCTCCTGTAGCTTGTAGGTTTTGTACGTTTCAATGCTTATTGACTTTGCTTACTAGGTACTCTGAGTGTTTTGATATGAGGACTTTGAAAAATCCAAAAGCTATTATAACACCACCACTACCATCACTCCAGAATTATCCCTCATTTTTTTTTATTTTTAAGAGCTTTATTGATTTATAATGTACAATTTATATTCCACTAAGTTAATCCATATAAAATTTAAAATGTAATGGTTTTAGTACATTTATGAAGTTGTGTATCAATCACCATAAAAATTAGAACATTTTTTCAACCCTTAAAGAAACCCATACTCAATAACAGTCATTCTTTAAATCCATACTTTTTCAGCCCTAAGTAACCACTAATCTACTTTCTATCTCTATACATCTGCTATTCTGTACATTACATATAAATGTTATCATATAATAGCAGTCGTTTGTGATTGGCAGGAAGTGACAGAGAAATTAAGATTGCCATTTTAACTTTCATTTCAAATGGGAAACAGCAATGATTTATTGATGAAATATTATCAGACAAATTATTTATATAAGATATAAGTTGATTTGCTAATACAGGGAATAGAGCACTATTTGAAAGCATGACATAATAAATAATAATGATGATTATTACAGCAATCCTATGTAATACAAGGCTAATATTATGCAAATTGTTCCCTTTACTGGGTGTTCAGCTGGGAGTTTGACCACTGGGTGGGGCTGGCTGGCCAACTGCCAGTGGCCCTGATAGTGGCAGGTTGGCCAGACCCCATCCATGCATCGAGCCTCTAGAAAAGTATATAAATTTTACTAAATGCAAGACTATTCTAAGTGCTTCATTTATATTATCATATTTCATACTCAAAGCAATCTATGATGGAAGTTTCATTACTACTATCCCCATTTTATTGATAACAAAACTAAGGCAAAGTGAAAAAACACATGCTCAAACACACCCAAGGTAGACAGTAGAAGAACTAGATCCCACACTCGGAGAGTTTGATTCAAGACTCCTTGTTCTTAATTACCATTCTATAGTGCTTCTCTGATTTTAGGGTGTTTTATCAACTATTATTTTCTTCTTCTAAATTGTAATAGAAAAGCACAACTTAGGGTAACATATTCTAAACTTTTTCTCATTATCCATACTTCATAGCACTGACAGTTTATTGCTATATGAAGTGGACATAGAGGAGATACATTTGATGACAAAATAATATTAAATTAAAATTTAAAAAATAATTATATGTGTGATGATTAATTATTAAAAACAAACTAATATAGATCATTGTTTTTTAGTTCCATGCTTAGTTTGGTAAACTTTTACATAATGCTTTTTTTCTTTCTATTTTGATTCATATATAATTTGAAAAACCTCATTATTTGTATCAAGCTGGTCTATTAAAGACAATTAATTTTTCCTAAAATATATTTAATATACAATTGACTACATTCACATACAAGTGACCACAATTGCCTTTATCATTTATGACATAGAAAGAACTATAATAGTTTGTCACTAAATATATATTAAAGAATTACTCAGGCCAAAACCTGTTTGGCTCAGCGGTCAAGCATCGGTCTGTGGGCTGAAAGATCCTGGGTTCGATTCCAGTCAAGGGCATGTACCTTGGTTGCGGGCACATCCCCGGTATGGGATGTGCAAGAGGCAGCTGGTTGATGTTTCTCTCTCATAGACGTTCTAGCTGTCTATCTCTCTCCCTTCCTCTCTGTAAAAAATCAATAAAATATATTAAAAAAAAAAAAAAGAGCCGAAGCCGGTTTGGCTCAGTGGTAGAGCATCAGTCTGCGGACTGAAAGGTCCCAGGTTCGATTCTGGTCAAGGGCATGTACCTTGGTTGCGGGCATATCCTCGGTAGGGGGTGTGCAAGAGGCAGCTGGTTGATGTTTTTCTCCCATTGACATTTCTAGCTCTATCTCTCTACCTTCTCTCTGTAAAGTAAATATATATATTTACACACATATATAAAATTACTCAGTAAATTAAGCATTGGATTGAACTGAACAAAATCCTATCTAATAAAAGAGAAACTTGCAAATTGACCATACCTCTGCTATACCCACAAGCCACACCCATGAGCCAATCAGGAACTAGTATACAAATTAATCCAACCAATATGGCAGTTAATTTACATATCCAGGAGCAGAGTGAGTGAAGACTGAAGACAGCATAGAAGGAAGCCAAGTGCTGCAGAAGGGAATTTTTCGTTTTCCTTTGTCCTGAATCAAACTACCTAGGAATCATTCTGCTTCCCTTGAGAAGAAAGATATCTCTCTTGTTTAATAAAGCTTCTTTTTTTCTAAAATTTTCCAAAAATGCTTTGAAAAAAATGTTTAAGTTGCTAGAAACACATATAGATTGAGTGACAACTGTAATAGAAATTTACCATATTTCTAGGAAAGTTACTAAGGAGGAGCTGAAGTAGCACATTGTGACCTCTAAGATATCTTTGCATGATTATAATTCCTTTCTGTCAGCCAGCATCCTCTCCCAGACTCCTCTAAGCCAGACAACCCTGACTCCTATTTGACACAGATACAGGGAGCTCTGTGCTCCATATCATCTGGGCATGGATTCTGACTTTCTGTAACATGTTCCAAGAAACGTAATGGGGGAAATCGAACTATAGAACTGAATTCTAAGCAGAATTCTTTGGAGCAGCCCTGGTCATAAAAAGAGCAGATGGTTCAACATCACAAAAACCTAAAGTCATATTTTTTAACTGCCTCAGTGAAGTCATATTTTAATATGAAAGCAACAATATAATTAAATAGCATTCAAGTTTAGCTCTCAGTCCCAGGTCTTACCTCTAAGTTATACCATGTAGAAAATCACAGGAGACATATCTCTCATTAGCAGTGCATATCTCACACCACTACTTTGGAAAGCAGATGGAATAATTCCTCAGAAAGAGCTATGCCAATTGTGAAAATGTGCAAGTGTATTTATAATTATTTTATACATTTTCTAGGTACTTTTCTAAGAAAAATCTATGTAAAGTTAGACTTTACATTTAGAAGCATGATAAATAGCAGAGTTTTGTAAGTTGCTGTTCACTTGCTAGAGTGGCTTCTTAAATTCCTTAGGCATAGACTTCAACTCAAGTCCTGCTTGAATTGAACCTAGTTGAACTTATTTCTCATATGTTCACCAACTACTAGTTTTCTAATCAAGAAGATTCATCTTAAATTATTTAAAGTAGATAAATATTTATATAAGTATTAGGTCTACACTTTAAATTATGTTGAAAATAATTCAAAGGAGAACACTTCTGCATGTTAGAAAGGAAATGTGTGAAAGGAAAAAAAGACATTACTTGAGCAATTAACAAGTGAAGAAAATACAACCTCTTAACATGTAAGTGTAGGTTAAATAATTATAAAATCAAATTATAAATTTATTTTTATTTATGTACAGAACATATAGCAGAAGAACACTTTATAAATATGAAATATAAGACAAAAGGGCTAGATTATAAGTGTGCTTCCAAATGAAAATGCTTTCCAGAAACTTACCAGTCGTGCAGTTTTTAAATTCAATGTCATCAATTGCAGCTCCTCCTCCTAAATCCCTTGTTCTGATACCTTGGAATATAACTTCAAAATTTCTTAATTTTCCTAGCAGGATGACAGCCTTTTGCCACTGATCACCAGAAGTCTGCTTACTGTCTTGCCATACTTTTGATAGTCCTTTCTCTGTCTGAAAGTAAAATAGTTTACATAAGAGAAATAATTAAACACAATAGAAAAAGAACAAAAAAAATACCCTCCAGTCATTTCATCTGTGAAAACTCAATTTAAAAACATTGAAACTCTGATTATCTATCTATCTATTTATCTATCTATCTATCTATCTATCTATAAAAAAACTAAGTGATCAAATGAATGACTGGTCGACTGGTTGCTATGACGTGCACTGGCCCACCACACTCAATGTAGGAGCTGCCCCTTGGTGGTCACTGTGCCCCCACAGCCACTTCCTATAGCTGGCCATTGTCCCACAGCCCCTCCCTCCTGGCCGGTCCTTATTGCCAGCCAGGCCAAGGGATCCTACCAGGCCTCTGGTGATATAGATATTACTGTATTTTTCCGTGTACAAAATGTTATTTTTTTTTTTCTAAACTCATTAGACTGAAAATTGAGGGGCATTATTATAGATTGAAGTCAGCTGAAGAAGGAGCCTTGTCAAACAGGCTTCACCAATCATGAGCCTTATTATTACTGATGTCAGCTGATGCTGTAATTCTAGCATGTCAAACTCATGGCCAACAGGCAGCATGCCTCATTTATTTGGCCTATGTTAGCCTTTGAGTTTGACACGCTTGCTGTAATTGGAGGTGGAGGTGGAGAGTGCAGAGATGCAACAGGGACCAGAACATTCTGAGCCCAAAAAGATGTCAAAAAATATAAAAGAAAAGTAGTGGTAAGTGATTGTCTTACTCTGAAAAATTCAAACTGATTGTTATCAGCTTGTAAAAGAGCAAGGAAAGCGAGCTGCAGGGAGACAAGTTGGATGTCCTCCCACTGAATGTATGCTCAGACAGTGGAGAAGACAAAAGGAATTCCCTAAGATGCCAAAAAAGAAGAAGGCCTTTAGAGGACAACCAGCAAAATGTTTAAAATATTTATTTCTTAATTTGGGGTTGGAAAAGTGGGGGGCATCTTAAACATGGGAAAATATGACACATCATCAAAACAGACATATTAATCTACTGCAGTGTTTCCTAAAAGCAATACTAGCAGAAGTCACAATAACTTTGTTTTGGTATTTTCAGAGACGCCATTATTAAAAAACTAGAGGCCAAATTTAATTCATGCAAGAGTAGGCCTTCCTTCCCCCAGCTGCTGGCACTGGCTTCCCTCTGGCACCTGGGATCCAGGCTTCCCTCAAAACCCTGGCTTCATCCAGAAGGTTGTCTGGAAGGATGTCTGGTCTAACTAGCATATTATACTTTTATTATTATAGACTAGAGGCCAGGTGCACAAAATTATTTCACAGGGTTGCGGGGGGGAGGCATTCCCTCAGCCAGCCTGCACCCTCCTCAATCTGGGACCTCTCTGAAGATGTCTGACTGCCAGTTTAGGCTTGATCCTAAACCAAAAGTCGGACATTCCTCTCACAATCCAGGACCACTGGCTCCTAACTGCTCACCTACCTGGCTGCCTGATTGTCCTTAGCTGCCTCACCTGCTGGCCTGGTCACCCCCAACTACCCCCCCCCCCAGCAGCCTGATTGCCCCTCACTGCACTCCCACCAGTAGCTCCTGGGGGCCTGGTAGCCCCACACAGCCTGCTGCTCAGTCATTTGGTTGCCCCTCACTGCCCCCACCTGCCAGCCTGGTCACTGCTAAATCCCCCCCTCCTCCCCCCCTTGTGGGCCTTTTTGCTCCAGTGCAGCCTGCTGCTCAGTTGTTTGGTCATCCCTCACTAACCTACCTGCCAGCCCGGTCACCCCACACAGCCTGTTCAGTTGTCCGTTTGGTTGTTTCAGATGTGATAGTCATCTATCTATCTATCTATCTATCTATCTATCTATCTATCTATCTATCCATCCATCTGGCCAGCAGGGTTCAATGGTGGAGCATAAACCAAAGAACCAGGAGTTCATGGTTTGTTTTCTGGTTGGGCCACATGCTTGGGTTTCAGCCTTGATCCCCAGTGTGGGGCATGCATGAGGCAGCCAATCAATGATTCTCTC
Source organism: Pipistrellus kuhlii (assembly GCF_014108245.1). Lineage (NCBI taxonomy): Eukaryota > Metazoa > Chordata > Mammalia > Chiroptera > Vespertilionidae > Pipistrellus > Pipistrellus kuhlii. Next base: position 109,275,586 of record NW_023425404.1, on the reverse strand, counting down.
TCATCATTGATGCTTCTATCTTTCTTTCCCTTGATCTTCCTTTCTGAATCAATAAAAACACATTTTAAAAATATATCCTACTCAATTCAATCCACCTCTCCTTTCATGTATACAAAAATTTGTTTATATCTTATGGAATCTGAACAGTTTATAGAAATCTGGGACTTATAGCTCTGGCAATTCCTTCAAACTTCTATTCATATTTTTAATTATTAAGACTGCACTTTCCTTTAAAGAGCTGAAGTAACTTAGAGAAGGAAAGGAAAAAAGAAATGAAAGGAGGACTATAGGTAAAATCATTTATCCTTGATGGATATGATAAAGGAACTGTGGAGTATATTGAGTATGGGTGAAAAGTGACAATTCCTAAATTCTGTCAGATTTCAAAAACCCTATTATTCTATTATTTTGATTACTTAAAATTCTATTATGATATTATTATTATATGAGCACTAACTATAACTATTTCTATACCAAATTCTTTATTTATAAAGAAATTAATTTCTAAGAGACTTATATAAATATCTCCTCTAAATGTCTAAGATTGGTCTACTAGTAGTATAATATTATGATATCTGAATAATCCTAATGTAGTACATATAACATGACATGACGTATAACATAAACCTAATGATAAAAAATGATGCCTACAGTAAAACAAAATATAAACTAGTTAAGCTCAAGGACAAGTCTTTGTCTACAATTTTCTTTGATAATTTTGAGCTTAGACTATTTCTGGGAATTAGATGTTTAATAAAGCATGATAATAAATACAAGAAAGATAACTATATGCATACATACATATATTACATTTTGTTTATGGTTAGCCTCAAGTAATTAATATCTCAGGCTCCAGTACTGTGTTCTTATGATGAATTCACAAGAAAAACTGGCTTTGAAATTTATAACCAAACAATAGAATAAAGAATATTTAATGTAATGGCATTCAGGAAATAAAGGAAGATATTTCAACAGATTTATAGCATACAACTCTGAAACATATAAAGAATAAAGAGAAATGTTTGAAAAAGATATCCAAAGGAGTTATGCATTTAGTTTCATGTTTTAGGGATCTACTGTTAATAAATATCATTGACTCCTGTTCTGCTGAGGGAGACACAGATCAATAAAGTGGCTCTTTCTCTGCTGAGTTACAAAGAGAAAGTAGAACTCCGTATCACTTCATCTAAAATTAACTTCACAAAGCAACTAAGGTAGATCTTTCAACATACTTTCCAAAACAACAACAAACCTTTACAAACAGAGACTCATAACTTCTGCATGAAGATGAAAAATCCACACATGCTTACTGGAGCTTTGGATCTTTCTGATGGCTAAAGAAGAGAAGCCATTTTCAAGGATAGTCTTTGCCTCTTGGTGATATCTCAGTGATTTGGAATCAAAGGAATGATTAGTTAAGTTAAAGATTAGAGTAGAAGGGTTCTGTCTGACACATAGCTATATAACAAGCAAGGATATTCATAAAGTCAGTCTTAAGTTGCAAATTTAATTCACTTTGCTAATTTTTCCTTTCAACCTGCTTCTGAAGTTAATAGAGCCACTCATCAACCATGTCTCAAAAGATTTTCAACAAAAATCATCAAAGAAGATTGTGTAATCACTTTAATAAATAAAAGAAGAACCATTCCTTAAATCTTACAACTGGCTTTTTAATAAAAAAGACTAAAGGCCCGATGCATGAAATTCATGGGAGAGCAGGCCTTCCTTCCCCTGGCTGCCAGCACCCAGGAACCTGGCTTCCTCCAGAAGGTCGTCCGAAAAAGGTGTCTGGTCTAATTAGCATATTATGCTTTTATTATTATAGCTATTTGAATAATACATTAATTGTCATTTTATGTGTTAGTGAAAGAAAACAAAGATAAATTCTTTTTAAAACCAACTATGGATTAACTTACTGATGTGTTATTGGAGAATATCATTTTATTTACTTGTTATTCTCCACTTTTATACATAATATATAAAATCTTATCCCCAAAGTTACCAAAAGCATTTATCCAAATGTGCAATGCATACTTATTTATTATATGCATCCAGTCATTCATTTATTTAGCAAATGATTGTTAAATAAATAAATCCATCCAGTCATTCATTTATTTAGCAAACATTTGATGTTCATACAGATCCAAATACTATGTTACATATCAGGAACAAAAAGGTGGTGGTAGGGGGGAACGGGTGTCTACCATGTGATGGTATTAATCTAATAGGAGAGAATCATAAAAGTAAATAACTATAGCCGAAATTGGTTTGGCTCAGTGGTAGAGCATTGGTCTGCGGACTGAAGGGTCCCAGGTTTGATTCCTGTCAAGGGCATGTACCTTGATTGCGGGCACATTCCCAGTAGAGGTGTGCAGGAGGCAGCTGATCGATGACTCTCTCTCATTGATGTTTCTAACTCTCTATCTCTCTCCCTTCCTCTCTGTAAAAAAATCAATAAAATATATATTTTTAAAAAGTAAATAACTATAAAATTACTACAGAAGTACAAAACAGAGCAATTTTTAAAAAGTATTTACATATAAATTCTCAAATGTTTGTGTCACACACATCAGTGCTTTATTTATTTACTTAATATTCTGTTTTTAACTTTTTAAATTGAGAAAGAATGATATCTCAATTCAAAGTCACATCTTTGCCACTGCCCACTCTTTTATCATATGGATATTAAATTCAAGAACTCAAGGCAGTACATGTAGAAAAAGTCATTAACCACACTAACCATAATTAAAAATACACATTAATACAAAATGTTTAAATTGGAAAAATTGGAAAAATACTCTCTTATAATTTAACTTTTCATACAATTTTAATTGAATTCCCATCTATTATGCATATTAACACTTTCATGTTATATTAGAGGCCTGGCACACAAAATTGTGTGTAGGTATGGTCCCTAGGCCTACCTTAATTGTAGGGTAGGCCTAGGGACCATACCTACACACAGTTCCCTGCCTCCACCCCCATTCCTCGTTTGCCATCCAGCAATAGGAGCCTGACAGCAGAGGGAGAGACCAAGAGGGCGACCATTCCTGCCCGCTCGCGCCAGCTGCAGCCCCCTGCTGCCCGTAGCCTTCTGTGTTGTGGTGTCCAGTGGGTAGGGACCTTGGCCTGGCGCTGCCCACATCCCCCACCACCCTCCCTGGTTCCCCATTTGCCATCAGTTATCAGAGCCCACTGGCTGGGCAAAGGGGCCAAGAGGTGGTCAATGCACCTCATAGTAACTGGTTGACTTGTTGTTCTGGTCGTTCTGCCATTATGGTTGTTGTGCTTTTATTATCTAGGATGGCGCTTATCTGTTTTTTTCAGTGTGTTTGTCTTATAATTTATTCCCTTCTTTCCCTTTGGGTCATGTAAAGAACAGTGGTAAGAAATAGTAAAATGGTATAGCCACTTCTAGTTGTAGATATATATATATATATATATATATATATATATATATATATATATATATATATATATAATAAAGTACTATATAGCCATTTGAATTTTTAGTTTCATATGTTTGAGGTGAATATATAACTTTTCTTGAAATTATTTATCTAAAACCAGTTGTTCAACAACTCTTCCCAACTGTTTTTCTCTTTATCATATTGTGAATCTGTTTTTAGAGTTCCCATTTCAGTCTTATCTGTATTCCTCCATCAATATCATATTTATTAACTTACTACATTTTGCTTTGGGAATATCTCAGTGGACTTAATTTTCATATTTTTCTTAAATTCCTGTACATTATATTCAGTTTTATATAAATATTAGAGGCCCAGTGCTTGACATTCGTGCACTGGGGGTTGGGGTGCTTCTCTCAGCCCAGCCTGCACCCTCTTGCAGTCCAGGACCTCTCAGAGAATGTCCAACTGCTGGCTCAGGCCCACTTCCCAGGCCTAAACCAGCAGTCAGACTCCTGTCACCACCGCTGCACTCACCAGGCATAATCCCAACTTCAGGCTGGGCAGCGCTTGCACTGACCACCAGGGGGCAATTCCTGCATTAAGCATATGCCCTCTGGTGGTCAGTGTGTGTCATAGCTACCAGTCATTCTGCCATTTGGTCTATTTGCATATTAAGGTTTTATTTAAAAGATTCTAAAAAGTGGAGAGAAGGCAGACTAATCAGAGATTTCAGGACTCAAGGAACCACAGCTTGTGAGTTTTCTAAATTTTCTTTTGTATGACATATTCCAAAACGAACATGAGAATCTGGCAATGTGGAATTTCAACAGGCACAGACTGCTCTATCTTAGCCAAAGGACCAAGAGAGGAAGTCTAGCAGAAAGAAATCATTTCAATAATAATTGTTCTACAACATCCAAGCACCATAGAAAATACAGTCTGACTGCCCACCCCAACAGCAAAGGCCAAATAGAGAGCTTAGATGGCCACACAAATTAGGCCCCAAGGGCCCAAGACCCCTTCTTCCCAGGCTTTTTCTAAACAAAGGAAAAATAAAAGAATTTGTCTTTAGTAGACCTACCCTAAACAAATGGTTAAAAGAACTTCTTTGAACCATCAGGAGCGTAAAGATATGTTAGAGAGATGTAAGGTTTGTATGCTTGAGTCAGTTAAGTCTTAATGTTATATTATAATAGTCACATTTTCATCCTTACTATTATTTTTATTCTTTTGGCTTTCTCATACATTCATTCTTTCACATGAATTTTAGAATAATTTAATGAATAACTGAAATATTTAAAGATTTAATTATTTTACCATGAAATATCATTTATCTTTTGATAACCTGTGAATCTTCTTGTAGGCCTCTTTTTATGCCACTGACTAAAATTTTATAGTTGTCAATAAATAAGTTACAGACCTATTGAAATTTATTTCTAGATATGTTACAGTATTGAATGGGATATTTCTCTGTTATTCTTTGTCAACTGTTGATAATATAAAAAATCATATTGTAAGTATGGCAAATTAGCAATAATTGTTAGCTCCCTCACCAAATATAAACCTTGAAATACTACAGAAATTATTGGATAGAACTAGTTTGAGGAACAGCAAGTGGGAGAAAGAAATAAAGAAAGAAAGGAAGAAAAAAAGAAAGAGAGAAACAGAGAAAGTGAGAAAGAAGAAGGGAGGGAGGAAAAAAAGAAGCAGAAATTGTGAAACACCTGGGACTCTATAGGTTTTCTTAAATACCAGTGTTTGCGGGTGGGTAGGGAGTTCCTGCAGTGTGGGAAAAAGGGAGCTAGAAAGATCAATGAGTATGGGCTATAGGGGAGCTCCTGTACAGGCATGTCTTTCTTTCCTATTGCTTGTAAGAATGATTGCCAGGCTTCACAAAAACCAGTACTTCAATTTTAAGCTGCAATATCTGTGATCTATTAAGGCAGCTGAAATATTAATGTATGCAATTTAAAAATCATTTAGGAAATTGAAATATCTCAGGAAGGAATGTGAACTGTGACAAAACAATCTAAATGTATTACTAATGTATAAAATAATTTTACTAATGGGTTGAAGGAGAAAGGTGTTGATCTAAGTAAATTTGGAATGAATGGAATCTGTAAGATAAAGACAAAAAGGAACTGTAGCCGAAGCTGTTTTGGCTCAGTGGTAGAGCGTCGGTCTGCAGACTGAGGGGTCCTGGGTTCGTTCCGGTCAAGGGCATGTACCTTGATTGCAGGCACATCCCCGGTAGAGGGTGTGCAGGAGGCAGCTGGTCGATGTTTCTCTCTCATCAACGTTTCTGGCTCTCTATCTCTCTCCCTTTCTCTCTGTTAAAAATCAATAAGATATATTTTTAAAAATTTTTATAAAAAAAAAAGGAACTGTATATGAGCACTGTATTCTAGTTTATAGGTTTCTCATGAGAATATAGGTAAACAGTTTGAAGGTACTACACACATACATGTACTCCACAATTAAAAAATTAATTAAATGCAAAAAGAATAGTGAGGGCCAGGTTTATCACCTTTGTAGTAAGAGGTTACAGATGAATGAGGACTAAAGCTAGAATCATCTATGTGACAGTGAATTATAGTACAGACATTATAAGCTCGCATTTAGATTACCATAGATGCAAATGGTTACATATAGAAATATGTATAAATATGTGTATACACATAGGTTTGCACACACACACATATATTCTAGCTCCATCAGCTAAAATATGCTATATGTTAAAATATCCTATCTTGATATTTAATTGAATTCCTATCTATTATGCATATAGAACCCATTAGCAAGGAGAACACCTAGTGCCCAGATTTCATAATAACATGTATGTGTATACACACACACACACACACACACACACACACACTAATAAAAGAGTAAGATGCAAATTGACCATACATTCATGACACCCACCAGCCAATAGGAATAGGTATGCAAATTAACCCAACAAAAGATGGTGGGTTAATTTGCATATATAAGTGTAAAAGTGGTGGGGGGCGGGGTGAAATGTTTGCATCGTCACCATGGTGATGACACAGGCAGTCCACACTGGCCCAGCCACTCCAGGCCTCTGGGAAGCATGGGAAGGTGGAAAGGCAGCTCTAGCCAGAGCGAAGGCAGTGCCAGCAGGCAGGGGATGGAAAGCCCATTCTTGCACGAATCTTTATGCATTGGACCTCTAATGTATCTATCTATCTATCTATCTATCTATCTATCTATCTATCTATCTATATATATATATATATATATAAAAGGCCAATATGATAAGTGTCCTTTCCACTGTCCAACTGGTCATCATGATGCACAATGACCACCAGGGGCAGACATTCAATGCAGGAACTGCTGTGAAGCCCACTTGCCATTTACAGAGAAATGGCAGCATGGACCTGGCTGTCAAAGTAACACTTGGTCCCACCACCATCGCAGCACATGACAGGCCACCAAATTGCAGCCTATGCTGCTGAGACCCCATTGCCAGCCTGGAAATGGTCCCTGTGGGTGTCAGGAAATGACATCATGTAGCATTGCCCAGCTTCCTCTCCCTTGCAATGACTAGCCTCCTTGCAGTTTCTTCAGCCAGGAACATGACTTGCTTTATAGTCAGGTGGAAACATTTCTTACTGTAACCAAATGTCAGCGAAGCATTTTTCCATGCCTCATCTAATTTGATCCTCACAGAAGTCATAGAGTAGGTAGACAGGAGACTTGGTGGAATCCTATTTTCTTTTCATTAGCTGGAAAATGGAGATCTAAAAAATTTAGAAACCTGACCTGACTGAAAAGAAGTAAGAAATGATGGACCTTAAAACTGAATTCAGGTTTTCTCACTGAGCAGAATATAGTCAAGCACTGCTGCAGTTAAATATTTTACCTTTTTTTCTCCCTGTGAGATCTATAATAATAATCTGTTTCATGTTGATATTTACTGCTGTGTTTCTGACAATTACCTGAAAGAGAATTTGGGGTGCTTCACTGGGTTGGAAAATTTTTGCTACACCAGAAAGGAGGTCTAATTAAGCAAATTATATATATGGCTAATTTGACTGATACATGCAAAGGATACATATAAAGCTCTCACTGGCACCAATCTCACATGTGTGTTTCCACATGTCACTAATGATTGTGAATTTGGTTGGCACTTCTATTATAGAGAAAGGGTGAATTGCAATATTAAAATACTTCTAATTAATTTCCTTTCAATACGCACAAATTTGTACACCAGGCCACTAATTATTTTGAGACAGCATGAAGGGAACTGGGGAGTATTAGGCTAAGTGAAATAAGCTAGTCAGAGAAAGACAAGTAGCACATTATCTCACTCATATGTGGAATCTAATGAACAAAACAAACTGATTAACAAAATAGATCCAGAGACATAGAAACATGGAACAGTCTTTGGAATCTCAGAAGGAAAGTGTGGGTGGGTGGATGAGAAGATATTAACCAAATGCATATATGTATAACCCATGGACACAGACAATAGAGTGGGTAAGGCCTGGAGAGTGGGGCAGCTGCAAACTAAAAGGCGTCAATGGAGAAGAAGGGAAGAACATCTATAATAATTGTAACAATAAATATAAATAATTTTTATTTTAAAGGAATTAGGACTCCATGGAGAAAATGGGTGGCTTAGAAAATATACAACATGGGCCTTGGGGCATCTTCTAGCACCAGAACATGAAAAAGTGTTTAAAAAATAAATACCAACTATGATTGGGGTATATCAAAGGGACAATGGAGCCAACTGAAAGAACTCCCAATACCCAAAATTGGAATAATTTGAGCAACAAAATAAATAAGATAGTATTGGATTATAACCCACAGTGTGAAATATACTGTGATGAGTCCATATAGATAAATAGATGTTGAATAAATAGATGAGGAGAATAGACAACTCTGTCCCACTGAAGAGTTTCAAAGATACTCCACCCTTAAAGAGTATGACTTTATTCCAAAGATTATCATTTGAAAGGGGGTAAAAAAGTAACTTAGCAGTGGAGAAGTGTGATAAGCACTACCTCAAGCCTTGTGATAAAGCTTGCTATCAGAGAAATATCACATTTTTATAGTCTATGCCCTTGATATAATGTGATAAGAATGGCATTTTGCTTCTGTAGTCTTACTCCCCAAAACATCATTCCCCCATCTAATAAGAAAAACACCAGGTTAAATACTGATGGATAGATATTTTACAAAATATCTGAGCAATACTTTTCAAAACTATCAAGGTAATCAAAAACAAGGAAAATCTACTGTTACAACCAAGTGAAGGCTAAGAAGACATGACAACTGCAACAGAAAACTGGTATTATGAAAACATTGAGAAAATTTGAATAAGGTATGGGCTTTAGTTACTATTATATTTACATAATATATTGGTTCATTAATTGTGGCAAATGTGCCAAACTAATGTCAGGTATTAAAAATAGGAGAAACTGGAGTGTGAGGTATACAAGGAACTGTCTGCAGTTCCTTTAAAATCTATACTACAATAATATAAGAGAAATATGTAAATTGACCATCACTTCATGATGTCCACAGGAGTGAGTATGCAAATTAACCCAACAAATACGGTGGTGGCCCCGCTCCCTGGCTGCTCTGGGCCTTTGGGCAGGGTGCCTCCTCAGGGCCTCTCTGCTGAGCTCCACACCTGTCAACTGTCCTTTCAGCCTCCCTGTGGCCCAGCTTCCAGCCTCAGAGGCAACCCTTTCGTGCCTGAGGTCATAGGTCCCAGTGTCTGGCTTCTCCCTTTACCCCACCCCTGCCCCACTGCTCTGGTAAACCAAACCCTAGCTTTGGAGCAGCCCTGCTAGCAAGGAGGCATGCGGGAGCTTGCTCAGTGCACAGTTAGCGCCCCTACTCCCAGGGAACCCAATACCAGCCAAGGGGCGATGGTAGTGGCCATGGCTGTGGCAGCAGAGGCAGGCAGCTGAGCTTTGTTTTGAGTAGATGAAAGAGGCCACCTACACAGTAACCCAAATTATCAGATCTCCCTCCTCCCTATCTTGTCCAATCAAGAGGGGAGGGGCGATGGGCGTGGAGGGATGGCAGGCAGGAGGCAGAGATCAGAGGAGGAAGAGCATGAGGAAGGGGCCAGTTGCACCCCACTTTCACAATGGAAAGTGAAATGCTCTAGTGCACCAACCCCTCCAGTCCTCCCTGCCTGCCTTGCTCCCCCCACCTCTTCCCCTCCGAGCCTCCCCAGGAGCAGGGGCACCAGAGCTGCACAGAGGAACTCTCTGGAGAAGGAGGGTGAGGAGAAAGCTGCGCTGGAGCATGCCACCTCTGCTTGCCACCTCTGCCACCACTGCACAGGCTGCTAGAGCAAGCCAGGAGTGTGCTGGCAGCCAGGGAAAGGAAGGCCTATTCTAGTAATTATGTAAATCTAAAACTATTATAAAATAAAAGAGTTTGATAAACACAACTTAAAAAAATCTACTTTCTATAATATGTAATTACATCTATGCTTTAATACATATTATCTTATATAACTATCTCTCTTTGTAAATTATATGATTATATTTCATGTAATTACCATGAATAACTAGAATTTAGAAATCCAATCTGAGGGCAGAAAAAAAAAAGAACTATCAGAAACTTTTTTCATTTATAAGGTAATAATGCACAGCTTCCAAATATTCCAATTTAAAAAAAACCAAAACTTTCTTTTAGTGTCCATAAAATTTTTGCTGTTTTTTTTTAAAGGTTTTTTTCATCAATTAAAAAAAATTAAAACATGTTTAAGTAAACATAATCTTCATAAAAAATTGAGCACATAAATAATATATAACAAGGATGAAATGCCACACAGAAATCACCTTGAAACTAAACAACAACAAACATAATTTAATATATGCTTGGCCCTACTCATTGTCATAGTAGCTTGTTTTCTCTTCTCTTTCTGAACAACATTAAAACATTGAATATTTGATGCCACATGGATGACTTAACTAGTATTAAAAGCATCCATGGTTATAATAAAATATTTTTAAGTACTTTTTAACAAATGGAGTGGAGTGTCTAGGGCCTAGAAAATTTTCTAGCAGATAAATTTATATAATTTTTAAAATAATCTAAAATATTAAGTATTTAAAAATAGTAGAAATTCCTTTAAAACTGAAAACATATTACACTATTTACAATTTATGTACAAGTTAATGTTATTTTGAATTTTTGAAAAGAATGAAATTATGTAGGCTATTTTAAATTTGCATAAAAATCTCTTCCCCAGAAATATCTTTGACATAGCTATTATGTTTCAAGTAAGTTCTCTAACTCAGTGATTCTTGTGTTTACAGAAAGCCTTCTGTCCTGAGTTAATCATGTTGAGGATTAAATTAATATACTCATTGGGTAGAAGATGTGTGTGGTTTTAGATGGATATTTTATAAAATCACATTAAACAGACAGAATATTGTCACATTTTAGCCAGAATAATGTTTTGTTACATCCAAAATATTTACTTCTTAGCAATTTTCTTTTAAAAATCTAGGCAACTAATATAGACCTTTTAGTTGAAATAGACAGTTTAATGAAAAAAATAGAGATGAATGAAGCTGAAGTTGTATAATTAACTAGAGGCCCAGTGCACAAAATTTGTGCGTGGGGGTGGGTGGGGGGGAGGATGTCCCTCAGTCCAGCCTGCACTCTCTCCAATCTGGGATCCTTCTCACAATCCAGGGCTGCTGGTTCCCAACTGCTCACCTGTCTGCCTTCCTGATTGCCCCTAACCACTTCTGCCTGCCAGCCTGATCACCCCCTAACCACTGCCCTGCCAGCCTCATTGATGTCTAACTGCTCCCCTGCCAGCCTGTTTGCCCACAACTTCCCTCCTCTGCTGGCCTGGTCACTCCTAACTGCCCTCCCCTGCAGGCTTGATTGCCCCAAACTGCCCTCCCTTGCAGGTCTGGTCCTTCCCAATTGCCCTCTCTGCTAGCCTGATCTCTCACAACTGCCCTCCCCTGCTGACCTGATCCCTTCCAACTGCCCTCCCCTGCTGGCCCGATCATTTCCAACTGTCCTCCCCTTCTGGCTATCTTGTAGTGGCCATTTTGTGTCCACATGGGGGCAGAATCTTTGATCATATGAGGGCAGCTATCTTGATCTTGTGTGTTGGAGTGATGGTCAATCTGCATATTACTCTTTAATTAGATAGGATAGGTGCATGGGTGGGGGCCAGCTGGTTTGCCCTGAAGGGTGTTCCGAATCAGGGTGGGGGTTCCTGTAAAGCATGGAGCAGCCTGGGTGAGGAGCTTGTGGTGGTTTGCAGGCCAGCCATGCCCCCCTGGCAACTGAAGTGAAGGCCCTGATATCTGGGATATATTTATCTTCTAAATTTTAAACTTTGTAGCCTGGAGTGGAGCCAAGCCTTCTACTCACTCTGTGGTGGCAGCCATTTCTGTTGGGGTTTATTCACCTTCTATAATTGAAACTTGGTAGCCTGGAGTGGAGGTCTAGGTTGGCCAAGGCAGGTGGAAAGTTTGGCTTCCTCCATCACCAGGGGAAAACCCTAGCTTGTTCTCTCCAGCTCCATGGTTGCAGTCAATTTTTCTTGGGATTTATCTTCTATAATTGAAACTTTGTATCCTTGAGTGGAAGCTTGGGCTGGGCAGGGTGTGTGGAAAGCTTGGCTTCCTCCACTGCCGGAGAAACCCAAGCCTCCTTCCCACTCTCTGTGGCGGCAGCCATCTTGGTTGGGGTTAATTTGCATAGTTGCTCTGACTGGCTGGTGGGCGTGGCTTGTGGGTTTAGTGGAGTAATGGTTAATTTGCATATTACTCTTTTATTAGGTAGGATGTCTTATAATCACATTCATTTTACCATACTAATCTTACTTTTTTCCCAGTGTTTCCAACTGCAGAATCATACACTCATTCACATTGTATTAGAAAGTTTAGTTTCTCTTTCATTCATATAAACACATACAGATGATCCATTCATCTATCTATCTATCTATCTATCTATCTATCTATCTATCTATCATCTATCTATCTACACACACATACTTACACACACACACACACAGATAGTGCCCATGCATGACTCTCTCTTGAGCTTTTCTATTTTCCATACAGATGTTAAAATTTTCCTGCATGTTCACATGGTCATTTTATTCCATGTTTAATGGAGCAATATATGATATCAACCTTTAGATCTATAAAAGATAACTATCAGTGTTAAAGTATTTCCCTACTATGATGGTCTAAAGTTAATGGGCATAAATTGTTTGGTCTGATTATCAAGAGTGCCATAACAAGTCTGATCTGTGACCATTCTTTCATCCACTAAAAGTGTCATTATGATATTATTTGCCCAGCCAGTGTGGCTCAACATTTGAATGTAAACTCATGAACGAGGAGGTCAGGGTTTGATTCCCAATCAGGGCATATGCCCAGGTTGCAGGCTTGATCCCCATTCGGGGTCAAGAAGGAAGCAGACAATCAATGACTCTCTCTTATCATTGATGTTTCTATCTTTCTCAGCCTCTCCCTTCCTCTCTCTGAAATGAATTTTAAAAACACATATAAGAAAATATGTTATTTAAACAGAAAAGCATGAATTGCTGAATCATTATCTTCTAGAATAACTGTTGCTTGGGCATATCTATTATCATGATGGAATAAATCATGTCTGAATAAGCACTGTGTATGTTCAATAAACAATATGACTGACACGCTATTAAACACAATTTGGTTCTATCAAGTGATCTTATAATCAGTGTTCATACTATGAAAGGAGGTGGCTACTTCTCAATTAGCAGGCATACAATCTCACATTAAAGCAACTCAGAGATTCTCTGCCCAACCTTCTTTCCTACCAGGTATCCCTTCATTCCTCCTGTGCCATCTACATCCACCCCTTGTCAATCACCAATCGGTGGTCCATGAGGTCTGAAAGGTTGGTGACCTCTGGTTTAAGGAAACCGTTGGAGTCTAATGACCCAAGCTCCTTCCCATTTCAGCACATTTATAAGAAATGCTCCTTTGCTTTCCCCCTTTCAATCCAGTTAATTCCCACTCTTGTTTTAGTGGAATCATCACTGTCTCATACAAACTCATTGATCTCAACCTCTCTACCATAGACTCTGAAAGCATTTTGTACTTCTCCTTCACAGCTCTTATCTCACTTGTATTGTATTATATAGTCTTTACTAGAGCGAGGACTTAATAAATATTTTCTCTTCATCAGACAGAATATAATGCTGGGTAAAATATGATCAATTGTACCTAGCTAGCATAGTGCCTTGCATATAGTAAGGTGCTTAATAAATAACTACAAAACAAATACATATGTCTACATATACATATGAAGAAAAAATAAAAATAAATTATTTAATTGATACTAAATATGTATGCAGTATAAAGAATGTAATCTGAAAATATATTCATTATAAAGCATCAAAATATATTTATTTTAAAGCTTCTAAAATATTTCAATTTCCTTTTCAAACTATTTTCAGGAGCCTAGGATACTGGGATTTTGAGGAAGGAAGACAAGACCAGTTTATAAGTGCAATTACTGAGATTACAGAATTACAATATTGGAGATTATATTGTTCCTCTTTAAATGTCACTTTGGAGAAGCCTACCCAGGACTTCAAGGGTAGGTTCCACTCTCAATCATATCATATCGTCTTACCTCAATGTTTATAGCACGTTTTACTTCTTATTTTTTATTTTCTTCCTGTGTTTTAATTATTTTAATAAATTGTTCATTTTTTGTCTCCTCAGCACAATTTAAAGTCCGCGAGGATGAGAATTTTTTTCTCTCATTCACCTCTGGATGTCACTTGCTTAAGACAAAGCTTGGCATAGGTGTGCACTAAAATAACATTCCTTTATTCAATGAAAGCATATTGAATTTTAATTTGGTGAATTAAGATATTTCCTATAAAATTTCAGATTCTTTCTTCAATATAGGTTAAAACTAATTTTAATGTGTTTAAATTGAATAACTTGTAATAAACATTAAAAAATTACTAAAAAGCATGTTCTCTAAACACTGAGTTACTACATTCATATAGATAACTTTCTGAGACATACTATAATTGTTCTAAATCTTATGTGATACAGAAAGAAGTAAGAAGTAGTTATAATAAGAAATAGGCTGTGGAGCTGATAGATCTGACAAAGTTACATTCAGAAGGATTCTTGCAAGGTCTTTGCTATACATTGTAGAAAAGGCTCACTAACCCAATTAAATTCTCAATCTATGATAGTCACGGTGATTTCCTACTTATTGGTCTCTACTGTCTTTCACACTTACATTTAGTTCTTGAAGGAGAAAGACCTTGATATGATTGAACATAGGAGAACAATGTTGGAAAAAATTAAAATAAGGAGTCCTTAGGAAGCATCTGACAGGAAGAATAATAAGAGGAGGCAGGAAGGTCTGGAGCAGGATGTCTGTCCTGAATGATTTTATCTGCCCATTGATACACTACTACTCATGAAGGTTGATAACCATTTTTATTTTCTTCCTGTGTTTTAATAAATTGTTCATTTTTTGTCTCCCCAGCACAATTTAAAGTCCGTGAGGATGAGCAAACAGAACAACATTTTATGACAAAATTATTAGACATAATTCAGCTAAGTGTCTTCCTCCAGGAGAGAAGAATAATGAAAGAGAAAAATGAATAAGTATATGTGAGTCAAACAGCAAACAAGTACAAATGAAAACTCAGATACTTATATATTTTTTCTTACAAAAGGAACATTGTTTACAAAAAATAAATAAAAATATTTCAATAGATTATTAGAAGTAATATTTTCAATTCAAAATCCTCTGAAAATCAATACTGTTTAATGGTAGACACAAAAGAAAATGTATAAAGGTGCTACTAGTCAAATATATATTATGTATATATGAAGAATGGGAGGATTTTCTTGCTTGAATAAATCACTGGATTCAGCCAACTAGAAAAACTGTTTGGTATTTAACAAACTAGTAAAAAATATCCAAACTTTTACTCTCCAACATATTGATGAAATAAAGATTATATTGAAAAAGCTATTGTAAAGCTAATATACATGCATAAAGATGAAAATATAGTATCATCTGTTGCTAAGTCAATAACAAAGGAGGTAAGTCTAACCACCAATTCACAAATGATAGAAATAAAGTAGGTTACTCAATGATTTATTAATTTTAGATTATAAACTCAACATGTTAAAATGAACTTATTTATTTATACTTCCTTACTCTTATATGGAGCAGCAAGTCTATGTCAGGCATTCTTCTACTTGATGCTAATTTATAATAATAAAAGCCTAATATGCTAAGTAGACTGGATGTCCCTCCAAATGTCCTTCTGGATGACCTTCGGGATGAAACCAGAACTGCGATGGAAGCGGGGTCTTGGGTGCCAGAGGGAAGCAGTGCCAGCAGCCAGGGGAATGAAGGCCTTACTCTTGCACAAATTTTATGCATTGGGCCTCTAGTATGTTATTTCAGCAAAGCTGCAGTAATTTAGATGTTCAATTGGAATTTATCAATATTGAAAAAATAGAAATGAAACAAAATGAAGATTGTTTTACATAAACTCAAAGGAGGAATTTTAACTTACTCACTACATTTTAATATTCCCTAATGCAAGTGAGGACAATGCAATCTGAATAATTACTATTCATGTGAGTGTTATATTTTAATTTTACTTAGTTCTTATTAGATGTCTTTTGTATGCCATTAATTAAGCCAGTTGTCAAAAAGAAAAATAAGTTATGATTTAAGTGGCTTATAAATAAATGGGAACAAAAAAACCATATAACTATTATACTTGAGTGTGAGAAAATTCCTTTGTCGTATAGAAAAAAGGTATAGTACTTTGGTGAGGTTGCAATGAAATGAAGGGCCTATGTGAAAATAGGAAAGTAAAATAAAGAGTATAGCATTTGAATTGGGCTTTAGAAATGGAACAGGACAGCACCAAGTACATAAAGTAGATGAGGACATCTAAGCAAAGAAAAACAACATGACTAAATACACTGAGATATGGAAGTGTTTTAATATTTTGGAAGCCCTGAATAGTCTGATGTGGTTAAAATACCAAAAGTAAGTTAGGAACTGAGGAGTCACAACTAGATATACAGACCAAGGCCACATTATGGAAGGTGTCCTTCATTACATGTTGAGGATTTAAGTCTTACTCTTATATAGCCAATTGGAAGCCACTGACAGTTGTTAAGTTATGGTGTGCCTTCACTCGATCTGCTTTGGAAGGATCAGATCTTTAGCAGATAGAGTTGAAGGGGAAAAACGGACAAGATTTATAAGTGAGTCGGAATAGGGTAGATGTCAACAAGATATAAAATTCGAGAGTAAAGGTAGATGTTCCTAGGAATAGACAATGCTTTTAGAATGAATTAATTGAGCGACTGCATTACAGATCTAGTTAAAATTGGATATCATAAATTAGTAATGGAAATGATCAACATACAGTACATGGCTTTCTCAGTAGGCCAAAATCAAGAACTAGAAATCATAAAAAGATTGTTAAAAATGTATAGGGAGAGTTGTGAAAATGTAGGGCTACAGCAATTATCAGAAGAAGCCACATGCTTGGGGTCCAGGTTCTGGATCCGGAGCAAATTCTGTTTGAACCTTAGTTACACCCTTTACTTAATGTATGACTTTGGGTAAGTCACAATTTATTTTGGCCTCTTACTTGTTAGTTGTAAAATGGAGATGATAGCAATATTCATTCAAAGTACTTTACCTCAGACCTTTGTAATTAAATGTTTTTTAATTAAAAAATTTTCAAACATTTAGAAAGATATTAGAGTACTATATTTGAAGTGTATACCCGGTACTATTAATTACATATATTTGCATTGGTGAGAGTTTAGAAGAAAGGAAAGAGGGGTTAAATACACATAGGCTTGTGCTTCACAAAGAAGGAATATCTTTGATAAAATTAACCAAATGTAGTATAAGCCATGAAAGCTAGGTAAGACTTTTAAACCATCCACTCACATCCAAATCACCAGCACTTCAACTTTCTAAGCTCCTCTCTCATCCCCAAGAAGACATGAAGGTAGTAAGGGAAAACTGATATTGGGTCAAACTGTTCTTTAGTCTCTCCACAAGGTGGAGGCGTTGATCTAGAACAGTGGACACTGGTCAGAGAATCTGGGCAGGTGACGAAAAAGAGGCAAAGTACAGTACCTTAGGTTTCTACGTTAGGATATTTTATCTGCTTACATATGTGAATATATTACTCTAAGGGTGAGCATGAGTTGGTATTTACTTGTTCATAAGGAAAAAGACAAACAGGTTATGATTATTAACAATGGTTTTATTATCTCAAAAGAATGTCATTATAGCACAGTAAACCAACTTTGCCCACTTCTATATATAGTTTACATACTAGTATATGTATTTTACTGAAATGCATTTCTCCTTAGGATATGCTGTGCCTTATTTCTTTGTGTTTCTCTACCAAAGATGCCTAATGCAATATGTCTTACAGAGAAGATGTATACTAAGTTGTAAAAAAATTGAACCCTTTTTTAGCTTTCATGATGTACTATTAAGTATAAGTTCTAGTAATATTAACCTACTAGTAATTGTAACTATTTGGGGGTCTTAGATACAGTTTGTTTATTGCTAATCACAACCCTTGTAAATAACAAAACTAAAGCTCAGTGGTGAGGAAACTTCCTTCAGTTGTATGATAAGTTATCACTGAGCTAAAATCTCTCATTATTTTCAAACTTGACTCAACTATAGTTACTTTAATTTGAACTCAATGAAGTCTAATGGAAATAACTCACATCTCTACTAATTAGGCATGTTTTTAATCACTTTGAACCTCATTTTCCACATCTGGAACATGAAAACTGTTGCAGTTACCTTGTAACCTTTTATGAAGATTTGAAATCAACTATTTTAAGGCTTCTAACACGATGCCTGATATAGAAAATATTAACATTTTACCAATATATTTTCATATAACATTGAATAATAAATCCTTTATGAAATTATAAATATACTAGAGTCCTGGTGCTCAAATTCAGGCACAGGAGAGGTCTATCTGGGTGGCCTGTGGGGTCTAGTCCCCAGCTCACATCAGCAGCCTTGCAATTCCTCAGCCCTGTCTGGCACCCTGCTATGGTCTGGTGCTGCCTGCCCACCTGCTCCACCATCCCACATGCAGGGTGATTTATTGGGGCTATCCTCCCCCCATCCCCCGCCCTACGCTGCTCCCTCAGCACCTGGGTGTAGGGTGGTGGCCCCACCTCCACTGCCACTGCTGGTTGCCATCTGCAGGGGAGCAATCGGGCAACCGCTTGCACCCTCCTTGGCTTGGTGCTGTCCACTCACCTGCTCCACCTTCCCACTGTGGTTCTGCTCTTATCGTGGCCTATCTAGGCTAGCAGCTTCTCCACTGCCAGCACTGCATTGCAGATGCCTGTCATGTTCTCACCACCCCCTGGTGATCAGCACACAGCATAGTGAGTGGTCGAACTCCTGGTCTCCCAGTTTGAACTCCTGGCCGAAATGATTGCTCGAGGGGACAATTTGCAAAGTTAGGTTTTTATTATGTAGGATTACTATTATAAAACTTATCATTGTTTAAACAGTAT
Source organism: Pipistrellus kuhlii (assembly GCF_014108245.1). Lineage (NCBI taxonomy): Eukaryota > Metazoa > Chordata > Mammalia > Chiroptera > Vespertilionidae > Pipistrellus > Pipistrellus kuhlii. The sequence goes on along the minus strand of NW_023425404.1, from coordinate 109,256,580 downwards.
CATCTCACAATCTATTTTCTATCCAGTGAGATGTTTTTGGGGAAAGATGAAGAAAAATAAAAAGTAGTAAAGAAATATATCTTTATTCTCAAAGATTAGGTTAATGCCCTGGGATTCTGGGGCAGTGGTGGGGAGACGAATAAATGTGTTGGTAGCTTGTGGCTCAAAGAAGACTCAAAGGACAAATAGTTACTCTGCGATCACCTTGCTCCTCAATTGCCTGGACCACAGAGGTTATCACATTAAATCCATCTGTCCTGTCCAATTCCATACTTGCCAGACTCAAAAACACAAATAACAACAAAAATGTAGATATTTATTTATACATCTACATGCACATGTACATATATTCACACCATGTTGTATATATCTACACACTTATGTATGTATGCATATATATTACCATACTGCATATATACACACACATGTATATTTACCACAGCCTAGTCAATGCTACTATTTTTTGGGACTCACTAGAAGCCTTTCTCTTTTCTACAGTGGGGATTCACCAGTGACTAAGAAAGGGAAAAGGGAGAAATCATGACTAACTGGTAAAGACAAAACTAAGGTAAAATCCAAATAAACAGTCAAAACTGTATTCTTTAGGCTAAGAATAAGAAAAAATACTTATTTTTTAATGACTAATCAAAAGGGCTTCACATGTTGACTTCACATTGTTATTTGCTGGCTGTTAAGGGCAGATCACCACTGTCTTGGAAAGCCACCCTGGTAGGCACAAAGATATGGAGGGAATACCCCTGATCATTTTTTAATGATGTGATTAAATGTATAGCTATAATATTTAAAAAGACTAACCCAAAAATAACTCATGGCCACCATTAAGATGCTTTTGGAAAAGTGGTTCCTGTTGCAATGTTATTTTTATTTTATTTCTTTGAACTTCTTGACATTGTCTTAAAGAGCCACCCCTTTGTTGGTGATAGACCCACACTTCTCTGGTGCCTGATGTTAACCTGTTTGCTGGTCCTTGTTGCCAAGCAAACTCAGCTCAGGATTTTATCATTTCTGGACAAAGGCAATTTCCAGACTTAGAGAACAAGAACTAATGTGATTTTAAAAGCAGAATTTTAAAATATCAGTATAACAAAGCACATTATTAAATCCTCCTGATAGTATCAACAGTAGAATATTTTTATTGGAAAAAAATAAAAAGCAAATGTTAATACTTAACACCAAACACAATTGGAAGAGGTAATATAAAAACAGGTAACAGTGAGTTATCTATTTCACATGAGCAACAAACACATTTCTATATTTTAATTGTAGCATTGGAAATAATTTTAGCTTTAATTTTTGAAATGTTCAATATAAACAAGGAAATCTCATGATAATGTATGTTTTTGTGTAGGGCTGTCTGTAACCTTTCTCTTTTTCTTTTTCTCTTTCTTTCCTCTCAATGTTTTCTGAGTTGAAATTAGTTAAGATTATGTTAAAGAGCAATTGGCTTAATTCCAGAAATATGAGCTAAGTTCTCTTGGTTTAATTTCTTTAATTTAATTTATGTTCTAAACAAATTCTTTTTTCTTTTTTTGGGGTGGGGGTGGGGGAGGAGACTGTTCTGTTTTTAATGTTTGATTAATCCTCTCTGGGATTGATTTCATTCAATATCTTTCTGTGTCATCTGTTAGATTAACACCCAAAATAAATTATCTAAATATTTTCCTCACTTCATTCTTGTTAATTTGTCAACCTGTTCCTATGTCAAAGTGTGCTCATTGTTAGAATAATCATTCTTGTGCTTAATGAAATAAAACTCCCTTGTGCATCCTGGCCTTCAGATGTGCTTCAGGATGACACAAAACTGCCAGTCATGCAGTCTTCTTTCAGCTTTGTTCAGAGTTAGTCTCTGGACATCATGTGGGGAGGCACACACAACCTTCCCCCCGTGGGCCTCAACCCCATGATTTATCCTCTCTTCATTATTAGTAGCAGGGTTAATTATCTCTGTTATAGTTATCTACATGAGATAACTATGTCTTTATAAACATGACGACCTGCCATTGGGGTCCCTCAATACTCTGAAGATTTTTCCCTGGACACTCAGGTGCCACCTATACTTCTTGCAGACAGTGTGATGTGTGGCTTAATGCATTTAGTTTAAATTTCAACATCATTATTTGCATAGAGCACTCCATTATAGGGAGTTTGTTTTGGTTATTTTTTTTTAATCATAGTAACTTTAAAGCCTATTATTCCTGAATTGTAGTCTCTTGAATTAAATAAACTACCTTAAATATAGTACAAACTACAATAGAAGACCGATGCACAAAGATTCATGCAAGAATGGGCCTTCCTTCCCCTGGCTGCTGCACTGCCTTCACTCTGGCCAGAGCCAGCTTTTAACTTGGGACCAGAGCCACCTCTCCACCTTCCCACCTTTCCACACTGCCTAGAGTCCCGGAATGGCAGAGGCGCTTGTATTGTTGCCATGGCATCCCACCCCAGCCCCCAGCTGCTTGACACCTGCATATGCAAATTAACCCACCATATTTGTTGGGTTAATTTGCATGTTCACTCCTGATTAGCTGGTGGGCATCACGGAGGTATGGTCAGTTTGCATCTTACTCTTTTATTAGTGTAGATATAATTATTTTGGTATTTATTAATGGGGTAGTCATAAACTTCTGTCCCCAAAGAAAAAGACTTAGAGTAAAACATTAAATAGGATTGTATTTTACTACAGAATGGTGAGAGTGAACAATAGATCTGTGCTTTATTGCAACAATATAAACAATAATAACTTTATAAAGTTATCTAAGTCAGATTTGGCCGAACCTCATATAGCCAATTACTAGGCTTCACAAAACTTCTCCAGTCAGAATAAGCACTGTTATTTGTTGTTGCTGTTGAATGCAATCTTTCCATTTTAAAAGGAACTTCCAACCTGGCATCATACACCAGGCAGGCGTGAGTACAGAGTGAGTACAGCAAAAGCACATGAAGCTCTCTGGGGGCTTACAGCTCAGGAATAGGCCAGTCATAACCACTGCAAATGAGCACAGAGCCTGGTTAATGAGGGACTTCCCTGAAGAGAGAGAGAGAAAGTGAGAGAGAGAGAGAGAGAGAGAGAGGAAAAGCAGGCCAACTACTTTTCTTGGGGGCATACTTGAAACACCAAAGTGAAGAATTAAAATGCTATCATTATTCCACACTTTGCATTTCTCATAAAAATTTCCAGCCCAATTAGCAAGGCTTCATAACTTTCCACAATGAAAGGAAAATGAAAACTCAGACAAATAAACTTCAAGAAAAAATTCTAGACAAAAAGTGAAATCTGGCTTAGAAGATAGTATAATGTAGTAATTATTTTACAGTGTTCCAATAAACCATAGACCCAGAGAATTCTGCATATTATTATCAGGTATAAAAATGCAATTCTCATTTGTTAAATTTCACTCCAAATCTGTACCTCTGGAGCCAGAAAGCAATTTTTGCTCTATGCACAGATATTATGGGAAAATAATTATCTTTGTCATTCTTGAGTTCTCTACAGCATGTTGTCTCATAAGACGTTGTCTTTATTTCATGGCTTCTCAAAAAATTGAAGGTCTTCTGGTTTTAGTCCATGTGTTGCTGTGTTTGTTTACTGTATATAGCATTAGTAACATTGAAAGTACACTTTTCTTGCTAAAACTTTTATTATTGTTTTGTTTGAAATTCATTTCTCATGCACATGACTATGTTCTGCATAAGTGTATTTTATTGATCATAAAATTGAAAAAATATTGATAGCACAGCATCATTCCATGTTAGGGCTCCATAGTCAGTTTGTATTACTAGTGCCAACATGAAGTTAAGAAAGAATATAAATGAGACAGAGCTCAAATAGGAGCAGTAAGACTTCTTTATAGAGTTTAAAGAAGTAGATTATTTTCCTTTTCAAAATTTCTTCCTGAAAGAAATGCTATTTTTCTGCACCAGTGGCCTTTATCAGTCTTCCAGAGGGTTTTGTTCTTGAATAGAATCATTCACCGTACTTGGTTGTGCTTTAATTATTTTTCTGTCGCATCATCAAAGGCAGCTTGCTACAGTCGAGTTCAGTCATATGCTCCTTCCATCCCTCTTCCTGGCACAGACACACTAACTTTGGCTCTGTTCTTTGAAATCCCTGTACCTAAGCCAAACTCTCAATGTGTCTTTCAAGTTAAGGGTTTTAACCCAGTTGTGGTAAAAAAAAAAAAAAAAAAAAAAAAAAAAAAAAAAAAAAAAAAAAAAAAAGGGTGATATGATGGATTATCAAAATCTTCTTTGTGAATTACTGACAAGCCAACACCAATAATGGAAAACCCATAACTATTTTAATCATATTAATTTGAGTGGGATATATCAGCATGGCAATTAATCATTGCTGTATTTGGCCAAATTTGCAATACTAAAATATGTTTCTTCTTTATACTCTTCAGTACAGCTTCTGGACATTCTCTAGCCCTCGAGTAATTAACCAGGGATACAGTAATTAGAGGAGGTCAGTGTCTGAGATACCCTGTACTACTCCACTGTGGCCTCTAACCAAGAATTAAAAATGCCCTTTTCAAATTCCTTGTCTTGCCCTACAGTGACCTCAGGTGAATTAGCTATTACTTGTTATTTCCTATTTAAGTTTGTGAGTTTCTTTACACATCTCCAAAGTTAAAATTACAATGTCAGTGCTTAGAATCAGAATATATCAGAAAGCCAAGGTTCAAGTAATAATTCTTATTAACAGAGTTTATGAAATATAGTGTGTAACAAATCCTAGATTTAAAACACACATATATACATGGACACACACAAGTAACAGAAACATCTACAGTGACAGAAAAGTTGACAACAGACATTTTAACTGAAAATTACCAAATTTACTGCAAAATAAGAAGTCATATTCAATACATTAAACATAATCCAAAGCTTCTTTTCAGAGTCATATAGTGGAGATATCTCCTTTTCCACCAATTAAGAAAAATGTATACTTCAATTCTCAAAGTCATACCTAAAATATAATTAAGTTGAAAAATATAATCTTTAATTTTTTTTTGGTTATAATCATCTATACCATGGCATTTATGTTTGAAAGTAATGTGTGCAGGAGTTGGGTATATTATATTTATATATAAATATTATATAGCTAACTAGGTAGCTGAATATATTTATCCTATCTTATAAAAGAGAAACATGCAAATTGGCCATACCTTTGCTACACCCACCAGCCACGCCCATCAGCCAATCAGGGCAAGTATGCAAATTAACACTACCAACATGGTGGTTAATTTGCATGTCCAGGCCTCAGAGCCAAGACTGAAGACAGCTTAGAAAAAAGCCAAGCACTGCAGAAAGGATCAAAACTGCGGAGAAACGAGCAAGCAGGGGAGCGGCAAAGGGAGGGAAGCAAGCGGGGCAGAGGAGACAGCAGCAGGAAGCATTATTGCAGGAATCTTCCTGCAATGGGCCTCTAATTTATTATAATCTACATTAATAAAAAATAAATATGCAAATTGACCATCACTTTGCAACACCCACCAGACAATCAGGATTGAGTATGCAAATTAACCTAACAAAGATAATGGTGTCCCCAATTCCTAGCCACTGTAGGCCTCTGGACAGCACACATGCAGGCACAGAACAGCTGGGTGGAGCAGGATGACTACTATTAGGGGGAAGCTGGTGGTAGGGGAGGTGGGCGGCAGAGGGAGCTACAGGAGTAGTGCTCTGGCTAGGGCAAAGACTGAAGGCAGTGTCCAGAGTGAAGGCCTGGGCCCTGGTGCTGGCAGCCAGGTGAAGGAAGGCCTATTGCACGAATCTTCATGCAATGGGCCTCTAGTATATTATACATGTATAAATCTAAAATATGCACACACATATATGTAGTCACTCTGAATTTTGATCTCTACAGTCAACATTGTGATGAATAAATGAGGAAAAATAGAACTCAATAACTACCCAGGACATACACAAAAATGAATGGCATCAGTCTAGAAAAAAACATTTTATTTATTTAAGCATATTTATTAAAGTACATTTTATTCCTTTAAAAATATTACATATGTGCTGAAACCAGTTTGGCTCAGTGGATAGAGCGTCAATCTGAGGACTGAAGGGTCCCAGGTTCGATTCCGGTTAAGGGCATGTACATTGGTTGCAGGCACATCCCCAGTGGGGGGTGTGCAGGAGGCAGCTGGTCGATGATTCTCTCTCATTGACATTTCTAACTCTATCCCTCTCTCTTCCTCTCTGTAAAAAATCAATAAAATATATTTTAAAAAATAAATAAATAAAAATATTACATGTACTTAAGATAAAGTTTTGTATATTCCTGCTTTTGCAAATTATTATAGTAAGGTTAATTAATGACTTATAAGTAAATTTGTTCCACTGATTAGAGTTAAACATGCATTTATTTTAGAGTGTATGTTTGCCTTGACATATTTACATATTAATTTAATTCAATGAATATTAAGCATCATTGTGCTATGTGTCATAACAAATATAAAAGTGTAAACTGATGTTTCAAAACTCTTAGTATTTACAAACACTCTGGGAAAGGAAAGTTATATGACATGACACTATCTATAGTAATAAAAGCATAACATACAAATCAACCCAACGACTGAATAGCGGAACAATCATCAAGACCACCTTCTGGACCACACACTATGACACGCACTGGAGCCAGGCCAGCCAAGGTGGGTGCAATGTACATGATCACCCCGCAGAGGGAGTCCCAGGCCACCCTTTGTGGGGCAATCAATGGGGGTTGGGGGGTGGCTGCAGGACTATGATGACCTACCCTTGCAGAATTTCATGCATCAGGCCTCTAGTTATAAAAATATGAAAACTTAGAGCATGCACCCAAATCAAAGTTTAATTTGTATACTAAACTTATCAGCAATCCAATTCATGAGGCAATTTTGATGTGAGATGTGGAAAGGAAGCAGTGGGCATTTAAAGCTATATGAAGGGGCAAGCTATTATAAGAAGATGCAAAGAGAAAAATAAGGAGGCAAGGACCTGTCATGAGGTAATCAAAGGTTTTACAATTAGAACAGAGATAGAAGAATTGGAAAAGGATATGAGAAGGAAAGATATAGAAGTTAGAAGAAAACCATGAAGGTATTCCATATGTCAAGCAAACAATAAGGAAGTGTTTCTACCCGGGGATAGACATGGACATTGAATACTGCAGAGCAGCCAAATGACTAGAGCACAGAAAAGTGTTAAATGGCTATGCTGGGATGAAACTAGCACCTTTTCAAAAGAAGATTCAGTGGAGTTTTGAGGGTTGAATACAAGTTGGCTGAGGAGTGAATGCAAGTTGGAGAAGTGAGAGCAAAATAACTTTTCAAGAAGGTTGATGTTGAAAGGAAGCCCAGTACAGAGATGGATCATGAAGCAAGAAATAAGATATGTGCAAAATGGTTAATGGATATGTGTATGCTGATTTGATGACCCAGTGAGGAGTGAAACTAAAAACATAGGAGAAAGGGTGTCATCAAGAAAGCAAGCACAGGAGAAAGGAGGAAGGCTTACAGTACAGAAAATATATGGATGGCAACTGGGGAAGTGTGAGATAAGGATGCAAAAGTTGATTGGTGCCATACTGTGTTGAGAGTAATATGCAGGATAACAGGTTTGATTCTTTTTTTTTTTTTTTCCAGCTGGAAATGAAAAACTGCTCAATGATATGAGCAGCAAGGACTGTTAGAATTTACAACCATGCAGAATAGCTCGCAGCGGTTATCAGGATGGCCTCATGGCAGGCAACCTCCATAGTGGCCCCCCTAATCCACCAGCTGGTACTTACTGACCTGTGGCTTGAGACATCCTTGATTAGCCCCTTCTCCCGTTGAAAGTGCTGCTCTATGTAACCAATAGGTAATTGTGGAAATGACTGCATGACTTCTGAAGCTGGGCTGTATAAGACATCATGACTTCTGCCTTGTTCCCTTAAGCAAATTACTTGACATGCTAACCAGCCCTTCCATACAAGCATTTTGTTTACACCCAGAAACAAATAACAGAACTATCCATATGTAATATTTTTCCTTAAAAGCCCATTTCACTTAGTGAATAAATATTTAAGGGCCTCTCTACTAAGCCCAATTCTCAAACCTTGGAATTTGTCTGGGAACAAAATAGACAAAAAACTAATTACTTAAAAAAAAAATGGTTTATTGTCCAGAGAGGATAACAACCAGGAGCACACACTTTGCTGTAGGCAGTATTATGTAAGCCAGGGTTTTCTATTATTTAGAATTCTTTATATTTTTATTTTTATTATTTAAAAATCAAACCTGTTATCTTGCATATTATTATACTCTCAACACAGTTTGGCACCAATCAACTTAAATATGAAAACTATCTTGATCTTTTTAAAGAATAATTATCATGTGGAACTCTGTAGAAATGATCTATTCTCTAGGGCCTATTTCTTAAAAGAGCACATTTATAAATTTAAAAATACTAACCATTAAAATTGTCTGGTAATTTGTGTATGTCCTATTTTTATAAACCCTGCTTTCCTGTCTAGTCTACATGTAGAAATGGCTCGTGATTGCCATTTATCATGTTTAAATATGCTAATTAACACAATTAGTCTGAAGACAGTATAATAATACATTATTTGTGAAAATATAAATCATCTTAATTAACAGATTCTCAAAAAAGCAAAGAATTATATATTTAAATTATTGATTTAGTCTAATAATTCAGAAGAGGGGATCCTAATATCATTAGCTATTTTTCAAAAAGTTTATATAAACAATCTTCATTCAAATGAATGCGGATCTTATACTGCTCTGAAGGTATGATCAATGCCTAAACAGAAAAATCCTTTTATGGCTTCCTTATTATTAATACAATAGTATGGGTGCTTAGCTGGTTGGCAGCCTATTTGAGTGGCTGTTGAGGCCTTTATCATCCCCTCCCAAGTCTTGTATCTCCTGTCCATCTCCTGCTGGGCATCCTTTAAGTTTAGCTGTTTGACTCAGTGAGCCATCCTTAATGCCACAGTACCTAATTTGGAGACCTTCTCCCAATTCCAATCCTATGTCTTTGGTTTTAAAGATATGATGTGATTTTTATGATTCCATAGTGTTTCATGACCAATGCCTTACAGCCAGTCAGAGAGGCTCCACAATGTGTTAAGTCCTTGGTTTAGTTTATGTCTCTGAGTTAAAAGAACTTAAACATGGACTGAGAAGTGCCAAGAATCTGACTTTGTTAGGGAAAGACACCTGCCAATTAAAGGGGCAGTGACATCAGTGTGAAGACCTAGGACTCAGCTCAGATTCCTTCTGGTTAGACTGAGGTTTAGCCAAAGACACAGAATAAAACAAACAAATGATATGTAAAAAAAAAAAAGAAGACTGATGGGTCAGAAAGGACCTTTCACTGAGGGAGTAAACAAACAAAAAAGCAAACAAACAAACAAAAAAAACTAAGTAGGATAGAGAAAATGAATTCTTGATTTCCCTCTACTTCCTACTTGGAATTTTTATACCAACCACTCAAAGACTTAGGTTTTTTAGTTATCTCTTTTTCCCAATTCCAAGTCACAAACCACTTACTTAATGATGTTTTTTATCACAAAATTTTCATATTAGTTGTGACAAAATGGTTTACCAATTTTTACTTTATGACAGTTTTAAATTACTTTTTCTCCCCCTCTAGTGCATTCTAGTATTACCATTAGAAAAGCCTTCTGGGAAAGACATAAAGATGTTTTATCCAGGAGTTTAATTACTGAATTCAGTGTGTTGCAAAATGATAAAAAGTTAAAGACATTTTACAAAATACCAGTATATAATAACTAAACCCCCCAAATTTCAAAATTATTCCGTTGCAGTTCACTGTCATTGAGAGCTATGAAGTCAGAGAGATTTAAAATCTTTGAATCATTGTTCCTCGCTTGTAAAATGGAGTAAATAACTATTTCATAATACTGTTAAGGGACTTTTAACACATCATGTGTATAGTGTGTCTGCACATAGACAAATAGAGGGTTTTTTACTTTTTCTTCAAAGATTTCAATGCAGGTATTTCAAATGAGTTCAATATTAAGAATAAAGTTATCATCTAAAATATCGATACATCATTCAGGAACGAGTTTTCTTCCTTCTCTGTAAAAGGAAATGTCTGATCTACATACTAATAGCTTATAAAATGCATAGTCCTCACTTAACACTACTATGAGAAGGATCAGTGATACACAACTACAGGAATTCCCAAAAAAAATAACCAGATACAAACTTGGGGATAGAATGGCATGATAGCTTTTCGGCTTTACGGCTCATTCTGCCTCCGGTGGCTCATTTTCTCCATTGGTTTGCGCTCCTCACTGAGCTCACTCTCACTCCCCCTGCACCCTCTCCTGGGGTGCCAGGACTCCTATTCTGGGGAAGCCAACCCCCCCCTCCCCCGCACTCAGGTGCCAGGAGCCCAGAGGAGCCTGCCCCACACCCACGTGGCCTCCTCCGGGTGAGCTGGCCACAGCCACCAGGACCTGGGCTCCTGCCTTTGGTTCGCACAGGAGCCGGTCTGCGAGGACGGCCGGGAGAGAGCCGCTGCCCGCCCGCTTCCCTGCGGCACTGGCACTGCTGGGCGGCCCAGAGGCCCACTCTGCGCCCGGCCCGTGCTGCCCAGCTGCACTCACTGCATCTCTGAGTGGGGACGCCGGGCGCCGTGACTCAGGTGGGGGGCACACAGGGCCCAGGGGTCAGAGGTCAGCTGAGACCTGCCCTTCCACACCAGATGCTCGCACCGGGCCTCTACCGTGATCATATTAACCAATGTCACCCCAATAAATTTAGTAAATAAAAAATAATAAATTGGGCCATCATGAAAAAAAAAAACTAATCTGAACTCTGGTACAAAATATCAGAAACCATTTATTGTATAACTAAAATTTAAAATTTGACATGGGATAATATAGATAATATGAAAAGAAGAAAAGTGTGAAAATAATACTTTTGGAGGTAAGAATTGCTGCTATAAGGGTAAAATTGACATGAAAATGCAAGAAGCCAGGAATATTATCTTTGTATTTATGACAGGGCATGGCTTGAAACCGAAACAGACCTAGCTACCAAGTCACTAAAATCTGAAATGCCATAAGCTAAGATTACCATGGTATCCATTTCTGATAAAATCAGGAAGTACAGATTATCCATAGCTAAATATAACATCATAATTAAGAAGATAGAATACTTTCAGACACTATAAATTGCAGAGAAAGTTTAGCTGTTAGAAGATGAAGCAAAACCATCATTAGGATTTTCATTTAACACAGGATTATTTTTAAACTGCCAGTTTTGATGTAATTGTAGATTCACATTCAGGTGTGTTTTTTAATGCTCTTTTTTATTGTTGAAAGTATTTCAGATGCCCCCCATTTTCTCCCTCCATCTGACTCCTGCCCCTTACAGCAATAACCCTTTACCCACTTGCCCCAGTGGAAACATCTTGTAGAGCTACAGGAAATATTATCCCCAGGACATTGACAGTGACACAGAACATTTCTTTAAGCACAGGGGCCATTCCTATCTCTCATTGTCCTCTTAGAGCTACACCACTTCTCCCTCACTTCCATCCCCATCAAATGATGAATGGTGACTTCTCTTCATTTAAGATAGAAGCAAAGCTGGTGTGCGTTTGGAGGTAGAAGGTGAGCACAAAGATTCTACATGGATATCTGATGAAACGAGCTAAAATCATAGCAACCATTAAATTATTCTCCTCACCTCAGTGCTTTTATGGAGAACTGGCGCTCTGGTAACAAAGCGTGGGCATTGTATTGCTTCCCCAGCACAGAGCTACTAAATGAGTTATCTGCAGAGCGGTGTCATGTTAATGATCCTCTAAGTGTGAGCTATGGTGATAATATGAACGTTTGTCATGTGAGAGAAAGGGAATGAATGTCTTCTAATGGATTATGCTGACATATCTAAATACGCTTCCTTTACTTTAAAAACAAACATCTTAGTTTTTTTTCTGTGTATTTAATTGTCCTGAATAACCCACCTCATGACAGCATTCTGCTTGTCTAGCACTATCTCCTAAATGACAGACATCTCAGGTTATGGGAAGCACACAGTAACAGCTTGTGCTCTGAGCCTAATGCCTGACAGAATCGCATCATCAGCTATCAGTGAACAGAGGCACAAAGTTCTATGCACACCCTCCACATAGGCAACAAACAACATAATGGGTTCTGGCATCAAAGAGAAGGACATGATATGAAAATCCCCAGTTAGATAGTAATGAATCATTCATGTTTAGATGATACATATTCTTATACAGTTATTTTTATCCAATATAAGTAAATATTCTGAGTATTACTTTTCTCTCTTTTCTATGCTTACTTTTCATTATCAATTAATAGAAGAAAACGACCTAGAACTTGTTCAATGCTTTATGGTTTTGAAGCACATTCTCACCCATTATTACAGCATTTGATGACCCTAAAACTATTTTAGCTCATATTATGACCTTTTTTTTTTTAAACACAGAGAGATGGCAGGACATAGATGCTAAGTGATTTACCCAAGGTAATGTTAGAGCTGGGATTCAAGTCTAAGTCTCTCTATCTGACTACATGTCTAGTGATCTTTTGTCAAATCCAGAAACCTACTGAGATATTCTATCAGCTAAACACCTTGCATTTGGAAAATGAACTGATATAGGCCACTGTATCTTGTGATTGCTCTGGTAAAAGAAAGAAAAATGTATCCAAGGTCAAGACCGTTACTATGTTTGGGTTGATATTATCTGAAACAGGAATCTATTTTGCATTGGAAGGATAAAATCGTGTGATTCCTTGAAAGGTTTGAAGGAAGATCAAAAGTGAAGGAAAAGAGTAAGACCGAGAACTAATTAGGTTTCTCTTCCTATGTACTAAAATTCTAATAAGTATAACTCTTCTGTAAAATCTGACATACACTTATGCCTTGTGTTTGTAGTTTTTGTTTTCCATTAATGGATTGATTTAAAGGGAAATGTGGTTTTCTTCCTATGTTGAAAACAGCAAGGAAATTGCAGCAAGGTGTCAAGCCAGGGATCTCAGAGTCCCAGAAAGCAGCTGGAGCAGAATAATCAATGGCCAGAAATGTATGCAAGTAAACGTACACAATGCTGAGAAGCAGCTACCTGATAAAAAACCAGTGGTGGATAATAAAAATAATTTCAAAATATGAGATGTGAGACCTTCAAGGAGGGAGAGGATATGGTCCTTCTTGTTGAACATTAATTTCCATAAAAGAAGTGACTGTCATACAACTACTGTTACATTCTATGAGTTCTAACTTCATCAAAAATAACCAGGAAGATGTTTTAAGATTTATTATTAAATTCATAAATTACAAAATTACATAAATTTTAAAATTACAAAAATGTTACTGTATGCAAAAGACCAGTAATGCATCCTTTCAAATTGCATTTTTTTTCACAATCTTTCACAGGATTGGATTTTTGGAGTCAGCATGTAATACCATTGACTAAAATGCTAATTATCTTATTGAATACATATGTAGATCTTTCATTTACATGGATACATTTATAGTAAGTTATAAGGAAATCCATAAATTTGCTTTTTCTTCTCTGTGCATACAATTTCATATATTTTCAGAGTACTTTTTCCTATATGAGAAGGTACACATGGACTAGTTGAGTACTGTGCCTTGTACTAATATAATGATTCTTATTCTAGCAATTCAGTTGAAGTTATTAAATTTAACAGAACTTTTCTGACGTTCTGACTTAAAAGAGAATTGAAGTAGTTTATATTATGTATGTGCAAAATAAAATGTAATATGGATTTCTCTTTCCCAGAGAAGTAGGAAAACTAAGTAAATCTATATTATTCTGTCAGTCATGTTGAACCATGCACTGTCATTTACTTAGCTCTAGTTTATTGTCTCACTCTGTTTGCATTCATAAAATTTTCTTAAAAATATAATAGTGCTTAAGTTATGCAGAAAAAAAACATATATTTGCCTACAAATTTGAAGGGGGGAAAGGGGATTTTCAAGAAAGCAGGGCATATAAAAAAAATTCTAGTATGAAATAGAAGGTAGCACATCTGACCTAAAAATAAATTATTGTATATAGAAAAATGTTTCTGTAGACCCATGCTAATGCTATGCCTTTAATGGCTTCACAAAATATAAAAACTTTTTCAAGTATTGAGCTATCCATTTTAAAGTATTCCATGAATTTTTTTCAAGTGATGTTTATTACTGCATGGATAGAATAGTAATAAAAAGCATAAATACACTCATATCTATGAAAATAAAACTGTTCACAATCTCTCCACATCTAAGTAAACAAAGTAATTGGAAAAATATTCATTTGTATATTGCTATCATATTTTATGCTCAAATGTAGAAAGAAAGTTTTTAAAATTTCTCTGATTTTGTCTATTTTTTTTCTTAATTCACCTTCTGGTTAAACTTATTTTTTCTTTCTTTTTTTGTAAAATATCAAAAGAAACAAAGTTGCTTAGCTTGTTTAATACCATTTGGGGTATAATTTTCTCCTTTTCAATTTAGGTGCACTTGTGTATATGTTTATGTTCCTTTGAATACAAAGAACAGTTAGCTCAATGCTAATAAAGCTAAGAAAGTTATGAATTTCAATATTCTACCTCATATTTTAAAGCTTTTCTCAAAAATAATTTAAGTGAACTCCCCTCCCAAATAAGCCCTCCTCTTCTAACCTAAAGAGTTTTTCGTTGTTGCTGTTGTTGTTTTTCCATTCTTTCATAATTTAGAAGCCATAGGACTTCTAAATTTGGTGAGATTGTATTTGCTGAATGATCCCCAATGAAGTCAAAAGGAGTTAAGATAAACTCATTAAAATATGACTCCTAAAATCCTTATGGCTTGTGAATGCTGAAGAACTAAGTAAGCTATCTTGCCACCAGCAGATTAGCATAAAAGAAGACAAGGCAATGTACAAAGATCATAGGTAGTATATAGTGAATAGCATTCCTTGAGTGGAAAATAAAATTCATTATTACTTTTAACCCTTAACAAAGTCTTCAATGAGTCATTTATGGAAATTTGAATGCAAAAGCTTTCATATGTATGGTCTGATCCATAAAGTAAGTCCATAAGTAGATGGTCTAATTTATTAAAAGATCACTAATCCACTTTTGTTATCCTTCTGTTTTTCTATTCTTGACAAAGTAATATCAACCATGATGCAATGTAGGGTTTGCTATTCTGATCATTAAAGTAATGGTTTTATGTAGAATAATTTGTCGAGTTTACATAGGTAATTTCATATTTGGCTCCCACTCAAAATTTCCCTCAAATCTTCTACTTGAAAATTCCTTTAATTATGTGTTTATATATTATTCTCCCTGATTAGATATATGAACTTGAGATACTAAGAACTTTTTTATTTTTTCTAACAAATATGTGTTTACAATGAGCCATTCATTATGAAGGACACAAAAATAAATTGTACCTCTATCCGACCTTCAAGAAAGTGATAGAAAGTGATAAGTGACAAAAGAATGTAAAAAAAATTGATTTTTTAAAAATTAGAGTTATATATAATGAAAAGGCATGGATAAGAACATAGAGGAAAATGTATATGAATAGTGTGGTTATATTTGCTTATTGAGAAATATTTTAAGGTTATATTTGCTAAACTAAATTTAGCAAAGGTGTTAAATTGGAAAGCTTGCCTTTGGGAAAGATGAACAATGATGTCCCTGAGAAGAGAAAAGAGATTTCACAATGTTACAGATGAAGAGAAGAAAGTAGAAGGGAATAACATGTATTTTTAAGGGGGCCAAATCATTGGTTCTTAGGGAGTAAAATTTTAGATATTTCAATGGTATGAAGCCTTCCAAAACTTAATATTACTGAGAAAAATATTATTCTTTAATATTTAATTAATCTTGTTGGAGATTTTTTGTATCACATGAACAGCATTGGCATGAAAGTCTTTAAAGTTATTTAAATGTATGGAAGATGAGTGCTATGAAATGTTGAGAATAGATGATTCTGGAGAACCTACTCTTAATCCATTTTTCAATCTTAAGTCTTATCACAAGAGTGCCTATAGGTTGGCACTATCTTGTCAATGCTGTTTATGTTGATCCTAAGTAATTTTGTGTATAACCTGAGCTATAAAAACTGAATTAAAAAGTCATATTTAAATTTAATTCTATAAAAGTTATTCAACATGTGTCAATTGGTGAAAAGAAAATAACGTTGACAATATCTGAATAGCAGCTCAGTTGAAATTTATTTTCTCATATCAAGCAAAAGTTAAAAGTTAAGCCTGTTAAATATACTTTTAACAAATTACATTTTCAATTATCTTCTTTAGCTGTTCAAAGAGCAATTTTGAATTATTTTAAAATTTGCTTAGACTATGACCAGTATTTATATTATATAAACCATTAATTTGCATTTATAATTTGACACATTTCAATTTATTTAAGGTGAATACATTATAAGTTACTCAATATATGGGTTATAAATTTAAATTAAAGCTAAAAATAAGTTACCCAAATTCTTCTTAATTTCAACATCAGGTTTCCTCTAATCATTTTCAGTCCATAAATGTTTCAATAGCTTTCAAATTTCTCACATACTAAATGGTTTGTTCTACATAGTTGGCATCTCATTATGTACTGCTTATATTTTCACTCATTCCATTATAATACCCACTAAATGCTTGACACTATATTTCATACTATCCCAATAGAAACAGGGCAGATGTATCCTGTCCATCATGAAAGCTCCCTAGTCAAGAGAATAAAACTTTCTGTAGAAAGGGTCATCATCCAGTGTAGTAGGGCCATGAAACAAAGACTCAGTGGTATGGGAACATAATGTTCCTTAATTAGGACTCATCCCATGAAACCCAGAGACCCTGTTTCAGGAATTCAGCACAGGAAGTCGTAAGTCACCCTTTCAGAAAGAGTGTAATTTTGGAAAGAGGGCAATAAAATTGAAGAACATGCTGTTTCTAATGGGATGGATCTGTTTCTCATAGAAAGACTGAAAGTCATATTGTGGCTTTTGCAAGAATTTAAGTCTACTCCAAGCTTACCAGCTTCATGACAGCAAGTGTGTTTGGTACAAGCTCACTGGAGTCTTATTTGAATGCATGAATGGAATCAGTGAGTGGAAAGAGTTGGGACTGAGCTGGCAACTCAGTATTTGCAAAGGAGTGTTGTAGTCCTAACTCAAAGTGACTGAGTTAGCCACAGATAGTCTGAGTAAGTGCAGTGGATATCCTAAACAGCCCAGCTTTCTTTATTTGTATCTTTCACAGAATGCTACCACAGATGTGGAATCACAGCAAAATTTTCCAAGGAGCTTTGTTGACACAAGTCCTAGATTATTAAAAAAAGATTCCTGACTTTAGGAGATGTGGAGAGTTGTACTAATTTTGAAAATACCAATTTAAACCTATTTTTTCAGTGTTAAAAATTATGATTTAAACATTTGTTTTATTTATTTTTTAATCTCTATTGTTGAAAGTATTACATATGTTTACTTTTTCTCCCATTGCCTCCCCCACCTCTTTTTCCCCAAAACATTTATTTTATTAAAATTCACAAAAGATTATACATAGGAATGTGTTTTATACCGTATTTTCTGGCGTTTAAGACGACCCCCTAATTTTACAGTTAAAACATAGGTTTAGGCCTATATTTGCTGTATAAGACTACCCCCCACTTCCAAGGCAACACCAGTTCTTTTTTTAATAGACTGCCTCTCTAACTCAGCCAATCCAAGCAGGCTTTTTATGCATGCAAATTATACATGTTCTGTACCCAAAGCTACACTGTGTTCTAGTAAAAAGCCTGCTCAGATTGGCCAGAGTTAGAGAGGCGGTCTATTAAAAAAAGAACTGGTGTTGCCTTGGAAGTGGGGGGTAGTCTTATACAGCGAATATAGGCCTAAACCTATGTTTTAACTGTAAAATTAGGGGGTCATCTTAAACGCCAGAAAATACAGTACTCATCTTTTACAGTTAAGATTTCTAATATTATTGTGGTTTTAATATGATAATAGATATGAGAGTGGATCATGGGGGTTTTGTCTTTTCCAACACTATGATCTAGAATTAGTGAAAACTGATTGCCAATCTTGTAGCAACCTCTGAGTCATGGATGTGAATCAGTTAGAACAATCAGGCCATGGAAAAGCAAATTTAACCTGATCTGGTAGAAGTATATGTTGCAAACTCAACAGCAAATTAACAAAGCAGATGTTAAAAATGAACTGATAAGAACTTACGAGTTCCAATAGAATTACTATTATTTGCTAAACATTACTGTGATTTTTCAGACAATATCCTAAAAAAAAAAAAATAACATAAAAATAAAGTTTCACCATGAAAACATTCTTTTAAAATTGTTAAAATGAAAATATTAGAAATAAGCCAAAGTTAAAGTGAAATTAATTGGCACTCAGGATTCCTACATAGGACAGTTCTGTACAAAATAATTGTGCCTATGAATTTTCTTTGGGCAAATTAACAGTAACCATGTGAAGCTACTGGCCAACTATATCTTAAACTAAGCAAATCACAATATTTTTTTCTTCTCTTTCTAGTCTAGATCTTATTCTATATAATAAAAGGCTAATATTCAAGTTGATCAAATGGCAAAATGACTGGTCACTATGACACACACTGACTACTAGGGGGCAGACATTCAATTCAGGAGTTGCCCCCTGGTGGTCAGTGTGCTTCCATAGGGTGAGTGTTGCTAAGGTGGAAAAATAAATAAAACAGCAGAAGTTGCTGAACAGAATCATCTCCCCTCTATAACATGTGTGTGGAACAGGCCTATGGATTTATTAATATGTAGAGATGGACATCTCTAATTTGTATGATTTCTGAACCACTAGAAAACTTTGATGGGCAGTAATATCTTGACACCCTGAGTATAAAAGTGGTTTCAATGCAAATAGCAGAAGTTAAAAGTAATGGTTAAGAGGGTGGATTTTGAACTTAGACTTGGCTTTTAATCCTGATTATACCACTTACTATTTATGTGATCTAGGTCTCAATTTCCTTCTCTGTAAAATTAGGGCAAAGAATCTACCTCACAAATTTATTTTGCAGGTTAAGTGAGTTAATATATGTAAAAAACTTAGCACATTGTATGAAAAAAAAGGTGGGGGGAGAGATCAGCCAATAACTGGACACAAGAATAGTTGCAGTGGAAATCTAAATGGAAGTGAAATAGCAGCTAGAATAGTGAACATAATGTTCTGCACTGCTAACCATATGTGTCTCATGTAAAGCAAAAACTCCTGGGTTTAATTAAACAGTGTTAGCATCCTAGATAAATGTTTTCTCTGTGGCAGAAGGGATTTCAGTGGCACTGGCTACACAGAAGTCCTAGTGGATAGCAGGAGAGGAACCTGAAAGAGGTAAGAGATGTAGGAAAGAAGCAAGACATTTTTTAAAAATCTTATTTAGTAAAAAGTATGCCTGGAACAAATATGCCATGTTCTCCAGGGTGATTAAAATAAACATTTATTATATATAAATCAGGACATTGTGATCTAGTGGCAGCTTATTTAATAAATCTCTGAATGTGCTGATATCTTGCATGGCTCAATAATGCAATCAATATAGCTCCCACTGTATAGATGAAATTGTGAAGGTGCTGAAACAATTCTGATTAAAAAAAATTAAATGTTGATACTAATAGTTTTAGTATAATTGATTTATAAAGTCCACATGGCAGTCTAAAATAATTAAAATTTCAGAATATGTATCAATAGAGATTCTATGTATCCTCTCTATCCATATTTTCTACATCATTTTTCTCTGAAACAGCAAATAAGATGCCAGCAATATGAGTAAAACAGCATCAGATATTCAGTTAGCTGAAGAGATCAAAATATGTCTAAATCTGAAAATCCGTCTGACATACTCTAATTCTTGGCACACGTGGTATTAGTAACTACGGTAGGTGTAAACCTCAGACCAGGATGTGCTGAGCGAGTGTGCAGGGGAGAGGGTAATGATAGGTTGGACAGGATGGAAAATACTCATTTTTGCCAGTTGAAAACTGAGGCTCACTGTTCTCTAGAATGAGAATAAAAGATGACTTAGTCTACTAACTAAGCAAAGGAATCTGTCATTTCACTTGTTGATTTGACCCTTTTCACTGCCTATTGAGCAAAATTGGTATTCCCATAGTCAATATGCTCTTTACATAGAATCTCCAGGAAGTCAAGTATAATAACTCTAAATTAGAAGTCAGAAGAATGGGATTCATATCCTAACATTTTTTCTTCAAATACTATATGAGCTGGGGCAAGAAATATAACCTCATAATCCTAATTCCTTCATCCGTAAAATGAATAGCATAGATTAAACATATTCCAAGGACCCTACCAGCTCTAAAATTCTCTGAATCACTAAGCAAGATAAAGCAATGAACTAATTCAATTATGGTTTTTCAGCATAACTAAGCTGCTATAATCAGAAGGGCTCTCCGGAAACACATTATTTTTCTCCACTTCTGGTTTGAATTTATTATGTTTTCTATCATAATGGTATAATGGATAGCCCTGAATGCCTTCAATCAAGTAGATGCAAATTCCCTGCAGCATACAGTCCTTTGACTAAAATAACAGTTTATTACGGATGGAGTAACTCCAAAACATAATAATGTTCTTCAGGTAGCAGGTGTACCTGTATTTTTTCAAATGACTGACTGAAAAGATGCGAAGATATTTTGTTTCTTGATGAGTAAACAGACATATACCCATGACAACAAAATGGTAACTTAAAATATTCTCCCCAAATTCTTTACAGTGTATTAAAATCTACATATTACTCATCATTAATTAACCCCATAAGAAAACAAGTGAGTGAAAATATGAGTAAAATTAAATATACTTATAAAAACAAGTTAGCTTTTATGTTGTGGAACTCTTATTCTACTACTGAGCATGTAGTTTTTTGTTTTAAATCTTGGATGATATGAAAAGCAATACATTTAAATTTGATGAGAATGTATCAAATTTAAATAAGTTAAAAGGCAGATAAAAAAATGATCTGGCCATATTATCAAGAATAAGTGTACTATTTAAAAATGAATTATTACTAAATTCAGAAAAAGACATGGCCCATGGATTTTAATTTAGATTATCAACACCCAATCTTCCTCCACAGAACAAAAACAGATTGTATAACATTCTAATCTTGGTTTTTAAATCCCTGAGTTCAACTCTTAACTCATCTAATAACTTATAACCTTGGACTTACTACTTAGCCCATCTGAGTCTTCAGTGAGGAAGGCAATGCAAAGCAGAGATCACAACCATTTCCCATGGACTACATCCCATTCCCAACGTGGCTTGGCCCAAGCAGTGAGTGTTAGGCAACATTGCTTCTATTAGACAAACTCTATAATTTCACGATAAAACTAGCTGTATTTTTTAAAGTTGTTATTGCTCTTGAAAAAATTTTGGCTACTTCATTTCATCGTGGTTATTTGTTATATTTATAACTAAGGCAAACTTCAAAGGAAAGAAAATATTAAGGTTAAAATTTCTCAACATACTTCTTCTATCTTCTTGTAATTCACTTATCACTTTAAGACCCAGAGGTTACATTTGTTTCAATTACACCTGTTTAGTTAAAAGTAATTCTCATACCACTAAAAGCAAGAAAGATAGAAGTAATGCATACATTATGTAAAATAATACTGTTCTTTACTAAATAATATTTCCTAAAGCAATAGATTATCTTTGTTGGGATTTCCCTAAATTAACTCCTTAATTACAGGAGCAGTTTTAACAATTACGCATATCCATTCTAAGAACTATTATTCATTTTGTTTTCCGAAAAAATAAAATGATTCTATGCAATGAATTTGGAGCTCAGTAAAATAAAATCTCCATCTTCTTAGGAGAGGGAAACATGCACTATTATCAGTGAAGGACACTTGGGGACAGTGAGGGGTAAATTACTAAGTTTTGTATGTAAATATACCTAAATGCCAACACCCAGTCTATTACTGACTGAGTGGGTAGCCATGGGATAGTTATGTTATTTCTATGAGATTCCTTTATTCCCTGTTATAGTAAAATTGGAGCTCACATTATTTAACTCAGAGGGTTGTGCCAAGAATTACATGAAATAGTACATGCTAATGTTCAACAAATGGTATGTGGTTAGTTTTCAATAAATGTATCTATTATTGTGTGTTACTGTGGTTGTGATCTACAAGCAATACTAACCTTTAAAACTATAATATTATTAAATTAGAGGCCCAGTGCACAAAATTCGTGCAAGGGGCATGTCCCTCAGCCTGATCTGCACCCTTTCCAATCTGGAACCCCTTAGGGGATGTTTAACTGTTGGGTTAGGCCCCATCCTCTGCTGGCCTGATCACCCCCAACTACCCTCCCCTGCTGGCCTGCTCACCATGTAGGATTAGGCCTAAACCAGTAGTCAGACATCCCTCTCACAACCCAGGACTTGCTGGCTCCTAACTGCTCACCTGCCTGCCTGCCTTATTGCCCCTAACTGCTTCTGCCTGCCAGCCTGATTGCCCCCTAATGCCCTGTTGGCCTGATTTATACCTAACTGCTTCCCTGCTGGCCTGATTGCCCACAACTGCCCTCCCTTTTCTGGTTGTCCCTAACTGCCCTCCCCTGTTGGCCTGGTCACACTCAACTTCCATCCCCTGATGGCCTGGTTACCCCTAACTGCCCTCCCTTGCAGACCTGGTCCCCACCCCCCAACTTCTCACCCCTGACAGCATGATCATCTCCAACTGTCCTCCTTTGCTGGCCTTGTTGCCCCACACAGCCTGCTGTTTAATCATTTGTTCATCCCTCACTCACCCCCCTGCCTGCTGTTTGGTCATTACTTTTACTGTGATGAAGTCCTGGACAATTTGCATATTCCTCTATTATTAGAAAGACTACAGGCTCATCTTGCCCAGTCCTGATTGGGGCCAATTCGGGCCAGCAGCCAGGGGGAGGGATTGTGGGAGGTTGGCTGTGGGAGCACACTGACAACCAGGGACAACTCTTGTGTTAAACAACTGCCCCCTGGTGGTCAGTGCTCATCATAGCTACTGGCCAGTTGTCTCCTCGTCCAGTCGTCTGGCTGTAACAGTCACTTAGGCTTTTACATATATAGACTAGGGGCCCAGTGCACCAATCTGTGCACCTTGAAAGGATCTGTAGGCTGAGAGGCTGCAGTAGGCATGGGGGCCAGTTTTGGCCCATCTTCCATGCCTTCACCCAGCAATTCCTGCCATGGTCCCCAGTCCTATGTCTGCTGGCAGCCCTGCTCCCACTGCCATTGCTCCCACATGCTGATGCCAGCCCCACTCACACAAGGTGATGGTGCAGAACAATTGGGACCGGTGCCAGGATCAAGTCTGGAGCCATTAGTGGATGCGAGTGGCAGCTGATGCCCCAATCACCTTTCAGGAGAAGAAGGTTGAGAAACTCTCAGGGTGACCAGGGCTGGCAGCCACGACTCACACCCACTGATGGTGTCAAGTAATTGGGACCAGTACCTGGCACTGGCAGTGGGTGTGAGGCGCAGCTCTGGCACCAGCAGCGGGTGAGACCTGGGCTGGTGCCAGCAGCAGGTGCGAGTGCTGGGCAGGACCATGGCACACAGGAGCAAAGAATTTTCAATAACCACCTGAGACTCACCCCGATGACTGCAACCAGTGCCCTGCCTTGGTCTGGTGCCCCAACTCATCTGCTCCACCATCTCACTACAGCCAACACCCACATGTTCCACCAACGCCACCTGGTGGTCAAAACACATCATAGCAACCAAGTTCTGTTTGGTTTGTTGTTCCGCTGTTTGATCTCTTTATTAGAATTTTATTATATAGGACTAGAGGCCTAGTGCACAAAATTATAGCCCAGCCTGATGCCTCTCACAGTCTGGGAACTCTAGGGAATGTCCTACAGACAGCTTAGTCTGGCCTTCCTCTGTCGGAGGCAATAAGGATGATCAGGGAAAGTGCCACCCCCATCACCCTGCTGCTGCTGCCACTGCTGGCTGCCACAGCTGCCAAGGTGTTTTCATAAACACAGACTCCAGTCCCTTCACCACGAAAAAAATATCAACTTTCTTTAGGCATTTTCGAGATGTCTCTTTCATAGGATATGACATTTCTTCCTTCCTGCCTGCCTTCTTGCCTTTCTTCCTTCCTTCCTTCCTTCCTTCCTTCCTTCCTTCCTTCCTTCCTTCCTTCCTTCCTTCCTTCCTTCCTTTCTTTCTTTCTTTCTCCTCACCTGAATATATATTTTTTCTGATTTTTAGAGAGCATGGGAGAGAGAATAAAAGACAGAGAGAGATACCAATGTGAGAGGGACACTGCAATTGGTTGCCTCCTGCATGAGTCCTGAACTAGGCTCTGGCCAGGGCGGAGCCTGAACCTAGGTACATGCCCTTGATCAGAATCGAACCCAGACCCTGTGGTCCACATGCTGAGGTTCTATCCACTGAGCCAAACCAGATAGGGCAGGCTATGACATTTCTTAGCCTTCCAGCAGTGGACCTTCATTTTTTTCCTCCAGTAGTGTGGTGGAAAAACCCTAGATCACCTTCTTGGATTCTTATAATCCATGTTACCAAGATCACTGTGAGTGGCGTATGTACAGGGAGCTTAGCCAATAAGCGGTCAGAAAAGGTGTTTCCTCTGCAGTTCACATGCTATCTGCCTCCACTCTGGGCCTGCTCAAGCTACTGTGGCATTTGTGGCTTGCCTCACCTCCCACGCAGTCCCCTCCATATTACTGTTCAATGTAATGTGACTCTTCTAACTGATTGCATGTCTGTATTTCAGATTTAGATTAAAAGTTTTCAGATTGTGACCAAAATGTTGTGCATATAATGCTGAACAGCCATTCCTTTGTCCCAAACAAGGATTGTCCTGAGCTTGGCAGTGGCTCTAGGAGGGCACTCTTCTTGCAGTGCCTTCACCCATTAGTCCTTTCTCTGAATAGCTGGGATGGACACATAGAGACTAAAACCTCGAGGCTTTGCTCTCAGGATTTTATAATCTCTGTTGAAACAGAATAAATATAAATGAGTAGGCAGGGAGCAGGAAGAACTTATAGAATTCTGAGGGATGCTTGGTTTAAAAGATGAGGAGAAAAGAGAAAAAAATGAAAGGCAGATTCCCTGCAGCTCTTGTTTGCCATCTGGCTGGGATGCTTTCAAACTAATGAGCAGGGAGCAGTCCAGCCTGGTTCTGTAGAAAGAAGCCTAAAAAGATCTTTGTAATGATGATAAAAATATATACCATATTAACTAGCAAAATAAAATGATTGCCCTAAAGTTCATGAAAAAATCAATATATGCTATAAACATTTTCTCTCCTTTGTAATTAATGTCACTAAATGAGAATAGACATATGTTTTTAAATAAATTTTTTAAAAATATATTACATAGATAGGTTTTTTAAAATGTTGTTCAATGTCCATGGGTATATAGAAGTTCAACATGACTCATAGGATGATGTTTCTCAAAACAGTTTAATTGTACATTTTATAGCAATATAAAGTGTGTGTCTATAATATAAGAAAGCTGAAATGCAAACCTGAGTGGAACAAATAATTAAAGTCTGCAGAGCTGAACCAATCCTCCACATGGTGTGCATCACGTCAGTATCACATTCAACACATACTAGGAAAACAGCCCTGTGAGAACTGCAAACATTGCATTTTAGCAAGTCTTCCAATTTAAATATAAGAATAAATCACTGCAATATTTTCTGCATGTATCTTATTAGGATGGCTTTCCTGCATTATTATAGCAGAGCCCTGAATTACAAAGCTAGCTCAGGTTTCAGATAAAACATGGACTGTGCAGACATGTGGGCCCAGGCATTCCTGTCAGTGTCAGGGAACTTCACCAAAGCTCCTGCACAGTCAAGCAGCAGGAGCCTCAGGAGCATGATTTTAAAGTCAGCTTTCTTAAAATTCTAACTAGATTCTTGAAATGAACAACACACACACACACACACACACACACACACACACACACACACCTCCTTTTTGCTGCTGTTTGAACTTGCCAAAGAGTAAGGTATATGAACCAAGTCTCATGAATATTAATATATACTTTGTTATTTTGGTCCCCAAACACTATCACTTTATTATACTAAATTAAAGCCCGAACAGAAACATCCAATTAATCCTCAGGAATAAAATGCATTACAGTGTCAGAGTTAATAAGCAGTTCAAAGTAATCATACCTTGATCACTCTCCTGAGCAGTGCAGTTCTTTGCAAGGTGTGCTTAGAAACCAGAATATCTAATATCAGTTCCTTTAATGATCACTCACATATGAGTTAAAATGGATAGTCACTCTTCTTTCAGATGTACAAACACTCTACTTTCTTTTACTAAGAAAAATAGGGGCGGAAATATCTAATAGAATGAAAAACCTTACCTGTCTTAGACAGATGGACAACATAAAAAGTGTCTCTGGATTCAATCATGATCACAGTGGATGGTGTTGAGCTCAAAGCTGGTTTATAGTCCCAGCTGACTAAATTCCACAAACCATTTGAACCACAGTAGCAGCTAAAGGAGGCCTTCTCTGGCCCTGTTAGCAGAGTTGTAATTAAAACCTTTTTGGTCATGTGCTATTTGTAGGAAACTTCCCTAAACTCAAAGCATCATGGGCAAAGATCCTACCTTGATGAGAATCTGAATGAACCCCGTGGCTTTTGCAGATATGAAATACCAGAAGCTCATGGTGCATGTAGCACTGGATTCTTGCCACACACCACTCTTGAGGTGTGCTTCTTCCCCCCGAAGGCCCACCGGAGTAGCCTCCAGATACAGAAAGTGCCCTAGGAACAAGGACAGGATTCAGTTAAGGTTAAATAACAACGGGGGAATTATTTCAGCTTTTCCATCTTTGAGTTATTTATAAATTAAAATATACTTGACAGACACATACAAAGATGCTCATCACTAATTATCAGGGAAATGCAAATCAAACCATAATGAGATATCACCTCACACCTATCAGAGTGGCTATTTATGAAAAAGATAAGAAATAAGAGTTGTTGAGGATTTGGAGAAAAGAAAACCCTCGTGGACTGTTGGTGGAAATGTAAATTGGTGTAGCCACTGTGGGAAAAAGTATGGAAGTTCCTCAAAAAATTAGAACTACCTTATAATCCTGGGTGTTTATCTAAAGAAAATGAAAATAGTAATTCAAAAAGGTAAATGTACTCTAGCTGGGTTGGTTCAGTGCATGGAGCGTCAGCCTGAGGACTGAAGGGTCCCAGGTTCGCTTCAGGTTGGAGACCTTATGCCTGGGTTGGAGGCTTGATTCCTATTAGGGGACATGCAGGAGGCAGCCAATCAATGATTCTCTCTCATTATTGATGTTTCTATATCTCTTTCCCTCTCCCTTCCTCTCTGAAATCAATAAAGATATATATTTTTTAAAAAGGTAAGTGCACCACTACATTTATTGCAGCATTATTTATAATAGCCAAGATATGGAAGCAACCTAGGTGTCCATAGATGGATGAATGGTTAGAGTTTTTAATTATATATCATGTGATCTGAGCTGCCAAACAAAAGGAGGCTTGCCTCTCACTCTCTTATAGAACAATTTCCAACTGTATGCTTTTAACAAAGTATTTTATACTATGCAGATTAACTCCTCTGACAGGAAATTTACGCTATTGTATCAACAAGATAGTTATAGAAATCATTTAAAGGACCCATCAGACTATCCAGTTATTGAAAACAATGCAAAAATTACCTATGAGATATAAATAAAGAAACCTTAAAAATGCAGTCATAAGTAAAGTGTATAAATGAAACACTGAGAATTTTAATAGGCAACACAATGGGAAACATGTTGAGTTTTATATCGTATTTGTGTATCCAAATATCCCAAACATTGTATGTATGTCGAGCTCAGTGTTTGGGTGGAACTTAAGCCTTCCATTTTCTGGTTTGGTCAGGCTGTTTTGGAGAGTTTTGTTTTTTCATAGGCCTGTGGAATTTCAATATTTAGACTTTTTTTTTTCTTTCCCTACTCTTAGCACCCAGGAATTCAGGGCCCCTTCTTGCTAATGCCCTATATCTTTTCACCAGTATATCTGAGATTTGCCTTCAGCCCTTCATTGTAAAAATGACAATCCCCAAAACCTTTAACTGATGAATCTTACAGTGACACCTCTACAGCTTTCACATGCTTTCACTGCATGCACATCACCTCATTTGATCTGTACAACCTATTTGGCACACAGGGCTAATTTTACTATCGCCATTTGAGAGATGAGGATTTTGAGAATGTGAACAGATCAAATGAGTGCCAGGATGAAGTGTGTGTTCTTTAGGAAATGTACCTTATGGCAGCATACATTATCCTCTATCTACACCATAAGATTAGATTTTGAATACTCATTGTTATTGGTTGATTGTGTTCACTAAGAGATGTTCAGGTCCTTATCTATCTCCAGTCCCTATAAATGTGACTTTATTTGGAAATAGGGTCTTGCCAGTGACCAATTTAAAATAAGGTCATTAGAGTGGGCCATGATTCAACATGTCTGTGTCCTAAAAATGGAGGAGGAAATTTGAACATAGAAGCAGATATGTATGGAGCGAATACAATGTGAAGACACAAGAATAATAGCTTCTGCAAGAAATGTGAGGTTACCATAGGCTGGGAGAGAGGCATGGAACAGATGCTCCTCCCTTCAGGCCCTCAAATCCAGTCCCACTGACACCTGGCTTCAGAATTTTAGCATCCCAAACTGTGAGAGAATAAATGCTGTTGTGTATGCTAATAAATGTTTGTTATTTATACTATCCAGTTGGTGGCACTTGGTTATGGCAGTGCTTGGAGACAAATACACTCACTAAATGTTTGACTTACTTGCCTGGGAACCATGGCGGTCTCTCCAGAACACTCCATTTGCTGTCAGGGAAGATGAAGTGATGCTTATTGTGAATATGATTAGAGTGACTCTACCAACCTACCAACCTACCATTTTCGTTTCCAAGTGTGTGGTCTTTGGGGGGTCTTAAGCTTCGATGAGAGCCAACTCCCAAAACCCAATCAAAGTTCTCAGCCAGGGAGTTTTGCCAGCCACACCAGCCTTGTTCAAAAGTACAAGAGCTTCCACATTCGTTTTCATCAGTGGAATCTCCACAGTCATCTATAAAATTACAGCTTTGCTCTGGTTTATAACATTGGCCATTCTGACATTCCCGATAACCATGTGGGCAGTAACCTAAAACATAGAAAACAAAACAAAACAAAAGGATGAAGAAATTAAAAGGTAGTAAAAGTGAATTCACTTCGATATATAAAGAAATATGGTGTTCTTAGGAGTTTGAGTTATCTGACCCCTATCTCTCTGTCCTAATTCTCCCCAGGGTCCCGGCCTATAGATCACTCACAAGGATCATTCAAAATGGGAAGGAAAAAAAATATATAATTTTATTAATCTAGAAAAGTACCTCAAGTCTCCTCAAAAATAGCATTTCTTATAAGCAATATTCAAGGATGTAAATTAGATCTAAAAGCCAAAGTGAGGCTTCCCATTTTTTAATCTGAAACAAAATCGTTAAGGTACTAAGAGGTTATATATTATGGGGCATTTGGAAGTACATTCCATTAGTATCCATACACTCCAATATTTATCAGAAGCCAAGTGTGTGTGTGTGTGTGTGTGTGTGTGTGTGTGTGTGTGTGTATATATATATATATATATATATATATATATATATATATATATATCTTCCTTGAAACAGGGGCAAGGATATAAAGATAATATCAAACTATCCAATAGCTTTTTCTCCACAATGCATATTTATCTGCCAATTGTTTGGAATTTTAGAAGTAACTTCTCTATAAAACAAGGTCAACCATAAAGACTTTTTCACAAAGCTTAAGATAAAGAACAATACTTGTAAAGACCTGCATTTGAACTATGACTCTGATAGTTATCAGTTACGTGATTTGATGAGCTTTTAGTTTTCCTATTTAGAAAGAAAAAAATAATAGTAAATGTAGATAGGTTAAACTAGTTAAAAAGCCTCCTGTTTATGTCAATAGCATCTAGAATAGTGTGTGGCCCTTATGTAGGTGATCACCAAATAAAAGTCAAATAAATGAATAAGTAAAATAACGTGCTTTAGAAATTATAAAGCAGTTCAGTGTGCTCACTGAAGGTATTATTATTATTATGTTACTCCAATATTACAATAGAACTATAGATAACAATATTCCAGTAGGAAAAGTTGCTTGGAGATCCAACTTGGGACATTATCTTCACATTTGCTCTGTGACACTATAGTAGCAGAAATTTTCTTCAGGTACATCTTTTCCATCTGCCTGGTGGAGGAACTGATAATTCCACACCTAGATAATTCCACTTCTAGATGATAATTTCCAGTGCCTGAGGCAAGTTGCATGGTGATGAGGATTGTGTGGGTTAGAGCTAGAAGGTGATTAAGGGATTTGTCCAAAGGTTTTTATTAGCAGGAACTCCAGCTAATAACATTTTTTCTACCTGAAAAACCAAACAGTCCAATAAAAAAATGGGCATAGGTCATAAATTGACACTGCCACAAACAACAAACAACAAAAAGTACTGGTAAGGATGTGGAGAAAAGGGAATCCTCATGAACTGTTGGTGGGAATGCAGGCTGGTTCAGTCACTGTGAAAAGCAGTGTGGAGAGTCCTCAAAAAATTAAAAATGGAACTACTTTATGACCCTGAGATTCCACTTCAGGGGATATATTCAAAGAAATATGGTATACTAATTCAAAAGAATATATGCACCCTATATTCACTACAGCATTATTTATAATAGCTAAGATTTGGAGGCAGTCAAGTGTCCATCAGTAGATGAGTGAATACAAAAGCTGTGGTACAGTTTACACAGTAGAATATTACTTATCTGTACAGAAAATAAAAAATAAAAAAGGAAATCTTACCCTTTGCAACAGCATGGTTAGACCTGGAGAGTATGCTAAGTGAAATAAGCCTGTCAGAGAAAGACAAGTACTAATGTACAAAACATACAAACAAAATAGAAACAGATTCCTAAATACAGAGAGCAGACTGACAGCTGTTAGAGGGGAGTGGTTGCGGGGCCAGGTGGAAAAAGTGAAGGGATAAAACACACACACCCAACACACACACACACACACACACACACAAAACAAACCAACATCATAGACAACAGACAATAACATTGTGATTACCAGAGGGGAAAGGGGGTGGGAGGAGGTGGAAGAGGGTACAGGGGGGGGGAGGAGGGATAAATGGTGATGGAAGGAAGTTTGACTTGGGGTGGTGAACACAGAATACAATATACCACTGATGTATCATAGAATTGTACATGCTGAAACTTATATAATTTTATTAACCAATGTCATCATAATAAATTCAATACAAAAAATCATGAAGTAATAAAATAAAATTTTATCTAGAAGCGTTTAGTCCTGAATTAGTCTCACATTTAAGAAAATAGATGGGTAAGAGGCAAGAAGTGGGAGGAGATGACTGGAATGCCATGTAGAAACCACTGGGGAGGAGACTGGTGTTCTGAAGGCTATTAGCCATTTGCACACTAATTGTTCCTGAACTGCACGGTGCAGATTGCTTCATTAAATGCTCCTTTACAATTACAAAGCCTTTGGACACAAGTTTCAACTGTGCATTATGCCTCTAACAAAACTTTCTGTTTGGTAATATTTTCCTTCCTTGCAGTGTGGGTTTAAATGATTTTCACTTACATGCCCAGGTCAGTTTATCAGATTAGGGGTAAGACAAAAGACCTCTAATGTTTCAATTACAGAGCTTAATTCTAAATCATAACCTTAAAGCATGTTTGAGCTACATAGAAATGGAGATCATTTATATTAATCCTCACATTCATAGATGAGAAATCTGAGGATTACAGACATTAAATGACTTGCTGATTTTTCAAGAGCAGAGATGCATTTGGAACCCAGGTCTGTCTAAAAAATTGTTTTTTAAAAACATTGACTTGAAGAGAAGAGTAGTGATATCAGATCAACTATCACAACATATGAGATCACCCAGGAACAAAAGTGGTGGCTTTGTCTAACAGATGCATTATTTCTCATGGGACTGTGGAAAACCCGAGAAATTACTAGATTGTTTCATTTTATTCAAGTTGGCATTGGTATTGATTTTGTCAATTCCAATTTGCTCGGAGAGTAAAACCAAACTGCTCCTGAAAATACTTTCCTCCATCGTGACTAAACCAAGATAAAATCTAATTATTTTAAAGCAAACAGGAAAATAATTTGGACATGTTTCTAGTTGGGAACACATTACATATTGCAATATATTACATAATCAATATAGCTAATATTTTAGAATAATCAGACTGATTAAGTTTTACATCTAAACAAATAGCTGCATAATTTTAAATTATAATAATTCAAATATTACACAAGATTAATTTTGAATAGAAAGCCCTGTACATTATTAAATAAAGTTTCACTGCAATAATGCATTCTACACATAAAATAACATGCAACATTTTTCAACAAATATCAAGGGATATTATCAATGCTGTTCACCTATTTCCAAATTACTTCCCTTACCTGTTGTTTTGTCCAAAGAAATCAGTTATCTTAGAGTAGGGTGTACATCTTTAAATGTTTCATAAGAGCTGATTTTAAAGCTCTTATGAAATTGTGCAACTTTGATTATTTGTTTAAATTAGGCAGTGACCCTCTTGGTGGGCAGTTTAGTTTGTAAAAAGTAAATTATGTGGGATATAAAGCAAAGAGGAGCAAACAAAACAAAAAACAAACTCATAGATGCAGACAACAGAATGTTGGTTACCAGAAGGGGAAGGGGTTAGGGGGAGCACAAAGAGGGTAAGGAGGCTCAAATAGATGGTGGAAGGAGATAAGACTTTTGGTGGGGAGCACACAGTAGAGTACCCAAATGTCATATTGTAAAGTTTGTGCACCTGAAATTTATGTAGTGTTATTAACCAGTGTTACTTCGGTAAATTTTATAAAAAGTAAATACCTGGAAAATATTTTAATGGGTAATTCAAAAGAAGTTAAATTATAAAAGTTACAAATCTCCAACTCAAATCTTAGAGACTTCTGAAACTCAAAATGCTTAACTACAATCTGTGAATTTTATCCCCAAAACTTTTTTCAATGAATAGTCTCCTCATCTTTGTCAATGGCAACTCTATAACTCCAGATACTCCAAACAAACAAACAAACAACAACAAAAACCTCGAAAGAGGCTCTGTATAGGAGTCTGACTCAATTTTTTTTTATATTTGAGTGCTGACAGCTTTTCCCCTTGTGCCCATATTTGTCAAAGCTGACTAAAAAGTCCGGTTTTTTCTCCTGTTGGCATTAGGTTCAGACCACACAAGCCCCTATCTGTGCACAGGATTCCTCCCAGTGGTCACACCCCTGTAACCACCATACAGCTCTAAGCCCCTTTCCCTGCTCTCTAAAACGACTTTTGGACACATGCCTGGGTGCTCTCCCAGTAAGCCTCATTATGTGAGTAACACATTTTTAAACCCTCTTGGTGTGTATGTGGTATCATCAGTCTTAACATCCGAGCCAAATTTGGATGAAGGTCCATCTTATAACTGTGGATCGTCTTAAGCTCTAGGAGCTGTATTAACAATAATATATATTTTATCTCATAGCTCATCTATAATATTCCAGTGAATTCTACTAATTAGCAATGCTGCTATTAAAATATATCTCATAATCTCTACTACTATATTGGTTTTAGTCACTACCATTTTTTAAATTTTTATTGCAATACTTTCTTTCCTATTCTCTGTACCCTACCCCTATCTTGCATGATCCATTAAACTTTGTAGCCTGAAGCAGAGCCAAGCCTCCTGCTTGCTCCATGGCAGCTGCCATTTCTATTTGAATTTGTTTACCTTATATAATTGAAACTTTGTATACTTGAGTGGAGGCCTAGGCCAGCCAGGGTGTGTGGAAAGCTTGGCTTCCTCTATTGCTGAGGAAACCCAAGCCTCTCAACTGCCCTCTGTGGCTGCAGCCATCTTGGTTGGGGTTAATTTGCATACTAACTCTGATTGGCTGGTAGGTGTGGCTTGAGCAGAGTGGTGGTTAATTTGCATGTTACTCTTTTGTAAGGTAGGATTAGGTTACTTACACACTAAAATGTAAGTTGAGTAGTTGCAACAGGGCTAAACACATTCAATCTTTAGACATACTTTCCTCTTAAACTAAATTTGTGTTTAAAAGAGATGGCTTTGAAATGAAGACTAAATGTCCCTTATGTTTAAAGAAAAATACTGGGGGGGAAAATTGTGATTTCTGTTCTAAACCTATCTTTAAACAAAAACTTAAAAATAAGAATCAAAAGGACCAAACATTTTCTAAAATCACTTGATCATATGTTTGTGAGTTTATTTATAAGCTCTGTAACTTTGATACATTGCTCAGTCTGTCTATATATGTCAATTCCACAGTGTTAATTATTATAGCTTCATATTATATATTAAAATCAGTTACTATAAGTCTGCCAACTATTACATTAATGTAGGTACTTTGCATTTCCAAATACAGTTTTGGATTATTCTGTTAATTTTTACTAAATACTGTTGAAATTTTTATTGGAATTATATTTTAATTGTAGATAAAATTGGGCTTTGAGTATCATTGAAGTTTATGATCATAAACCTGATGATTTTTTTTTTTTTACCCAGTGATTTATAGTTGTCACTATAAAGGCCAGGCATGTATTTTGTTAAACTTATGCCTAGAATTTCATTTTTTGGGATGCTATTTTAAAAGAATTTTTTAATTGGATTTCAGTTGTTTATAAAATATGAAAATTTAATTGATTTTTGTATGTGGTAGTATATAATCTCACTAAATTTACTTGTTAGTAAAAATATCTTTCTACATGTTTTCTAAAATTGTAGATGAACACATTGAGCATATTCTGACAGCTGCTTTAGCTTCTTTGATAATCTTGTTTTTATTTTAATCCACCATGGTCCCTGAGTGGCCTTGTCTAATATTGATGTTCTGTGAAATTGTTTATGTTCAACAGGAGAATCACCAGCTTGTAGCAACACCAGTGCCTACATGAAAGGCCACGTCTGGGTTGTCAGGGGCTGCTTTTCTCTCTCTCACTTCCCATTCAATTTATCGGGCAGGAGAGTTCAGGGGGCAGCTAACCTTCTATGTGATGTGAGAATAGAAAATAAAACCTTTCTGGTTAATTTCTTGTAGTAGGTTAAAGGGAAAAAAATAAAAATAAAGGCAGACCAGTTGCTTTGGGAGATCCTGAAACATTTGGAATACCATCAGATTTTATTAAGCCTTTTGATTTTTCTCCTTAGTAATTTGCAGCAAAATCTTGAAACTAGGAAGTGCAATGGTATCTCCTTTTATTTTTTATTCTATTGATTTTTAACAGAGAGGAAGAGAGAGAGAGACAGAGAGATAGAAACGTCAATGAGAGAGAAACATCGGCCAGCTGCCTCCTGCACAACCCCTACCGGGGATGTGCCCGCAACCAATGTACATGTCCTTGACCAGAATCGAACCTGGGACCCTTCAGTCCGCAGACCGACGCTCTACCACTGAGCCAAACCAGCTTTGGCGGTATCTACTTTTAATAGTAACATAGAAGGAGGTAATATGTGGAAGAAATTCCATTAAATAGATGACAGTAGCCTTAAGGAACTGACCAAAAAATAGATAGAAAAATTGTGTTTGCATTAAGAAAAATAGAAAAACATGGAAGTCAAGGCAGAAAAGAAGCCTCCAGGCTTAAGGAGAAAGGACTAATGTGGTTCCAACGGGCTTGTGAAATGTAGTAAATGATCCAATATGGCTGAAGCTCTAGTACAGAGAAAGCAGAAGCTTTTTTACATGTTTCTAGGCCTAGTCTCAGCCCCAACCAGAAACAAACAAAGTGCAAATTGGTCCAAATACTGTCCTTGCAGCCTCCATCTTTCTCATTCCAAATAGTGGCTCTCCAAATATTCTAAGAGCAGTTTCTGCAGTCTTGAGCTACATAACAAAGTTTAAACTAACAAAGTTACCACTTGGATGCATTCGGGACATATTTCCAGAAAGAATGACTCATATATCAATCTTCAAGTATCCCAATTTTAATATTAATGTGTTTTTAAAATGTTATGCTAACATTACATACTAACATTCAACTGATTTAACTCTATAATTGGGAAAGCATTCAAACAATAAATCTAAAGTACCTGTAAAAAGAAATATGCCTTAATGATTCTGACTAGGAAGAAATTTTGATCAATTTGCATAGCTTCTTTCCTAGTTATATTTAGAAAGGTAAGGTAGTGAGTCTGATAATAATAAAAAAAAATCATTATTTTCTGAAGTTTTATTTTTTAATTGAATTTACTGTGGCGACACTGGTTAACAAAATTCTATAGGTCTCAGACACAAATTCCACAACACATCATCTGTATATCGTATTGTTCACCACCCCAAATCAAGTCTTCCATCACCATTTATCACCCTTATTCCCTAAATTTTAAGTTCAACTACCAGGAATAGCATGAAGACAGTCCAGTGAATTATATTTTCCACCAGGAAATGTAGGATATAATAGTCTTTCATTGTCTTTCAATGCACCTGATAGAGCTTTGAGTATCTGAGGAGAATTAGCTTTGTGCATTGTGAAGGGAACTGCATCCATGAGACAGAGCGGGAGCTACAAGTATTACTTTCAGATAAATCTCAAGATCAATATCACTTTATGAAAATTATATTTTATACTTTTATGCAGTCTAATTTGTCAATCTTTCCTTTTATGATATTTGACAATGTAACATTAAATAAAATTTCCCATATTTTTTCTAGTGCTGTATGATTACTATATGATTTTATATTTTTAAATCTTTGATGAACCCGAAATTTACTTTGGCATATAAAGTGAACAATAGATTCGTAAAGTGAATAAGAGAAATACATACAAACTTGCAACATACACACAGGCTCATGTATTTATTGAATATCTTTGAAAAAAATACATAAGAAATTAAGAGTTCCTCTGGAAATCTATAATAATTAAAGCATAATATATTAATTAGATTAGATATCTTTCCAGACATCCTTCCAGGACCTAGCGGGGTTGCAAATGTCCACAGCTGCGAATGAGGGGTCCAGGCAGCCACTGTAGCTGCACAGGCTACCTTTACATGAATTTTGTGCATCAGGCCTCTAGTAGGAACATAAAGGCTGGAGTTATAAGAAACGCTTTTTGGTATTTTTTTTTAAATCCTCACCAATGGAGATTTTTCCATTGATTTTTTAGAGAGAATGGAAGAGTGAGAGAGAAATAGAGAGAGAAATATTGATGTGGGAGAAACACAATTGGTGTTTTTTTCCCCTCCTGTATGTACCCTAGCCAGGACCGGGGTTGGGAAGGAGCATGCAACTAAGGTAGTGTCCTTGATCAAAATTGAACCCTGGCCGAAGCCGGTTTGGCTCAGTGGTAGAGCGTCGGTCTGCGGACTGAAAGGTCCCAGGTTCGATTCCGGTCAAGGGCATGTACATTGGTTGCGGGCGCATCCCTGGTGTGGGGTGTGCAAGAGGCAGCTGGTCGATGCTTCTCTCTCATCGACGTTTCTAGCTCTCTATCTCTCTCCCTTCCTCCTCTCTGTGAAATATCAATAAAATATATTTTAAAAAAAATTGAACCCTGGAGCTTTGGTCCACAGGCCAATGCTCTATCTACTGAGCCAAATCAGCTAGGGCAGAAATGTTTTGTTGTTGTTGTTTGTTTGTTTGTTTGTTTGTTTTAAATCAATGACATTTTGGTAATACTATGTGTGTGTATTTAAATAAATATTTGGCCACAATCAGTTTGGTTCAGTGGATAGAGCGTCGGTTTGCGGACTGAAAGGTCCCAGGTTCGATTCCAGTCAAGGGCATGTACATTGGTTGCAGGCACATCCCCAATAGGGGGTGTGCAGGAGGGAGCTGGTCGATGTTTCTCTCTCATCGATGTTTCTATCTCTCTATCCCTCTCCCTTCCTTTCTGTAAAAAATCAAATATATATATATATATATATATATATATATATATATATATATGGATAAATATTTGGCCATGACTGGTTTGGTCCAGTGGATAGAGAGTTGGCCTGTGGACAGAAGGGTCCCAGGTGTGATTCTAGTCAAGGACATGTATGTTGGTTGCAGGCACATCCCCAGTAGGGGGTGTGCAAGAGGCAGCTGATCGATGTTTCTCTCTCATCAATGTTTCTAACTCTCTATCCCTCTCCATTCCTCTCTGTAAAAAAAAAAAAAAAAAAAAAAAAAAATCAGTAAAATATATTTTTAAAAAGCTTAAATTAATATTTGCGTTATTTTTAAAAGTAATAGCATGATGTCAGAACAAAGGCCTGAACACGCCAGTACCTCATTCTAGGATAAAAAAAGGGCTCAAGTAGGACAGTTAGGGTTGGAGAATCCTTGGATGAGGATCTGGAATGAGTTACAAGAATGTTGACAGTTTCTGGACACCATGGTTTATAGGAACTGGAAGATAGAACATTCTCCATTCTACATGACTGTGGAAGAAATGTTTAAATTAAGGGAGAACAAAATATCGGTTTAGAAAAGATATAAAGAACAAAGTTACCTGAGAAAATATCTAAGATCTACCCTAAATTTATAGTAGAGTATGAGTTGCAAAAAATACAGCAATAAGGAAAAGTTGACTGTGATA
Organism: Pipistrellus kuhlii; assembly: GCF_014108245.1. Taxonomy (NCBI): domain Eukaryota; kingdom Metazoa; phylum Chordata; class Mammalia; order Chiroptera; family Vespertilionidae; genus Pipistrellus; species Pipistrellus kuhlii. The sequence continues at coordinate 109,217,834 of NW_023425404.1, read as the reverse complement.
AAAGAATTCAGGAGAAACCCAATAATCATTCTTGTTTCATGTTTCTCCCCTCATTTCCCATACTTAATCATCATTGACACCTTCCATTTTATGTTACTTCCCAAATATTCCTTAATCACTCGCTTTTCTCAAGGGACACTTCAGTACTTGACTAATGAAATAGCTTCCCAATGATTGATCTGTGTCTCCTCTGGGCCTCCTGAAATTCATGTTCTACATTGTAATCAGAGTGGTGTTTTCAAAATGCAACTTGGATCACCATCACGCCTGAACATCTTCACAGGCTTCCCATCACAGTAAGGGTAAAGACCACATTTGCAATGTGACACAGGATCAACTCAAAGTCTGTGTGCTACTCACCTCTGCAGCCTCTTCTCCTATCATGCCCTCCTCAGCTCCCCACCACAAACCTACTCGCCCTCTAGCCACTCATTCAACAACAGAAACCTTACAAATGCTGGATCACCTGTCTCCAGAACTTTCTCTCTCTTTGAAAATCTTGCAATTTTTGTTTTAATGTCCCCTTCCCATAAGAAACCTTGATTGGTCAACTCCCTCTATGGGAGCCTCTTTGTCATACCAGGCAGTTCTCTTCCCAGGACTATAGTAACATGAAGTGTTGTAACTGTCTGCCTGATTATTTGCTCCCCATCACAAACCTGTAGGGCCACAGGTTTTGGGATAGAAACTGGCTTTACTTAGAAAATAATATTGTAATAACAATGTATGGTGTCAGATAGGTGCTAGATCTATGGGGTGATCATTTTGTAAGTTGTATACTGGTAAATGTCTAGTCACTATGTGGTACACCTGAAACTAATATAATACCTAGTATTGTGTGCTAACTGTAATTAAAAATATAAAATATTTATAAAAGAAAGCGCTCATTATACATTTGCTGGATAAACGAAAAAAGTGAATGAATATAGCAACGAGGAGGATACATATCACTGAATGTGAGCTTTTAGATGGTTGTCTGGAAAATCAGTTGACATTTGGCTTGTTGGGCAATGAAGGAAGGGATCAGGCTATGTTTTGATTGATAAACTCTGAGATACCAAGACTGCAGGCATTAGAAGAAAAGAGTCAACTACCCGGCCAGATTTACTGTGATGAAAATGACAATTCTGGGTTTCTTTCTTTTGTTTTGGATAATGATATCAGCTAAACAATTTGTTCAAACTATGCATTTCTAATACAGTAAGCAAATATTTCTCTACTATTGTATATCTATAGACAAAATTCTATAGTCACAGTCCCAATTTATTTATTTTTTCATGTATAGCCATGTAAGTAGAAAAGCTATATTTGAAAACACAGTAAGAACATACATATAGCCGAAAACGGTTTGGCTCAGTGGATAGAGCATCAGCCTGCGGACTCAAGGGTCCCGGGTTCGATTCCGGTCAAGGGCATGTACACTGGTTGTGGGCACATCCCCAGTGTGGGGGGGAGGGGTAATGTGTGCAGGAGGCAGCTGATCGATGTTCCTCTATCATCAATGTTTCTAACTTTCTATCCCTCTCCCTTCCTCTCTGTAAAAAATCAATAAAATAGAAAAAGAACATACACGTAGATTTTTCATTAACACTTATTGAATTAAACTAAGATATTGTGTTCATGTGGGCCTTAATTCTTCACTTCAGTGAGGATTTTGCCAGAATAATTTAAAAGTTGAACATGGCCTTCAGTCTCTTTCCTGACTATCATTTTCCTATTTGTCAGTCTTTTTTTTTTTAACTTTATTTTTATTTTGACTCTATTACATATGTCTGCAATACACACAACCCCATTTGCGCACCTCCACCCAGTCCTGCTATCCTTCCCGCTGGCCATCACCAAACTTGTCTGTGTCTATGGGTTATACACATATGTTCTTTGGCTAATCCCTTCACCTTCTTTCATCCTGTCCACCTCTCTCACCTTCCCCTGACAGCTGTCAGTCTGTTCCATGTATCCATGACTCTTTTCTATTTTGTTCATCAGTTTTGTTCATTATATTCCACATATAAGTTAAACCATATGGTATTTGTCTTTCTCTCTCTGGCTTATTTTACTTAGCATAATAATCTCTAGGTCCATCCATGCTGTCACCAAAGGAAATAGTTCCTTCGTCTTATTGCCATGGAGTATTCCATTGTGTAAATGTACCACAGCTTTTTTATTCACTCATCTACTAATGTGTACTTGGGCTGTTTCCAGATCTTAGCTATTGTAAATTGAGCTGCTATAAACATAGAGGTGCATTCATTCTTTCTGCTTGGTGTTTCAGGATTCTTAGGATATGTTCCCAGAAGTGAGGGTGCTGGGTCAAAAGGCAGTTCCATTTTTAATTTTCTCAGGAAGCTCCATACTGTTTTCCACAACCCCAATTTAAACTACCTTTATATAACTTGATCTCATAACAAAGTAATTTCCATTTGTAAACCTTGCTGATCTGGTTAAAAATAGTTTGTGTAGGGAAACTGAGGAAATTTTTGTTGTTGTTGTTGTTAATCCTTACCTGAGGATATTTTTTTCATTGATTTTTAGAGAGTGGAAGGGACGGGGACAGATGCACAGAGAGAAACATTGATGTGAGAGAGACACATTGATTGTTTGACTCCCACAGGTACAGTGACCCAGGCCAGGGATTGAGCCTGCAACCAGGGTACTTGTCCTTGACTGGATTTAAACCCACGACCCCCCAGTCTATCCACTGACCTATATAGGCTAAGGCTGAGGTAAATTTTTAATTCAAAGGGGAAAATAAAACAGACCATCTAAGCTAAATTATATTAAAAGGAAGCAAAACATACTCATAGTATGTTTAGGCTTAAACAGCACTCCCATTTATGAAGTTATTTTATTTTAAAATTAATTAGGATAAGTGAAATAACTCAAAGACAAAGATATAATTTCACCTATAAGTGGAAAAATAAATGAATAAACAAAATTAACAGCTTTGCACTGGTTGGGTAGCTCAGTTGGCTGGAGTATCTGTCCCATACACCAAGGTTGTGGGTACCATCCCCAGTTAGGGCACATATTAGAAGCAACCACTGAATACATAAATATAACAAATTACTGTCTCTCTCTCTCTCTCTCTCTCCATTCCATTCCTCTCTTCCTCTCAAGTCAATAAATTAAAATTTTTAAAAATCCTAAAAAACACACAAAACAGAAGCATAGATAAAGATAAGAGAACTTGCCAAAACCGGTTTGGCTCAGTGGATAGAGCTTCGGTCTGTGGACTGAAAGGTCCCAGGTTCGATTCCAGTCAAGGGCATATATCAATACATTGGTTGTGGGCACATCCCCGGTAGGGCATGTTCAGGAGGCAGTTGGTCGATTTTTCTCTCATCATTGATGTTTCTAGCTCTCTATTCCTCTCCCTTTCTCTCTGTAAAAAATCAATTAAATATATTTTAAAAAAAAGATAAAGAGAACTTACGGATGGTAGCCAGAGGGGAGGAGGGTTGGGGGCTAGGTAAAAATGGTGAAGATTTAAAATGGTGGATAAGATAGGATAGAGGCCTGGTTCATGGGTGGGGGCCAGCTAGTTTGCCTGAAAGGGTGTCCCCAATCAGGGTGGGGGTTTCCTTGGGGTATGGGGTTGCCTGGGCAAGGGGCCTGTGGTATTTTACAGGCCAGTCACCTTCCCCCCCAAGCAGACCCCTAGTATCTGGCATTTATTTATATCCTATAATTGAAACTTTGTAGCCTTGAGCAGAGCCAAGCCTCCTGCTCATTCCACAGCCACAGCAATTTTTTTGTTGGGATTTATTTATCTTCTATAATTGAAACTTTGTACCCTTAAGCAGAGGCCAAGGCTGGCCAGGGCAGGCAGAAAGTTTGGCTTCCTCCATTGCCTGGGAAACCCAAGCCTCCTACTCTCTCTGTGGCCACAGCCATCTTGGTTGGGTTAATTTGCATACTTTCTCCTGATTGGCTGGTGGGTGTAGTGGATGTATAGTCAATTTGCATATTACTCTTTTATTAGATATGACTGACTGCCCTTATCTCAATCCCCAAGGAGATTAAGAGAACATGATCCTTTTTGTAGAGTTAAGAAAACTGAGCTTGAGGGAAGTATAAATGGCTTCCAAGTCTATAAATCAGTCAAGACATGTTATCACAGCATATCATGCATTGGCAAATATTGGCTATACTGCTGAATTTAATTGTTCTCTTATGAAAAATGCTGAGTTTTCCTTGAAATTATTTATAAGTAACTGTATGTATACTTATCAGATATATATGTATATCTATAAAAATAAAAGGGGATGTTCATAAATTACTTAGAAAAGGTTGAGAAATTTATCAAAGACTGAAAGAATTGAAGTAATAAATTTAGTCAAAGGTAAACACAAATTGTTTTCTCCTAAAGTTTTTGGAAAATAGAAGAAAAAACTTTAGTAAATATAAAATAAAGAATTAATGTTATTCCCTGTTGTGTATTCAAGAAGCCAAATAATTTTGATAAGCATATGAAATGCCAGATAAGTGTAGCACAATTAATTCTATTTTTGGTGAAAGAAGGCTAAGTGTAGGAAGCAAAATCGTTAACTAAGCATAGCAACTAAAGTCACCACATTGAGGTCAATTCACAGAACATCAGTGATTTAAAGTGTGGTCCTAATCAGTTCCTTTAACCTTTCTGTATAAAACTTTTTCCACTTCTAAAATTGTTATTAAAACTGACCTCACAAAGACATTTTGAAAAATAAATAAATGCTTATAAGATGTTTTAAAGAAAAATGAATCACTATTTAAACAATGATGTAAAAACAAATTTAGGTGCACATATGCTTTGTTAAAAAAAAAAATAGCATCTCTATATATAAAAGCCTAGCAACTGAATGACTGAATACTTTGACATGCACTGACCATCAGGGGGCAGATGCTCAACACAGGAGCTCCCACTGGTGGTTAATGAGCCCCCACAGTGGGAACACCACTCAGCTGAACCACCCCTCCTGGTGGCCTACCAGCCCAGCAGCAGCCACTCACTCCCTCGGTATTTCTGCAGGTCCAATCTGTGGAGGCAGGCCAAGCATCAACAGTCCAGCACTGCTGGCATGATTCCAACAGCATCACAGGCCTCCTGGAAGTTAGCTTGGGACACCATGGCCATTTCCCCACCCTAGATGCTCTGCAAGGAAAAAACTATATAAAAGCAGCCACCAGGTGGCTTCTGGCAACCGGCATAAACACCAGCAGGATAGATCCAGATCCCAGGCTGGCAAAAGCATCCCACCACCCACCCAGAGGTCTGATCACATCCCAGTCTCATACTTTTTCCCCCCTACCCCACCCCACCACCTCCAGGGATGGGCACCAGACACAAGGCTCAAGGCTGTTGAGTACTTTTGCGGTGACACAAGCCTCTCCTAATTGAAACTGCCTGGGTGCGAACCATGGCAGGTACAGCGGGGCTGGGATGAGTGGGAGTGGCAGGCAGGAGAAGCAGGTGGCATTGGACTGCCAGTTTTGGCCCAATCCCCACAGACCACCTGGAGGGACCCCACCTGTGCACAAATTTGTGCACTGAGCCTCTAGTTTATTTATAATGTCATTTTTATAGCTAAAATAAATGAAATGCCAACCAATGCTAGACATTTTATAAATGCCATCTATAACTCACAATATTTAATAATAAGTATTACCTTGATTCTACACCAATATTAATTAACTTGTGCAAATTCACAATGTTTGTTAAAGGTGGATCTGAGATTTAGACTCAAATAGATCAAACAATGAAGTTTGTGTTTCTTTTCATTCTAGCACATTGCATGAAATTCTAAGATAAAATAGAAAAATTAAGAAATAACAAGAATCAAAAGTCTATAACTTTCTCTAATGTGGTTTATAAATAATAACCATGCATACAGTTATAATAAAGTTTTTCTAATAATGCAATTTAATACATGGTGGGAGAACTGAATGAGGTAGTGAATGCTGTGAAAGATTGGTGACATCAATAGCATGGGTTGACTCCACAGAGGAGTTGGGTACTAACGCTCGGCTTCAATGGAAGAAATATGAAGAATAGGAAAATGTCTTTTCAGTATTTGAAAATCAATCTTGTTTGAGAAACAAATTAATATTTTCCTAGAACTTGATACTTTGAAAAGCATTTTAATATTGTATGTGTAGAAATTTGCACACATGCATGTACCTGTACGTATTCACATGTGTATAATCATACTTTTTTCTGTATCAAACTTTTAAGAGCAACTGTATAGAGAATGAACTAATCAATATTGGAGCCAGAACATAAAAATCATGTTCTCTCACTCCAAAATTCAGCTAGGGAATTAATAGAGATATGATCATATAGAATACTCAGCTATCTGCTTCATGTTCAAAACTTTTCCTCACTTCCCATCTTCAGTGGGATTTAGTCCAGACCCGAGTTCAGCTTTCAAGGACATTCTCAAATCAATCCCAGCGCCTTTTTCTGGCATCATTATTTCAAGTCTTCACTACATCATCTACTCTTCACTCACACCAGACATCTGTTCATTCCTCTAAACATACATGGGCCTTTATGCACCTGAGTTTTTGATCATGCTCTTCCTGAGTCTTTGATCATTCTTTTTTAGATACAGGCTCACCACAATAGAGCGAGTATTGCGATAAAAAAAATCATAATATTTTTGCTGATGGAGAGTCTTGCCTTCAACTTGTGAAAAACACATCTGTGAAGCACAGAAAAAAAGAGGTATGTTTGTATATCTTTATCTCTGTATTAAAAATGTACTATTCCATCAACTCCAACTAACTGAACTTTATCATAATTTTCATTCTTTAGGCAAAAATGATAAAGAAAAGAAACTGGGTATTGTAGTTTGAATAATTAATATCAAACATGTCCTTGCCCAAATCTCTGGGACCTATCAATATATTATTTTACATAAAGGGAGATGTGGTTTTGGCAGATGTAACCAAACGTAATAATCTTGGAATGGTATATTATCCTGGATTTTCCAGGGGGCATAAACTAATCACATAAGCCCTTAAAAGTGAAAGAAGAAGGCAGAAGATTGAAGTACAAAAATAGAAAAAGAGGCTAAAAAGATACAAATTGTAAGATAGACTTGACCCACTTTTACTGGCTTTAAGGATGGAACAGGAAAGCCACTAGCTTAGAAACCTGAGTGGCCTCTAAAAGCTAGGTACCACCTCAGCTGACAGCAAGGAACTGGCAACCGTAGTCCTACAACCACAAGGAACTGAATTCTGCCAACAACCTGAATGACCGAAGAAATAAATTCTCTCCTAGAGCCTCCTGAAAGGAATGCACCCTTAAAGACACTGTGATTTTTGCTCAGTGAGTCCTTTGTCGGATTTCTGACTTATAGAGCTGTGAGATAATATATAAATGTTCTTTAAAAAACACTACATTTGTAGTATTTGTTATGGCATATAAAACAAATACAGGGGGGACACTGTTGTTGTAATTAGGCAAACATAAATGTGAATCTGATATCTCTTTGTGTGATTTTCATTCAGTTATATAATATGTAAGGGGAAGATAATCTTACACAAAAAAAATCATATAAAATGCCAACAGTGATATGCCACACATAGCTGTTATTAATCCATTATTATTATTTTAACTATCATTTACTTGGGGAAGGATCCAAATAATGTGTTCATCAATATATAGCACATAGAATGTTTTTAAAATAATTATTCATTTACCTGGATGCCTCTCCTTATCAAACTACAATATAAACTTCCTACAGAAGAACAAAAGTCTTGTGGTATTTAGATTTACATCACTAGAGCTTAGAACATTATCATTTATAGAGTATCCACCAGGAAGCATATGATAAATTGAACCATCTAAGAAGTTTGAACTTTATCCTTTAGTGTAGGAAAGCTATTCAGTAAATCTCACCAGAGGAGTGACATGGTCAGAGTATTGTTCTAAAATTTTTAACTGAAAAAGAATTAAAATTGGGAATGACCAGAAGCAGTGAGAGTAATTAGGTCTCAATTAGTTAGTTGTTTTGTTTTTGTTTTTTGTTTTTCATTTGATATTTGACATATTTAGGAAATTGACACAGAATGGGAAGTAACTTACTTAAAGTGATATTGTTTTTTTTGTTTGTTTTTTTAAAATATATTTTATTGATATTTTACAGAGAGGAAGAGAGAGGAAGAGAGAGTTAGAAACATCAATGAGAGAGAATCATCGATCAGCTGCCTCTTGCACACCCCCTTACTGGGGATGTGCCTACAACCACGGTAAATGCCCTTGACCGGAATCGAACCTGGGACCTTTCAGTCCGCAGACCGACGCTCTACCACTGAGCCAAACTGGTTTAGGCTTAAGGTGATATTGTTAACTGTGAAGATACAAAGGATAAAATTAATTTAAAAATCAAGTCCAATATTTCTACTCTATAACATTGCTACTTGTGGTTCAGAGTCTAGTGATAAACTTAATGCAAAATCCTAAAAAGCAATATTATTTGATAGAGCATTCAATTTTTCAAAGTATAATGGAAAATTAATGAGGGACAGCCCATCCCGGTCCAGCTTAGTTCCCAGAGAATCACTGCTTCAGAGGGCTGAAGCTAGACATAAAGTCCTGTGAAGCTCTTCCTGTGAATCTACACCTTCAATAGTTTCTGGTTATTATATATTCAGTCTCATAGGACATGATAATAATAAGAGTATTAAAGATTCAAGTGTAAGAATAAATACTGGAGGCAGAAGATATTAATAGGGACCATTCAGCCTAATAAGATTCTTTGAATCAAAGAGACACATCTTTCAGGAGCCAACACCATGTCCATTTTTTCAGGGCATCTGATTGGGAAAAATAGGAACAATTGAATGGAGAGACAATTTTCATAGGGTCTGTCATGGAAGTATGTGGAATATATATGATCCATGCCTTATATGAACTTAAAATATTCCTGGTAAATAAGACAACCATACAAGCAACATAAAATAAACATAAAGACCTTGGTTTGCCCATTACTGTTCTAAGGCAAGACAGATAGTCTTTCAGAGTAGTAATTGGGATTAGACGGCTGCTGCCACCCAGTGGACACCAGCAGACTTAGTTTGGCCAAGCCATCAATAAATTAAGTCCAAGCAACTCCTGGACTTAAGTTGGAGAAACTCTTGGAAGTGGAGTCCCAAGGAAGTCAAAAGCAGCCCCTGTTATTGGTACTGGGGAAGGTAAAAGGTCTTCAGATATATCTGTAACCTTTGTGAATAAGGAAGCACAATTGCAGAACTGAACTGGTTTCTCTTTTGAAAATACCATCTTCATCTAATATGAGAAGACTGTTGAACCTTTCCAACTCTGTGGTTAGCATCCGAGTGACCCCCAACCCAAGATGGTAATATCTGGGCACAATGACACTTGGAAATCCTTCAAAAGGTACTTGGTCTCCAAAAGTTCCCAATAGCAGGCCAGTGTCTGCTTCTCTAATGAATGTATTGGGCATACCTATTGGGAAGGTCAGTGAGTCTAGTACCTAAAGCTGCTTCCCTTTGCCAGAGATTCAATAAGTTAATAGGTACCTGTAGCATAGAGAGGGCCTTAGGAATTTAGGCTTCTAGAGTAATATTGCTGGGGAAGCCTATTGCAATGCCAATAGCACTGTGTGCTGCTCAAGACCACAGCTAAATTTGGCACATTTTCTGGCCCACTTGTACAAAATCTCTAGATGAGGCAAATATTATCTCTAATACTCAAATAGTCAGGTTAAATGCTGTATTTCCTATTTATCCTGTCTCAGGGATCAATGTTTGAGCCCCAGCCTATATTGTTCCCCAGAATTTGATGGGTTACAAAATAATTATGACTTTACCCTAGTTGAAAGCTTGTGAGTTAGCTTGCTATGGCTTTATGGGTTAGTATAAAGCACAGGACTCGACTCCTGGATCAGAGATGAAGGGCACTTTATTATTCATATGATTAGAAGTAACATGAGTATCCTCATTTTTTGTGTGTATTTGTCTCTGAATCTCAGTTTCCACAATGTTATGTAAAGATAGTGGGTTGCATTGCAGGAGAGGAACTCTGAGAATAAGACCTGAATATTTTGTAATAGGCAGTAAGTATGCTTGTTCTTTGCTTCAAAGAAAGAATATATCTTTATACTTCAAAGCTGTTAACAAACCTGGACTTTCCTTTGGAGGGAGACAATGTTTTTATTTCCATAGCTATTTATTATACAAATATCCAAAGAGCAGTTAGTGCTTCGTTTTGCAAAATGTGCAGAAATGCAAGAATTGCCTTCCAACATTGAATGGTTGGTCCCTAATAATTAATGAATAATTTATGAATTGTGCTTGAGGTCTCATGTGAGCTTGTGTCAGCTCTAAAGCTATTGTCCTTTATACTCTTGAGGCTTATCAATATTATATCATGAAAGTAGTAAAGCCAATTAGCCTTAAGGGTGTTTCTTCTACATCTCAATTCACCCATTGGTGAGACTTAGGAGAATTCAAACACCCCTGTGATGACACAATAATTGTGTTTTGGGGCCCAACCAGATGATGGTTCCAAAGTGAGCAAGACAAAGGCATTAGCAATGGCCATGGTGGCACAACAGGTTCTGTCAGTTGTGCATTTGATTCAGTTATAGTCATCATGTCTGAAATAGCTGGGGTTATACCGAATTAATTTAGTGATAGTCAACAGTTCAACTTTTTTTTTTTTCCAATCATCACCTGAGGATATATTTTCATTTATTTTAGGGAGAGAGGAATGGAAAGAAAGAGAGAGAAACATTGATGTGAGAGAGTACTATTGATCAGTAACCTCCTGTATGGGCCTGAACCTGGAATAAAACCACAGTGTAGGTATTTTCTCTGACTGAGAATTGAATCCACAACTTTTGGTGTGTACAACGACTGTTCAAGAAATTGAGCCAGCTGGCCAGAGAAACAGTTCACTATTAACTGACCATATAGGGTTGATATATGGAGATATTGCATCATAAAAAAATAGCTCTGCTCTCTTGAAGTAATTAGTGAAATATGTATTTTTCTCTTCCTGGAATACTGCGTTGTTTTTAAAATAATATGGGGTCTCTTATTGTTCCAAATGAACTTTTGGAGAGTTCTTTCTAGGTCAGTGAAATATGCCGTTGGTATTTTAACGGGGAGTGCATTGAACCTATAGATTGCTTTAGGAAGTATGGACATTTTGATTATGTTGATTCTACCAATCCATGAACATGGTACGTTCTTCCATCTCCTTACATCTTCCTCTATCTCTTTTTTCAGTGTCGTGTAGTTTTCCGCATATAGGTCCTTTACTTCCTTAGTTAAGTTTATTCCTCGGTATCTTAATTTTTTTGGTGCAATGGTAAATGGAATTGCTTTTTTAGTCTCTGTTTCTATAAGTTTGCTGTCGGTGTATAGAAATGCCATAGATTTCTTGGTTTTAATTTTGTATCTTGCTACATTGCCAAATTCATTTATTAAGTCAATTAGTTTTTTAATGGAGTCTTTTGTTTTTTTTTATGTACAATATCATGTCATCTGCAAATAAGGATAACTTTACTTCTTCTTTTCCAATTTGGATGCCTTTTATTTCCTCTTCTTGTCTAATTGCGATGGCTACTACTTTCAGTACTATGTCAAAGAGGAGTGGTGATAGTGGGCATCCCTGTCTTGTTCCTGTTCTTAGAGGAAATGGTTTTAGTTTTTTCCCATTGAGTATGATGTTGGCTGTGGGTTTATCATATGTAGCTTTTATAAAATACCCTGAATAGCCACAGCAATCCTGAGAAAGAAGAGTAAAGTAGGAGGGATCTCAATATCAGACTTCAAGCTGTATTACAAAGCCACTGTTCTTAAAACAGCCTGGTACTGGCACAAGAACAGACATATAGATCAATGGGATAGAATTGAGAACCCAAATATCAACCCAAATCACTATGCTCAGTTAATATTTGCCAAAAAAGGCACAAATATACAATGGAGTCAAGAAAGTCTCTTCAATAAATGGTGTTGGGAAAATTGGACAGATACATGAAAAAGAATGAAACTAGATCACCAACTTACACCATACACAAAAATAAACTCAAAATGGATACAGGACTTAAACATAAGATGGGAAATCATAAAAATACTAGAGGCATCCACAGGCAGCAAAATCTCAGACATATGCCAAAAGAACTTCTTCACTGATACTGCCCCTAGGGCAATGGAAGCTAAAGAGAAAATAAACAAATGGGACTACATCAAAATAAAAAGCTTTTATACAGCAAAAGAAACCATCAATAAAACAACAACAAATATGTATGGGAGAACATATTTGCAAGTGTTATCACTGATAAAGGTTTAATCTCCAACATCTACAGACAGCTTATACAACTAAATAAAAGGAAGATGAATGATCCAATTAAAAAATGGGCAATGGACCTGAATAGAATATTTTCAAAAGAAGACATAAGGAAGGCTAAGAGGCACATGAAAACATGCTCAAAGTCACTAATTATCCAAGATATGCAAATCAAAACAACAATGCGGTACCATCTCACACCTGTCAGAATAGCCAACATCAACAAATCAACAAACGACAAGTGTTGGCGAGGTTGTAGAGAAAAAGGAACCCTTTGCACTGCTGGTGGGAATGCAGACTGGTGCAACCACTGTGGAGAACAGTATGGAGTTTCCTCAAAAAACTGAAAATGGAATTCCCATTTGACCCAGTAATCCTACTCCTAGGAATATATCCCAAGAAACTAGAAACACCAATCAGAAAAAATATATGCACCCCTATGTTCATAGCAGCACAATCTACCAAAAACTATGGTACATCTACACAATGGAATACTATGCTGCCATAAAAAAGAAGTAATTCTCATCATTTGCAGCAACCTGGATAGAACTAGAGAACATCATGCTGAGTGAAATAAGCCAGTCAATGGAAGAGAAATACCACATGACCTCACCCATTTATGGATTTTAAAGAATATTATAAACTGATAAACCAAAAGTCAGATATAAAGACAGTAAAGCAACAAGCAGACTGTCAAATTACAGCCGGGAGGGTAGGGAGATCTGGGGGAGATAATAGATCAACCAAAGGACTTGTATACATGCATATAAGTACAACCAATGGACACAAAATTCTGGGGAGGGAGGGTATGCATGGGGGGGCAATGTTAAAATATTTACACAGATAATAATTTAATAAAAAAATAAAAAGTAAAAAAATAAAATAATATGGGAAGCTTATTTGGTGGTCTGTAGGGCACTAGTGCAGCTATAAAATGGACTAGTGCGATCAGCAGATCTACTAGTCAACTAGTGTAGCCCTCTCTACAAGGTGGTCTTTGCAATCAGCAGTTGGACTTGATGAGCATTCACAGTACAATCAGATGAAACATCAATGGCAATTACACATTCAGTATCATCCACAAGGGAAGACAATAAGAGTTTGAACAATCTTACCCAAGGTTTCAATTACTGATTTTCCCTCCCTGATATTTACTCCATTTCCAAATCCAGCCAGTTAAATGCCTGGCTCTTCTCAAGAGAACCTGAATTCAAAGAGCATAAACTTTTCTATCTACCACTTTTTGCCCCTACTTCATAGTACCTTCACTCTGTTGTAAAGCTGCTGTTTTACCAGAAGATGGAAAACCTGAGACCCACCCTGTTCTCCCTTATTTAAAGGCTGTTAAATCAGGATATGGAGACCATGGCTCAGATAGTGGAGGAACTGAAGGACTAATTTGTTCTGATGGACACCCTTGACCTAGTTTCTCCTGTAAAGGAAGGTTTCTCTTTACAAAGGTATTTGGGTTTATAAGGGTACCTTCTCTTTCCACCAGTTGCATACGTGCCCAATTGGCTTGAATTGCAAACTTTGCCAAGTGTAGGGGAGAGTCTATCTTTATTCTGAGCATCTTTTGGCACAAAATGATCACAGCCTTCTACACAGGGCCTCCTGTTACTGACAACAGATTTAGTGAAATCCTTCATAGTGGGGAGTAGCGTGGGTAGAGCAGATCTTAAAACTTACCAGTCATCTCTGCGTGAGGGACTCATGATCAAGGCTGTCGTTTGGTCAAATTATTCAGGCAGAATGAAGTATCTTTAACTAGCAGCCTTCATGTGATTTCAAGAAATGTTACTGACCTTGGAGAAGTGTCCCCATGTTAACTATAATAGTCATAGAAACTGAAACGCAAAGTATCAAGCTTTGTTGTGAGGCAAATTCTGTCCCCACTGCATCCAAGTGGCTTAAAGCATAAAGTCACCTGTGAGATGGTTTCAATGCTGCCATTTGCTCTCTAAGCATGTAACTTTTCTCACTTACTCTCCTCACAGAGGCATCAGCCAAGAGCTCTGCAGTCTATTCTATAAAGTGGTCCTAGACTTTCCATCTCTTTCTCTAATTACATACAGGTCAGCATCTCAGGGGTACAGAGGCATTGTGACATACACTGATGGATCTACCTGAGACATTCAAGACCTAATGCTCCATCCCATTTATAACAAGCAGCAAACAAGTCAGCTCCTCTACCCAAGGGAGGAGCCATTCCATAGACTCTATGGTCACCCTGTCCTACTTAATTGCCATTGTGAGTAGCAACAGAGACTGCACAATCTCAAGGGACAGTTTGACATGCTCATCAAGGACACAAGGAGGGCTGATGACAGACTTTCTCTCCCAACAATATGTTAAAACCTAACAATAATGGTTGAGCCCCGGCCAGTGTTTTCAGTGGTTAGAGTGTAGGCCTTCACACAGAAGGGTAGCATGTTTGATTCCTGGTCAAGGGCACATACCTACATTGCAGGTTTGATCCCTGGCCCCAGTGAGTAGGGGCACATTCATGAGGCAACTAATTGATGTGTCTCTCTCACATCGATGTTTCTCTCTCTCCTCCTCCCTCCCTTCCACTTTCTCTAGAAATCAATGGAAAAAAATATCCTTGGGTAAGGATTAACAAAACAAAGATTAATAATTAAATTATTTGTAGAACTAGTGACAAAATAAAGTCAGCTGATATGTGAGGCATGCTCTGATAAACACTAGTTTCCTGGATTTTAATACTTTATCCTAGCTAATAAGGAGGGAATATTCAAATTGACCATTACTTCATCACAAAGATGGCGGTGCCCACAGTCACAAGATGGCGGCACCCAGTCCCCTCAGCCCCACCAGAGTCCCCCAGTCCTCTTAGCCATCACCATGGTGAGGGGCAAGCAGGCCGCTGCAGAGAGCAGACAGCAGACCTGTGGCAGCATTGAGCAGGCAGGTCTACTGAAAGCAGAGAATCATGGGGAGCAGGACTAAGCCATCAGCAGTACAACCCATGAGGGCTCGCAGATTGGAGAGGGTACAGGTCGGGCTGAGGGACAATACTCACCTCCTTGCATGAATTTCATGCATCAGGTCTTTAGTATTATAATGAATTTGATAAACTTTGAGATGAGAAAGTTGATACAAATAGGCACATAAATTTGGGAGGGAAATGAGTTCTAAAAGTTCAGTTCATGAGTTGATTTAATGGTGCTGCTTTTTAGTAAATGATACAAAGTTAATACAAAGTTTACTTAAGAATATATGAATTGCCGGGACCGGTTTGGCTCAGTGGATAGAGCGTCGGCCTGCGGACTGAAAGGTCCCAGGTTTGATTCTGGTCAAGGGCATGTACCTTGGTTGCAGGCACATCCCCAGTAGGGGGTGTGCAAGAGGCAGCTGATCGATGATTCTCTCTCATCGATGTTTCTAACTCTCTATCCCTCTATCTTCCTCTCTGTGAAAAATCAATAAAATATATTTTTTTTAAAAAAAGAATATATGAATTATTGCCTGTCAGTTTGGCTCTGTGTTGGAGCACCAGCCCATTAACCAGGATATCACAGTTCAATTCCTGGTCAGGCACATGTGTGGGTTGTAAGCTCAATCTCCAGTAGGGAGCTTGTAGGAGGCAACCAGCCATGATTCTCTCTCATCATTGATGTTTCTCTCCCGGTCTCCCTCTCCCTTCCTCTCTGAAAATCAATAAAAAAATATTTTTAAAAGAATATATGAATTAGCTCCTTTGGCCAAGAAGATAAATTAGCACTGCATATGTGAAGTGTGTTTATTTCACTCTCCTCTTATGAAGTACAACCCAACCAGTTTTAGCTACTAAAAACATGGAAAATAAACAAAAAACAAAGGAACTTCCTTCATCCCTTTCCACATCCCATATAATAAAAGTCTAATATGCAAATCACCCAAACTGTTGAACAACCAGTTGCTATGACGTACACTGATCACTAGGGGGCAGACACTTAATACAGGAGCTGCTCCCTGGTAGTCAGTGTGCTCCCACAGGAGGAGTGCCAGTCAGCCAGAAACCCTGAGCTGGGCTCATGGCTGGCAATTACAGTAACAGTGTTAGGAGCCTCTCTTGTCTCCATACCAGAGCTAAGGATGTCTGATTGCTGGCTTAGGCTTGCTCCCCTAAGGACACCCCCCGAAGGCACCCAGGTTGTGAGAGGGCACAGGCCAGGCTGAGGAATCCCAGCCATATGCATATTGGAGGTGACCAGGCTGGTAGAGGAGGGCCATTAGGGGTGACCAGCAAGCAGGCAGAGGCAGTTAGGGATGATCAGGCAGGCAGGGGAGCAGTTAGGAGCATTAGGTAGGCAGGCAGGTGAATGGTTAGGATACAGTGGTCCTGGATTGTGAGAGGGATGTCTGAGGGCCAGTTTAGGATTGGGCCTAAACAGGCTGTCAGACATGCCCCAAGGGGTCCCAGATTGGTGAGGGTGTAGGTCGGGCTGAGGGATCCCCACCCCATGCATAAATTTCATACACCAGGCCTCTAGTTTATTTCATAAGATAATAATTTAAACATACCCATCATTTAAGATTTTTGTTTATATTACCTTAAACATTACCCTCTATATTTCATGTTTACAATGGAATTTTAAGTAAAAAGAACTATGTGATATGCAACCAACATGGGGACTGAATAAATGCAAAGTATCTTTGCTGTATCATCTAAAATCAACATTCCTTTACTATGATTGCATATCAGGAATTTAATACAATTATAGCTCATGCATTATCTTGTGTGGAATAGGCACTCTAAATATTAGTTAAACTAAACAGTAATCTGGTCCTAAGAATATTTACCATTTTATATGAGAATTGTTGTATACAAATAGGTTGAGATGAGAATTATTTGTATACAAATAGGTTGGTCTCAGAGCAATCAGAGCATGGTAAAAATATGAATAAAATGAACCAATAAATACTAGCTAAACTCTGATAAAATATTTTAAATAGTGGCATAAACACCTAGAAATCTATTTTGAGGGCTACATTTTTTAATCATCAAAGACAGCTGCTTGCTCATTAATTGTAGTCTTTCAATCCCTTATCTTGGTAGCTTTTGCAATTAAGGTTTTAGTGTTTGGTGTATTTCATGGTTCCTAGTTTTCCAGGCAAATAAGGCTTAATGCTATTTTCTGTTACACACTCACTAAAGAGAAACATTTCTCCTCTATAAACATGTCCATCTTTTAAGGATTCTTTCAGAGAAGAAAATAAATGGCAGCCCAAGTTCAACCAGGTATTTATCTGGAAGCCCACTGACTGACTTTGGTGTGTAAGACAAACTACTCAGGCCAGTTTGTAAAGGAGAGCTCCTGAGAGTTCTCCATGCCACATAAAGTCACAGTGGAGCAATTCATTTATGTGACATTTACATTCCTAGCCCTCCAGTGGTGTCTGGGCTATTTACAAGACAGCAAAGGAATGTGTTCTTACTCCCAACAAATTGCAGAAAGGAGCCACGAAACACTTTATTTTCCAAAGACATTGGCATTAAGGAACAGCGGTAAAACTAACACTTATTTAATGCTGATTGAGTGCTATATAAGAGTAGCTCTTATTGTGGCAATTTGACACACAAAATTAGCTTTAATTTAGCTTTATTTTAATTTTAGTTCATTAAATTTTTTTTATTCCCCTGTGATTTCTTCTGTGATGATTGATTTGTTTAGAAGAATGCCACTTAATTGTGTATATTTGGAATATTCCACATGTGATCATATTAATGCCTAACTAATTTCATCAGGTTTAGAAAGCATACTCTATGACTTCCATTCAGTTGAATCTACTGAGACTAGTTTTAGGGTTCAGCACCTTATTGAATATTTTACATGTACTTGAAATTAGTGTTATTCTGGCACTCCTAATAATTAATAGATTAAATATCACTTTTATTTAAATTCAACACCTTATAAATGTGTGTAAAACTTCTGTACAAACACATTGCACATAATCTTAAAATGAATAAAATAACTTTGCTAAAGGTGCTCTATAGAGTTACCATTGAATCATACTGATACTATCAATTATAGAAATATTTACTGTACCATTATTTTAGTTGAAAATACCAATATCTTTTTCCCTCTCCTTTCCTCCCCTCTCCTCCCCTCCCATTCCCTCCCCTCTCCTCCCCTCCCCTCCCTTTTCCTTCTTTCCCCTCTGCTCCCCTCCTTTTTCCTTCCTTCCCCTCCCCTGCCCTCCCCTCTCTTCTCGTCTCCCCTCCCCTTTCCTGCCATCCCTTCTCCTTTCCTCTCTCCTCTCCTCTCCCATCAACCCTTTGTCCTTTCCTTACTCCTTCCCTTCCTTTCAAAAAACTGCTCAGTTGAACTACTAATATGTCCCTTTTTAAGACAAGAAGATCTTGTTCAATATAGGGTGTTAAATATGCTAAGACTTTGAGCAGTAGAACTTTCACAAATAAAACAGTTCTAATTAAAAGAGATGCAATGGACACAGTTACTATAATACTAAATGCCATTTAAAGAAAGGACTGTTAAAAAAAATAAGATTCCTCCCGATGAGGAAAAAAATATATGGTGCTTCATGTTTCTGCATCCTATTTTAATAACACCGCTATTACTATAATCTGTAGTATTATTTTGGAAGATGATTACATGTAAAGATATCTGATTCATAAAATTCACCATGGCTTTCCTGCATCCATATGTAACTGAGGCATCTCCTTCCAATTCCAAATAAGGTAAGCTTACAAGAAGTAGAAATAATTACTTTACTCAGCACAAGGATTACTGATAAAGATTAAAAAGAAACAAGCAATTAAGCAGATATTAATTATGTGTAGTGTTTTGTTTTGTTTTTATACCCTGTATCTCACAAACTTTATACTGATGTCTTTAAGATCTCAGTATATGAGTCAGTTCTTATTTTTACACCTATAGTAAAATATTAATCTTTACATCAGTGCCCCAACATAATTCTGTGACCATTTTCTTATTTTCCATTTTCAGATTATGCTATACTTTTATATTTACCCTAGAGGCCCAATGCACGAAATTTGTGCAAGAGTAGGTGGCTGGCTGCCTGGATCCCTCCCTCGCAGCCGGGGTTTGTCCAGAAGGACATCAGGTCCAATTAGCATATCACGCTTTTATTATCATAGATGCAGCTTTCTGGCAAAGGAATTCTTAGCTTTACATTGTGATAATAGGCTTATGTTTATTTGAACTTAGTAAAAAGATGAGGTAGGCAGTAACAGTAATTTTATGCCAGTGAACTCATTCTATCTTCTCTGCAAAAAAAGCATTGATTGAGGTCTATTGTTTCTCCAGAACAAAATCAAGAACATTGGTTGAAAATAAAGAAATTTCTATTGTAAAACTGGATTTCTCACTTGAGGATTATAAGAATTACTTTTGTCTGCAGTATCTTATTTCTATTCAGACATAAACATATCTATATCTATATCTATCTATCTATCTATCTATCTATCTATATATATATATATATATATATATATATATATATATAAAATTGATTTTTTACAGAGAGGAAGAGAGAGAGTTAAGAGTTAGAACCATCGATGAGAGAGAATCATTGATCAGCCACTTCTTGCACACCCCCCACTGGGAATGTGCCCGCAACCAAGGTACATGCCCTTGACCAGAATCAAACGTGGGACCTTTCAGTCCGCAGGCTGATGCTCTATCCACTGAGCCAAACTGGTTTCGGCAGACATAAACATTTCTGATAGAGCTTTATTTTTTAAACCGGTCATGTCTGTTATAAGATTGAAGTATATGACTACATCTGAATGGTCCTGCTTTGCAGCCCTTCATGGATGCAAAATATTTACAGGATGGCCTCCCTGAAAGGTTCAGCTCATGGTAAAAAATAAAAGAAAAATAACTATGAAAGTTGGCTGCCTCTTGAGTCTGATAAATAAAATTCCCATGCATATGTTTTGTATGGGAACATATGCTGTTTTCAGTTAATTCTTGTGGCTTTCATTTCTGACATTCAGTCAATTGTTTTGTGTCAGCTTTGTATGCCTTCATTAGTCAAATAACCACATTTGACTAATTTACCAAGCTGGTCCATCTTTTATTTTTTAATCTGTGCAACTTCTTATTATATCTGGGTGCCTTATATACAAAGCAAGTCAGTCAGCAAAGAAACACACATCTTCAATAGTTAATGTAATAGCGTGAAAGTAACATAGTCATGATATAATCTATCGATATATTATATTTTATGAGCATTTTACTAAGATAAAAAGCACAATTGCTAACATGAATCTAATATGATATTAATTCTTTTATTAACTCTAGTTTCACATACATTAGTCCTTGAGATAAAAATAAAAGATATTTAATAAAGAAAATTTAAATAAAATAAGAAGTGGAGTTAAAATAATTGCTTCTTTTCTTTGATCTTGTATTTTCTGTCCCCTTAATTTTTTAAGTACTTGACAGTAGAAAAATACTGGATAAAATCCATCTTTGTCATTAGAAAGCATTTTACAACATAAGAAATTATAATATTATAAGTTATATAACCAAATAATTTATATAATAACAAATAAATTTAATTATTTACAACATAACTGCCATACAACCTATTTTGCCACTGTACTATAAATTTGTATGTGGATCCTTTTAAAGGAATTTAGTAAATAACAAAGGCCCATTCATACTGGACAGCAAAAAACAAACAATTATTCCCATTATGATTAAGAGATAAGCATCACTATTGAAAAATACCCATCTCTCAAATATAAATAATGTAATGTGGATTTTTTTTCACAAGAAATATGATGTGGAATGATTTTGGGAGATCATGCCCAAACTAATAGATAATAATTTTTATGATAGATAATAATTTTTATGAGTCCTAGGAAAAAAATGTGAAGGAACAAATAAAAACATCACTTTTGCAGTGCATGAAGATTAAGATATAATGAGTTGTTGCTGGGTTATAAAAATTCCGGTATAATATATTGCACAATATTTATATGATATTTTCAATAATTTAAATTATGCAGGGCTTGGACAATGAAAGGCACAAGGTAGTATGTCAAGAAGTAGCAAGAGTGGTAGATAGTTTGATGGCAGCTGAGTCTAAATTGAACAAAATTAAATACTCATTATAGATAATATTTTCCAAAGGTCTAGAGGATTCAAAAAGCAAGAAATTCACAAGAGGCAAGGTAATGACCTTGATCTTTATGAAAACACTGCTGTGTACCAACCACATGTGTGTAGATCATCCTTGGGTTACTGTGAATGGAGTTCTGGCAAGATGGAATTGGCCGAGTGTTTAATGAGCAAATTGGCTGGAAAACAATAATGCTGTAGTAAAGTACAGAAGACCCTAAAAATGGAAGGGTTGGGGTGCAGTTGAAAATCCACCTATAACATTTGACTCACCAAAAATTTAACTAGTGATTAACCTACTGTCAACCAAAAGCCTTACCTAAAACATAAATAGTTGATTAACACATATTTATATATTATATGTATCATATACTGCATTCTTAGAAGAAGAAAAAAAGAAGTAAGCTAGAGCCTTAGCCAGGAGGCTCAGCTGATTAAAGTGTCATTTCATTCAAAAGGTTCTGGGTTGGATTCCCAGTCAGGACCCATATCTAGGTTGCAGGTTCAATCTCCAGTCAGGATGTATATGGAGGCAGCCAATGGATGTTTTTCTCTAACACCAATGTTTCTCTCTCTCGATCCATTTCTCTCTCTAAAAATCGATAAAAACATATTCTTGGATTTTAAAAGTAAGTCAGAGCAAAAATGTTTTTAAGAAAATCATAAGGGATTAAAAAACAAACAATTACTCCTCTTACTCATATAGGAATAATTATTTTGTTTTTTGCTGTCCAATATGAACCAAGAGGGTAGCATAGCTAAACACCTATACTTGCTGCCTCTCACAACCACATCAAAATTACAACTAAAAGATAGAATAACTACCACCCAGAGTCACAGAAAAGCTGGCTAAGTGGAAGTTCCACAACTAGATAGGAGAAGAAAGCGCATTGAGACTGGAAAGAAGTGCAGAGGCATGGAAAGTGCTGGCACCTGGATGTGCTGCTCTTTAAATCGAGATACAAGCTCCCACTTGCTTTGAACTTCAGTTCTGGGCGAGACTCTGGGGACCCAGGCACATATGGGGAGAAATAGGACTGTCTGGCATTGAGACAGGAGTGCAGGGCGGCTTTCTTGCAGAGGTGCTCACAGTGATCATTGTTCCTCCATGGGGGAACAGGACACTGAGAACCGAAGACCTCTCCAGTGCGGAGATGACTGGAAGCCATTGCTGTTTGCTCTGCCCTAGTGATTCCAGGAGACCCCACCCAACCCAATTTATAACTCCTCCCAAGCTGTGTACAGCAGCTTTTGTATATGAATGGCCTGTCCTTTTTCTGCCTAAAACCTGACAAACTGCAGCTGGGTGAGAGATCCCCAGAGCTTCCAAAAGAAGGCCCAAGGCCTGGCAGCAGCAGCCTGCCTTGCTTCACAGCTGGGCTTTGTCTAGGCACTTCCAAACTCCATAGAAAGGGGAGGAAACTGCAGATGTCTCTGTAGCTCCTGCTGGGCGACCCCAGACAGTGGTTGACCTTGTACCTCCTTGGAGATCCAAGACCCAGTGTATCCAGTGTATCCAGTGTTAAGAACGACACTATACCAGATTACCACTCTTCACATCCATAAGAGACACACTCATGGGGCAGACTCAGTGAGCACCAAAGCCCCACTGAAGCAAGACTTGCCCCATAAGGGTATCTCCTGCACAGCAGCTCTTCCATTGTAGACACATCTGGTCCTCACAACCAATTGGCCTGGAAGTAAATTCCTCCCAGTGATAAAACAGCAATCAAGGCACAACTACAGCAAGACTGTGCACACAGCCCACAAAGGGGTGCACCAAGAGTGTCCACCTCAGATGATTGAGGAGGTAGAACCAGTGGGCCCTATAGGAAACCTACTACACAAGACCACTCTATCAACTCCAGGAGACTTAGCAGCTATCAGTACCTAGAAACAAACACAGGGAAACAGACAAAATGTGGAGACAAAGATATGTCACAAATGAAAGAAATGGATGAAAGCGAAATACTGGATATAGAGTTTAAAACCACGGTTATAAGGTTACTCAAGAGTCTTCTAGAAGCCTCTGAGAAATTTAGTGAGGCCCTCAAGGATATGAAAAAGGACCAATCAGAAATTAAGCATACACTTACTGAAATAAAGAATAATATACAGAGATCCAACAGCAGACTAGAGGATCGCAAGAATCAAGTCAAAGATTTGAAATATGAAGAAGCATAAAACACCCAACTGGGGGGGAAAAATCTGAAGATAGTGTAAGGAGCCTCTGGGACAACTTCAAGTGTACCAACATCTGAATTATGGGGATACCAGAAGAAGAGAGAGAACAAGATATTGAAAACCTATTTGAAGGAATAATGTCAGAAAACTTCCCTTAACTGGTGAAAGAAATAGACTTGTAAGTCCAAGAAGCACAGAGAACCCCAAACAAGAAGAATTCAAAGAGGATCACACCAAGACACATCATAATTAAAATGCCTAGGGCAAAAGACAAAGAGAGAATCTTAAAAACAGCAAGAGAAAAACAGTTATCTACAAGGGGGTACCCATACGACTGTCAGCTAATTTCTCAACAGAAACTATGCAGGCCAGAAGGGATTGATAAGAAATATACAAAGTAATGAATAGTAAGAACCTACAACCAAGATTACTCTACCCAGCAAAGCTATCATTTAGAATTGAAGGTCAGATAAAGAACTTCACAGACAAGAAAAAGCTGAAGGAGTTCATCACAACCAAACCAGTATTATATGAAATGCTGAAGTGTATTCTCTAAGAAGAGGAAGAAGAAGAAAAAGGTAAAGATTAAAAATTATGAACAACAACATGACAACAAATACATATCTATCAACAAGTGAACCTAAAAATCAAATGAATAAAACACCTGATGAACAGAACAGACTGGTGAATGTAATAGAATCAGAGGAATGGCAAGGGAGCAGACCGACAATTCTCCAGGGGTAAGAGTTGTGGGGGGTGCAAGAATAGATTAGACCAAGAGCTTACACCTATGGATGAGGTCAGTGGGGTGGGGGGAAGGCCTGGAATGGGGTTGGAACTGGGTGGAGGGGAGCTATTGGGCTATAGGGGAGGGGTTAAGAAAGAGGAATATCAGTAATAATCTGAACAATAAAGATTTTAAAAAAAGAAAATCATAAGGAAGAGAAAATACATCTATAGTACTATACACATTTATTTTTAAAATCTGTATATAACTGGTAGCTTGCAGTTAAAACCCATGTTGTTCAACAGTCAACTATTTAATCACTAGCCAACTGGTACAGAAAATTAATGCACTCGGGGGGGGGGGGGTCCCCCTCAACCCAGCCTGCACCCTCTCCAATCAGGGACCCCTTCTTAAACCATTTATGTCTCAATCAAAATATTATTTTATTCCATATCTTAAATCAGGAGACAAATGATCAGTTAAAATCTCTGTATATTTCTCTAAGTAAAGTGGTGATTCACTAGTTTACTTTATGTGAGTTTGAAACCTGTCAGACCAGAGATGCTTTCTGTAATCTAGGAAGAGAGGTTTCACCAGAACCTGACCATGTTGAAATCTTGATCAGGGACTTAAAATTTTCAAATATATGAGAAATAAATATTTGTTGTTTAAGCCACTCAGTTTATAATATTTTTTTAAAAAAAACAGAGTTGATTAAGATACACAGTTCTATTGTGGCTGACTTGTGAGTTATGGATATCGATGGCTCAGCACACCATAACCCTATCAAAATGCACTCATGTCCATGAAGGACCTATTGGAAAGCTTTAGCCTAGGGCTTTGTAGTGAAGGAAGTTAGAGTCAACCTTGGACTTTTGAAGTTTCAGGGAGCTGTAAAGGAGACAAAAGCACAAAATGCTGGGGCAAAGAAGTCTTCTACCCCAAAATAAAAATAAAATACAAATTTTTTAAGTATCACCATAGGTCCTAGATGTTGTTGCTCAGTGGTTATAGCATCAGCCCTCGGTCTGGAGGGTCACGGGTTCCATTCCCCACCTAGAGCATGTACCTGGGTTGCAGGTTTAATTTCATCGGTGGGAGTGCTTGTGGGAGGCCACCAATCAATGTGTCTCTCTCACATTGATTTCGCTCCTCTCTCTGTCCCCTCCCCTCTCTCTTGAAATCAATGGGAAAGGAGAAGAAAAGAAAAAAAAAAGGCAGTGTAGGATATCATTATATGATTTGGCTTTTGATCTGGATGGAAATAAAAGTAACATTTCTTAAAAATTGATATTAGCTATTTGTTATATAGGTATTTTTTTCTTATTAGCTATATATTATACAAGAATTACATAATATATGACATTATATTATATGTCTATATTATTTGGCCAGTCCTTCAGATCACACTGAGAACTATAATTGAAACCACACCTGTCCCTCTGCTGACTCCAGGTGTCAGGTTGGAGCATAATCACATCTGTTTGAAGGACCGTCCACATAATCTAAGCCTCAAAGAGATCACACAAGTGGCATTCTAACAAATATCAGTTCACAATCAAATTCTCAAAACATAACAAGCCAATGTGGGCAGAAATAATTACCAACCATCTGAAACAGGCCCACAAAGACTTCAAAACAGATATTACAGAAAACAATACAAGAGAAATTCATTGAATATGTTAAAAATAAAAGAGATTGGAAACATGGTGTTTTCATAAATGTCCAGGTAGAGAAAAATTAAATAAAATTTATAAATTCTGAATGCAAAATTCAATAAAGACTAAATAGAAAAATAGACATATATAAAATAAAAATTATAATTCTGAAGATATATGTAATAAAGTTTAAGAGGTAGAAATGACTCAGTGAGAAAGCCTAGTAGCATTTAATCAAAATTTCAGAAGGAAAGAGGAGCTTATAAAAATAGATATTCAATGTTAAACGGAATATACTCTAAACATCTCCATAAAATTTCAGAACAACCAGAGAAAGAGCTCTTCAAAAGACTGAGAAAAAATTAGTGATTTCTTAATTAGTAACAATAATAAATTCTCAACAATAACTACACAATTCTAAACAAATGGAATAACATCTTCTAATCTAAGAGAAAATAATTGTAAATCTAGAATTACATGCCCATGAAACTGCCTTCAAATGTAAGGGCTTATTAAAGACATTTTTAGGTAAATAAAAATTGTTAAGTTTATCACCAAAAGATCCCTGCTAGAGAATTGCAAAATAATGTTTTTCCAAGAAGAAGTCAGATAAGCCTAGAAGAAAGATGTCAGAAGAAATATAAAGCTAATAAACTGGCACAGAAATTTCTAGAAAACAATAGAAGTAATGTCAAAATTTGATATAAAAATATCAAAATAGAAATAAAACCTTGGAAAACAACTACATGTAAATGGATAGAAGGGAAACTAGAGTTAAGGCATTTAAGTTCTATGTAATATTAAGAAGGATGATAAAGATGCCAAGTTACTTTAAACTGTATTATGTTACTTATGCACATTAAAATTCTAGGGTAAAGTTTAAATAAAAGTGTCTATTTTCCAAAGGAAGGAGGGATAAAAACGTGTAAAATAAAACTTAAATAATTTTTAAAGAAATAAAATCCAAGCAAAACAATTCCTATAATTTCCATATGTCCTGGAGACATGTCAATCCCATCCCATGAAATTAGAAATAACAAATAAAACTCAAAGGGAGAAATACTTCCAAACATAAAGACACACATTTTATAATGATTCAGAGTCATCTAAGCAAGAAAATATGACAATCATAAGTGTATATTAAGCTTTTATATATAGAAAATAAAATCAGCAAGTTTACTAATTACATATTTGGAGGTTTTTGTGTGTGCAATTCCTTTGAAGAGAAACAGGGACAGAAAGGATCTAAACTATTTCTTTGAGCAACGAATGAAACATCACAAAGCAAAACCAGCAAGTAGATACTATGCTTTTAACAAATTTCAACCTGTAGTTTAATTTTATAATCCCTCTAGCAGTAGTGGCAGATAAAAGAAAACTGAAAACCAACTATCTGCCAAGTATTTTTAAAAGCATATATATCTCAATTATGTGTTCAAATTACTTAGAAGTAAATTACAATAATCCCATTTTTACAGATAAGAAAGGTAAGGATTAAGGAGGTTAAGTAGACCAGGTGGCTGATTTCATAGGTAGTAAGCAGTGCAGAGATCCAAGTTCATGTCTTTAAACCTCAAACACATGCACTTTGCACCAAATTTTATGTAAAGGCTTCACTAAATTACAGAGCCAGTGCAATCAGCCTGATTTTCCTTACTCAGGACTCTGTCTGATTTGCTATGCTGGCACTCTCATCAGTAGGTAGAAGCCTTTTAAACTTTTGCCAAATATTTCAGAGAAATGAGTGACCTTTAGAAGGAGCTAATCCACTCAGCCCTCTTTGCCTTACATATATTTTTAAATCAAAAGTTGATTACCATGTTATATCCTCAACTGTTCTTCTTGCATAACTCATATTTAAAAATAACTGTGGGGACTCAAAACACAGTACACACACACAAAACTGATTCCCTGACCTCATTATACTAAGAGATTTTTTAAAAATATCTGCCAATAAAACAGAGAATCAGATAGTGGCTGAATTTGCAAATGAACATTTAGAGAGGGATCTTGTTTGAATTTTTCATATTGAAATTTGTTAAACAATAATTTTTATCCATCATCACTTGGTCCTTAATATCCTTAATAGACTTGCCAACAAAATACATTTTTAGAGGTGGAGGGGTTAAGGCGATGTGTGAAAAAGGTGAAGGAATTAAGCAAAACAGGCAAACAAACACACAAACAAAAAAACCCTCATACTTACAGAAAACAGTATGGTCATTCATTACCAGAGAGAAAGGAAGGTGGGAGGAAATAGGAGAGGAAAAGGGGAAATAAATGGTGATTAAAGGAAACTTAACTTGGGGTGCTGAAAAGACAACACAATATTACAGATGAGGCATTATAGAATTGTTCACCTGAAACCTATATAATTTTATTAATCAATGTCATCCCAATAAATTAAAATAAAGTTTTAAAAAGCATTTTTATGAATGTATTTTTCACTCTTATTTATGTTCATATCATCCAATATGCTTAATAGTGTAAAAATATTGACATTTCCTTCCTAAAATTAAAAATGAATAAATAAACTCTTAATATAATTATGGGAAGTTAATAACAATATAACTAATTTGCTAACAAAGCCCTGGATATTATTTGGCTCATTAGAATCACTGATTTCAGATTAAATTCAATTGCACCTTCATAAATATATGTTTTGTCTCTCTTATCTTTTCAATTTTAAGCTATCCTTAAGGGAGATGTTAGCCTACATACCTGAATACAGATGAAAAGTCTGCATGAACTAGAGTGACTTTCAAACCTTTAATAAATGTTAACATAACGTAATTACCCTTCTTCAAACTGTGAAAGTTTCAAGTTAAGTGTTTTTGTAGTAATAATAAATTAATATTTATTAAACATTTCTAAGTATACACTTACATACATATTATTCATTATTTCAAAATAAATTAGACATTATCAATAAATGACAAAATTGAATGATTATAATGTACTACAAAATAATTACATGCTTGTGGTTTCTGCAAGAAAAAAAATTTTGTCAAAACAAATGGTAGAAAAACATGTTTTAATAAAAATGCAAATAATGGATACTTACTTTCAAATGGCTACACTGCCTAAGGAATAATGATAAAGGTGCTCCAAAATATAGCATAATATAAAATGAGAATTTTATTGACTAAATGCTTACATTACGACAGCCATGAAACTAGACAAATTACATAAGCAATTACCTCTTTGTATTCATAAGAACCCAAGAACCTAAGAAATAGGTGATGGTCTATTTGCTTTAGAGATGAGGAAACTGAGTCTCAGAGCTGTGCAGCATGTAGTTATTAAGAAGGGAATCTGAGTATGTAGTCCACTAGAATATGATACTTGTGCTTTCATATTTGGCCCTGGGTATATTTCTGTGCTTCTATTTAAATAAGAATATGACTGCAATTCTTGGAAATTCACAAAATTTACCCTGAAAAATGGAACCCCATTGTCAGGGACTGACCTGAAAGTACCCTAATATTCACTTCATCTCCTGTGCTGCCAGTGAGTGGCCATTAGCCATGACTGAATACTAAACAATTGAATTATGGCTAACCCAATTTGAATGTGCTGGCAGGTAAAATGCTGTATTTTTCTATGTATAATACACTATTTTCTAAAATAATTAGACTGAAAATCAAGGGGCATCTTATACAGGGAAATCAGCTGAGGAGGGAGCCATACAGGTGCATAGCTGCCCATACTTTGTCAGACAGGCTTCCTACCAACTCAAAATTTAATATAATTCCTTGAACAAATTACCAAAATATATTTTAGGTTAAAAGAGTATATGGACTTATTCAATTATCTAAACTATTTAAGTTACTCAGCCACTCAAATTAGAGTTGTTGGTCTAAAAAGAATAAAGTAAACAGCATAACCACAGTAATGTATAACTAAAATTGAGTAACTCTGTCCTCAATGTACATATATTTTATTGAGTGAACTGCTATTTTTTTAATATTATAATAGATTATGTATTAGACTGCAAGCAGAGAAGTCTTATTTTATTGGTCTAAGAAGCAGCTGACTAAACAGAGAACTCAGGAACTGATAAATATACTGAAGCTTTGAGAAAATGAGGAAGATAATTTTATAAGAAAAGGCTTAAAAGGTACCTGTATTTTTGGAATACAAAGGATTTTTTTTCTTCATTTTGGAAGCAGTAGATAACTACTTGTATATGTCATTGCTTTTTATTTCCTTTTTTTCCTTTCTAGTCTCTACCCTGTAAAACCTCCAAACAAACACAAGTTGAAGTGTACCTGTTGGAAGAGGCACCGCTAGTTCTTCCATGGACTGATGGGCCGGTAGACAACTCTTCATAAGCACAATGTCATCCAGTGCAATATCACCGTGGTGTCCTTTCCCAACTCTTCCTTCAAATTTGAGTTGAAAATCCTCCTCGCCAGACAGTATTAGCTCCTTCCGCTGCCAGAAGTTGCCTTGTTCTACAGTGAGATTAACTAGGAACGTTGTTTTGTTTGAGACTGATACCTGCATCAAGGTGAGTGCCCCAATGCCATTTCCATACATGTGATAATGAAAAATTATCTGTAACCAAGAGAAAGAATGTTATATGTAATTAGTACAATTAATCCCATTTTATTTTCAATGATAGTATATTGCCCTCTTTGTTAATTCCAGAAAGAAAACTAAATCTACATGTGCTATTGTTCTGTGAATACTCTAACACTGAGTACTAATAAAGTGAGGCCAGCCTTACACCATATGTTGCTGTATATGAAGGATAGTACAATAAGGATCAAATAGAAATTTAGTTTTAAAAATGAGCAGAGTTTACTTTTTGTGATTTCTAAATGCAGGATTCATTAGTAAACTTTTAACATGACCATCAAAGAAATAAAATATGATTAAAAAGTGATGTGTTATACAAAAAGACTTTTCATGATTAAAATATAAGAGGGATGAAACAACCATTTTCAGTCTCATGAAACTTAAATCATTTTCTCCAAAAAGCAGAATCCTTTATTGCTTATTCCACCACATTCTTGCACTTGAAATACATTTTTAGTTCTACAAGATCCTTGAGGCTCCACTATATATTTCAAAACCACCAGGACAGCAATTATTCACATTTTACTCAAAATGCTAGAAACATGCTATAGAAGAGCAATTTGGGAGTTTTTCCCTGAGTAAAAATTAATAAACACTTTAACATTTCAAAGATAAATTTGACTAGCCTTTTAGTGATTGTTACACAGAAAGGGAGAGTCAAAAACATCTAAGAGAAAAAATAGCACTGGTTAGGAACAATAAGAATTCAGAGGGTTGCCGCAACCGGTTTGGCTCAGTGGATAGAGTGTCAGCCTGCGACTGAAGGGTCACGGGTTCGATTCCAGCAAAGGGCATGTGCCTTGGTTGTTGGGCACATCCCCAGTAGGAGGTGTGCAGGAGGCAGCTGATCGATGATTCTCTTTCATGGATATTTCTAACTCTCTATCCCTTTCTCTTCCTCTCTGTAAAAAATCAATAAAATATATTTAAAAAAAGGATTCAGAGGGTTTTAAACCTTTTTTCTTGTCATTTGTATGAATGAGGGAAAACTGTAATGGGGCTTGATCTTCACACACAAAAATACATTAATTGAAACAATAGCATATTCTACAGAAAGAAAAATGGATGTGTTTAAAGGGTAAAAAGCATGATCAAACAATATATGCAATGCATACTTCAAAGAGCATGAAGAATACATAACCCAAGTAAATGACTCTACTCAAATTGCCCAGCTGATGAAACTTTTGGATAGTATGCTCCAATCCAAACACATTTCTTTTTTTGTTAAACAATTAATGTTGGAAGGTGTGAGATCTATGAGCCCTGTGCCTTGTCCAGAAAAAACTGGTGAAACCAGGGTGGCATAGCACCTGAGAGTGAGAAACAAAAGGGGCCCGGGCAGACTCTTGGGCAGCACCAATAGGCATGAGAGAAACAATCTGATGGGCACAGCACATGTCTCTCTGGATCCTTTCTAGTCACAGGTGTGGTCTGTTTTCTCATTTGTGCAAGAAACATGAAGTGTATGTGTTACAGCACAGAAAATAGTTCTCTATCTTCTTGAGACCATTTTCTGAATGATGCCAGTAGGTTATCATAAAAAAAAAACAAAAAAAAAAACACATCAAAACACCTCCATTTCTACAGAGAACACCTGATGACAACAGAAACTTATCACAGGGCAACCTGAGTGAATAAAAGTCTGATAAGTATTAAATTCTAAAGAGGCATTTTCACTTAAAAGTGTAGTCACTCAGAGATTTGATCTCTTTCCTCATCAATCTCCATCATCACCACCCATTTCTCAAAAGGAAGAAAACCTCCAATTTGAGTTTTTCTGCTTGAAGGTATTCCACAAGGTCAAGTGATAGACAGGATTTTTGTGAAAAAAATGGGAGGTCGTTTTCTGCTTATCTAATACATATATATTTTCTACATGAGAGACCCAATCATTTCCAGCTTGACCTTTCCTTACTTCTTTGTATTCAATCTATATAACAAATATTCATGAAGTAAGCCATTCATCATTGATTTTTGACATTTCTTCGAGGCATACTTCATTGTCCTCACACAGATGTTTAAAACAGCAGGGACTACAGCTCTGGGACCAGGGAAAACAGAGATGGATGAAATCCTTGGTTACTACAGAGTGAAAAGAGAAAAAAAATTTGAACATTTTTAGAGAAAGTGTCTAAACAAAAATGCTTAGAAGTCAACTGGAATTTTATATGTATTTCATGTTTAATTTTTAATTGGCTTTCTAAGATTAGAACTTATTTGTAATTTTCAATATATAGGTACTTAAACTAAATAAACTCTGGTGTATTTGGGTTTTGCTTTTTAGAAAATATCAAGAATTTTTTTTTTGAGACAACAAAAGCAAATAAAATAGATTTGATTAAAAGTCAGTTTTCATTGTCAGGCTAATTAAAGTTGAATATAATTCTAAATGATATATTACATTCATTCTGGGCATCTGAGTTATTTTTCTAAAACTCTTATCTGAACATTTCACTTTCTTACAGAAAAATCTGTGAAACCAGAGTGGCACAACTATCAAATGTGCCTGAAGACATAAAAGAGATGAGATCACTATCAGAGCATTTACCTATGAATTACCTTAAGCTCAGACAGAAACTCTCCCAAGACAAACTAAAGGTTTAACATGCTTTAAGACTGTGACAGCGGTAGGATGTGAAGGTTAGTCAGCATGAAACAGAAGAACAAGCATCTGTAACAGAAGCAGGTACAATTGGGAGCCTGTAAACAATGATTGAATATTCCTTCTTCCCAGGGTTAGGGCTCTCACTAATGTGGAGAAAGGAATATGAGAATAGTATAATTTGAAGACATTAAAGAATTAAATCATGCATTGTCTCCCAGCCTGATTCTCTGATCAATTACCAACTTTGTAGATATAATTGGTTTTTCCTTTAGTGCTCAAACTTTGGGGAAACACCTGCCAGAATCATGTGTTCAGATCTTATAAAGACTGCACTTTTCATTGTAAATATAAATAAAGACACAATGATTTATATATCAATCTCTCAAAAGCAAGATTCCTATGAAGA
Source organism: Pipistrellus kuhlii (assembly GCF_014108245.1). Classification (NCBI taxonomy): domain Eukaryota; kingdom Metazoa; phylum Chordata; class Mammalia; order Chiroptera; family Vespertilionidae; genus Pipistrellus; species Pipistrellus kuhlii. The sequence goes on along the minus strand of NW_023425404.1, from coordinate 109,184,244 downwards.
CATCCCCGAGGGCTTAATTTATATAATATATAATGCCAAGTTTAGTTCCTACTGTAGCTGACTTGATATTTTTGTGGAATAGAAACCATCAAGCAAAAATAAATAAAGGAAAGTGAAATATTCTGAAAATACATTTGTTTAACCCTAAGAACCACATAACCTTATTTATACTTTTAATACTCTATAAATCTTTTTTTCAAATTTCCACAGGATAGTGGCAAAACCATTTTTTTTTCTTCCTACCCATATAAATTATTCTACTTTCTTTTTTGGGGGGGAGGTCAAGTTCAGTCTCTCTTTTTCCATGAAGACATCTTCAAACATTTTATCGTATCTCCACCTATCTCTAATAATATTCCTTGGATTATACTGCATATATAGATATAGATATAGATAGATATAGATATAGATATAGATGATATAGATATAGATATAGTTGTTTTTTTTCTGATGGAGAAAGTCTCATAATGAGTACTAAACTTCCTGAGTGAAAACATCTGGCATTTTATGCCTTTTGAATTATCCCTGGATAATAATCATGAAATATCCCAATGGTTTTCAAAATTCAAATATTTATGGATTACACCTTCTTCCTAAAGGTTCAAGTATCCTTCAATCTCATCCTTATTTCACCATCTTTCTTCCTCACATATCCCAAGTTGATAAATTCAAGCACATTTTTGGTCTTGTCCTAACCATTTCATTTTCCTTATTGAATCTATCAGAAGTTGATCATAATATTTCTGTCTTTACCATACCTTGCAGTTTTTGCTTCTTCTACTTATGACCGGGCTGGAAATTCTGGCTGCCCTCATGGGCTGCTGAGGGAACAAGCTCTTTATGAAGATGTAATGACCAGACGAATTTCGCAAGGTGTGGTCAGCGGCTGGCTCTGTGCCTGCAGCAGGGATGCTGCTAGCTTTCAAATTCCAGTCAAAGTCATCCTCCTGTTCCTGCTCCCAGGAACAGAGATCAAACTCAAAATCACAGCGCCCAATGGAGGGACCTGGAAAACATTTCCCAAATTATGGTAGAAAGAAAGAGAAAATCAGCAGACTTAACTGACTTAAAGACTTGCAATCCAAAATCACAGTGATCTTGCCACATCACTGCAATATAGAAAACTTTGCAACATTCAAACAGAATATTTTAGTTTGCTACACACAGCTATTTCTGTGGTTTGCATAAGTTTATCTCTCCACAAATCTGGTCCCCAGTCTCAAAATCAATGAGAAAATATTTTAGCATTACACACATTTTCTCCTCCAAGTACCTATTTGATCAATGTGATTTATTTCCTTCATCTTTGCTTCTTAGAGCTTGGTAGAGAATTTAGGAAGTTTGTTATTCTGCAATACAGTTTGGCTTGGGAAATGCTGCCTAAAGCAAAAGTTATTGTATTAATCATTGCAATTAGTTTGTAAAGATAACCTCATTTTAGAAGTGAGAAAATTGTAAAACAGAAAAGTAAAGTAAAAAGTGAAATAATTTGAATTAATTTATAATTAAGTTGCAGAAATTAAATGTTAAGTTGCATTAAATACCAACAATCTAACATCTTAAAATATTTTGTTACTAACATGGCATAAATTTTTTTTCTTCCATTCAATGCTTATTGGATTTCTGCCTGAGGGATCTATGTAGTTCTGATAGAGTGGTATGGAAATTCCCAACTATGATAGTTTTGCTTTGCAAGTCTATTAGTTTTTGTCACACATGGCTTGACATTCTGTTGTTAGGCACTTACACATTATAGACTGTCATGTTTTCTTGAAGAATTGACCCTCTATTGTTATGTAATTCCCTTATTTACCTTTGATAACTTTCCTTCTTTGATGTCAGCTCTGTCTAAAATTAATAAAACTACTCTTGCTTTATTTTGTTTAGCATAAGCATGGTATATACAGGTGTTCCCCCAAAAATGTATATACACTTTAACAGCTGGTAGGTCAATTTTGAAAATTAAATGTATTTTAATAAACATTGCCATTATATTACTCAAAGTTTGTGTACACATTTTCTGTGGAAAGCCTATAATATTCCATATAGTTACGTTTACTCTATACATGTTTTTATATTTAAAATACACTTTCTGCAGACAACATATAGTGGGGTTTTATTTTTTTTATCTACTCTAACAATTTCTGTTTTTTAATTAGTACATTTAGACCACTGATGTTCAAAATGATCATTGAGACAATTGGATTAATACTTACCATATCTATTACTATTTCCTATTTGTTGCCCACATTCTTTATGCTTATTTTTATCTTCTATAGTTTTACTGCCTTTTGCAGTTTTAATTAAATATTTTATATAATTGCATTTTATCTCCTCTCTTGGCATTGGTTATACTTTTATTTTTTACTCTTTTACTGATTTCTTTAGACTGTTACATTACCTTTACAAATAATCCAAACTTACTTTAAAAGAACATTATATCCCTTCATGCATAGTGTGAATACTTTATAATAACAATATAATCTTAATTCCTCACTTCTATCTCTTATACCATTAACATTATTCATTTTTCTTTGTATAGAATCATACATGATTATATATATATATCTACACTAATAAAAGAGAAATATGCAAATTGACTACCTTTGTGAATCCCACCAGCCTATCAGGAGTGAGTATGCAAATTAGCCCAACAAAGATGGCAGGTTAATTTGCATACACAGGCACAGAATGGCAGGGGGTGTTCCCCACCTTCCCAGCAGCTCTGGGCCTCTGTGCATTGTGGGAAGGCATAAAGGTGGCACTAGTCTGGAGGGAAGGCAGAAAGGCAGCTCCAGCCAGAGCAATGGTGGTGCCAGGAGCCAGGGGAAGGAAGGCCCATTTTTGCACAAATCTTTGTGCATTGAGCCTCAAGTGTTATATATAAGAATACACAATTGAATACGTTATTGTTATTTTATTTTAAACAATGTTGACTGGTTGATCAATTGGGAGGAAGTCGATGTGAAAAAAGGAGACCTATGTAATACTTTTAATAATAAATATAAAATTTAAAAAATTAAGTTTTTATTTAATCTTCACTTATTTCTTCTTCATTACTCACCATCATTTATGTAGGTCTGATACGTATCATTTTCTGACCCATACTGTTTTGCTTCTCTCTAAAACACATCTTTTAACATTTTTTTGCAAAGTAGGTTTAGCAGCAAAACATTCCCTCACTTCTTGAAACACCAGTCAGAAAGGATACATGCACCCCTATATTCATTGCAGCATTATTTAAAATAGCTAATATTTGGAAACAGCCCAAGTGTCAGTCAGTAGATGAGTGGGACATTTACACAAAGGAATACTATGCAGCTACAAAAAAGATGGGTCTCTGATCTTTTGAGACAGCAAGGATGGACCTGGAGATTATTATGCTAAGCAAAATTAGCCAGTTAAAGAAAGACAAATATCACATGTTCTCACTGATATGTGGAATCTAACCAATAAAATAAACTGATGAATAAAACAGGTCCAGAGGCATGGATACAGATCTCAGAGGGAAGGGTGGAGGCAAGTGGGAAGAGATTAACCAAATAATTTATATGCATGTATACATAGCCCTTAGACACAGATAATAATGTGGTGAAGGCCGTGGATGGGACAGGATACAGGTGGAGGGTGGCCAAAGGCTAAAATGGGGGACATCTCTAATACTCTCAACAAGAAAATTAATTTTTTTTAACAAAGTCTTCATTTCTCTTCACTTTTGAAGGATGATTATCAGGATATGAATTCTGTGTTGGTAGGGTTTTTAGACTTGTTTTCCCTTCAGCCCTTTAAGTACTTCATTCTACTTTTTTCTTGATTCCATCGTGTTTGAGAAGTTAGATGCACAGTCAAACTTAAGTTCTCCAATGTCTCCCATCTAGAACAATTTGATTATTGACCAAGTTATTCATGGAAAATATTTCAGTTGTCAAACAAAAATTCAGTTCTAGACAGACAATCCTTTCATGCTGATACTTGTCTGAACAGTCATGTATTTCAGGAGACAACGGAGAGAATGTGTGAGTGTTTGAGTAAGTTTACCACTAAACCTTGTGCTAGGAATATTTTTGTGTTTTTTCTCCCCCCAGCTTATTATTATTAAATATGTACAGTAAGTCACCATAGGCCCTAAAAAGGTTATTGATAGCAGCAAAATGAAAAGGAAAGTTGTGAGAAGTATAGAGCTTAAAAAACAAAATACAGTGGAACCTCAGCTTTATAACTTAATTTATTCAAGTAAATATGTATGAAATTTTTCATTTTTTATGCATATTTCATTTATTTTTGTTAAATTTTCATTTAAATTTCATGTCCTTTTATATTTAATGTGTTTATTTGTAGTACATTGGAATGTATTATATGTAAAAAGATTAAAACTTTATCATTTAGGGGTCTGGAAAGAATTAATTCAATTTACATTATTTCTAATGAAAAAAAAAATGGATTAGGTTTTTGTACAAATTGCTTCTCTAACAGCCTTCTGGAAAATCTAAGTTCCAGTGTATTTTTTACTTTTGTTCCTTTATAGGTAAGGTGCTTTTTTTAACAATGACTATTTTCAGGGTTTTACTTTATCTTTGATTTCCCTTTAGTTTAAAAATGATGTGCCCAGCCGAAACAGGTTTGGCTCAATGGATAGAGCATCGGCTTGGGGACTGAAGGGTCCCGGGTTCGATTCTGGTCAAGGGCATGTACCTTGGTTGCAGGCACATCCCCAGTGGGGGGTGTGCAGGAGGCAGCTGATCGATGACTCTCTCTCATTGATGTTTCTAGCTCTCTATCTCTCTCCCTTCCTCTCTGTACAAAATCAATAAAATATATTAAAAAAAAAAATGATGTGCCCAATTATGTGGTTTGTTTGTTTTTGTGTGTGTGTGTGTTTGTTTTTTTGTCATTTTCCTGCTTCACGTTCTCTAAGCTCTCTGAATCTATTTTTTTTTTTTTTTTGCCTGACATTAATTTGGCAAAATTCTCAGTTGTTATTGTTTCAAATTCTTCTAGTCTTTTTCTCTTCCTTCTTTGATATTATCATTATCCATTTGTTTTTCCTAAAGTCCTTGTATATGGTTTTGTGTTCTGGGATGTTTTTCTTAGTATTTTTGTTTTTCAGTTTGGGATATTTCTATCTTTATATCCTCTATCTTTATATCTTTCCTAGTTATGTTCAGGTTACAAATAAGCCCTTCAAAGGCATTCTTCAATTTTGTTCCAGTGTTTTTGATCACAGCATTTCTGTTTGATTCTTTCTTAGGATGGCCATCTCATTACTTACATTGCCCATCTGTTCCTGCATGCTGTCTATGTTATCCATTAGGGGCCTTAGAAGATCGATCATAGTTGTTTTAAATTCCTCATCCTTTCCATGTCTGATTCTGATATTTGCTCCGTCTCTTCAAAATTTATTTTCCCTTTCAGTACGCCTTGTAACTTTTTCCTGGATAGCCAGATATGACATTCTGAGTATAAAGAACCACTGTATATAGGCCTTATAATATGGAGCGAGGGAAAATATTCTACAGTTTCATGATTAGGTCCCAGTCTTTAATGGGCCTGTGCCTCTGAACTGTAAATATCATGTTTCTCAGATTTTTCTACCCATTAGGAGGATCCAGATGGCTGGAGGGGGATAGCATTGGGTATTTCCCTCCCACCAAGTCAGTTAGGCTCTGATAATACCCAGTTAGTTTTGTTACTAGAAAAACAGAATGCTCTGTCAGAAGTATGAAGAAATGTTTTCCAGTATTTACTATGGAGCCTGGTTGAATGTGTGGAGATAAATTTCACAAACTTGTCCACACTGAGTCTCATCATCAATGGCAGGTCAGGTTTTCTTTCTCTAGTGCTAGTTCCCATAGTGGTTTCTGCGCTTGAGTCTCTGCTCTAATAAAGTGTTACTACCAGTGTTTACCTATAGGTCTCTCCAGTCCTGGGGGAAGTAGTGTGCCTTGTGCACCCTATGTCCTTGCCTCTCTTGTGGGTCTCAGGAGAATTATTGATTTTTTAATATGTCCAGCTTTTTACTTGATAGGACAGAGTTGCAACTTCCAAGCTCCTCATATACAAAACTGGTCAGTTGGATTTATACATATCTATATATATAAAAGCCTAAGTGACCATTATGACCAAATGACCGGAAGGACTGAAACGACTGGTTGACCAGTCGCTATGATGTGCACTGACCACCAGAGGACAGATGTTCAACACAGGAGCTGCCCCATGGTGGTCAGTGAGCTCCCACAGCCAGCCTCCTGTGGCCCCTCCGCCTCTGGCTGGCAAACCTCCCATGGCCCCTCCCCCAACTGGCCAACCTCTCAGGATACCTCCCCCTGGCCAGTTGGCTTCTGATAGGCCTTGATAACAGGCCAGGTGAGGTATCCCACCTGTGCACAAATTCGTGCACTGAGCTTCTAGTCTTTTCATAATTCTGCTCAGTAAATTATAAACCTAGCAATGTAAGCTAAGGTATTATTGTATAAAGCCAAGCATTGTGTTTATAATACATTAAAGCTACTTTTTATAACCTTTATTTTTAAGTAAATATGCACAATACAGCATAAAAACCAATGTGTGATTAATTTGACCATAAATTATAAAATACACTATTTAGAGTTATTTGATAACAGTAATTCTATATTGTTTTGTTTGAAAATTAAGACTAAAAATGGAAATCTGTAAAACCATAATTAAATGTGAGATGGTGCAAGGGATACCTGCCAGACCCTGAATGACAGATGAATGATGACTGACACATATTTCTGCGAAAGAGAAGTTAAGGGGCTAGTTGGCATTAGAAGCCAAGAAAGCCCTGATTGCCTGTCTCATTAGCTTTTTATTGTAACAATAGCTTGAACTAAAATTAACCTCTAGATTCAATCAGCAGGGTAAGCATCCTTTAGAAGGCACCTGCATCTGTAGTGTTTTTCAAACAAGGACATTTTGAAATCTAAACATAAAGATTCTAGTAAAGCACCTCAGGAGGTCAGATTTGTTTGAAAAAATCAAGGCAGGGACTGCCACCTGTAGCAAGGCCCCCCAGAAACCCCTGACATTTCAGAGAATCCTCCTTATACACATTCCAGCCAAGTCCCATGCTTCACCACAAGATGGTGTCCAAAAACTAAAAATACTTGAGAAGAACTCAAGTTGCAACATGTCAATCTATATTTAGTTAAAAATGTCTCTGTTAACAAACAAATGCTCAAATATTTATAGGCAATTTTATCTAAATGAGGGTAGAAATGATTTTGCCACCAAAATTCTCAGGGACCTGCCCTACAATGCAAAGGCCAATGGAAGACAGAAATACATCCTAGCTGAAGTCATGGCAATTTCTGGATGAAGGAAGAATCAACTCTATTCTATTACATGAAATTACATAAGTTCTTAAAGAATTACCAAATTGTGCTAGGCATCAAAACCATGTGTTTGTTTGTTTTAGGGATACATTCTTACAGTTAGCACAGATCAAATAAGTATGTTTAAAAACACAAAATAATCTCTATTCTCTTTGTAGTTGATAACTTGGAGAATAAGAGAACATATTGTTTTTACTGTAGTTTCTATACCATTTAAAAGTGTATAAAACTACTACAATGAAGATTAACTTAATCACATCCCCCACCAAAGAACTTGGCCAACAATAAAAAAATGGTATAAAATTATCATTTTTAGCTTTTGAAAGAACATTGATAAATGTAAGACAGCATCTGGACTAATATGCCTTTAAAAATTGTTAAATTTAACAGTCAACCTAACACTGATGTACTTTCAAGGATTAAGAGAATCTTTCTGTCATAATTTCTGTCACTAAATGAACAGGCTGGTGTTTTCTATCCAACTGCTAATCCCATTTTAAAATTACGTTTCAAACTTATTTTGGTAATTTACCCTTTCTTAGAATAGCCTGTAATTTGTAGAGCTTTTTTTTAGTTCAGAATACTAAAATTCTCCTAAGTAGTATTTCAAAGGACTGAGAAGTAAATTTCAACTCAGCGTCTTGTTTAGAATCTGCACTGTTGACTTGGTTAAGAATTACAATTACAACTGAATTACAATTACAATTCAGTTGCCCTTGTGCTAGAAAATTCAGCAACCCACAAGAGCTAAGTTAACATTCAGACCAGCATCTAGAAAGGACATCTGTATGAAGAATGATGTGTGTGCTGCTAAAAAACAGGTTTCATTTAGCCTCAAAAATCATATATATGCTGCTACGAATTATAAATCATATTTTTCTATTTCCATACCTACGAAAGTTGAAATATATCTTTCCCCAGAAAGTTTAACTCTAACATCACTGGGAAAATACAAGCAAGTGTAAGTTCTTTTTATTTCAAATCACTGTGGTGAGAGAGTACATCTTATAATTTAATATTTTATTATTTCCCACAGGTGCCAGGTGAGAAAACAGCCGTCTTCTGTGCAGATGCCAATTCCTGGCATTTCATGGGGTAATTAATGCCAGTGCCAGACAATTGTATCATTAGTAAGGAAATGACCACCTTTGTCTACAGCTGTATCATCCATCAAACCAGTTTATACCTTTCTAAATGCTACAATTTTCCCATTGATCATTAGCTTTATGAGCATGAAGTGACTGTTTCATTTTAAAAATAGATCATTTTAAATTTATCTTTATTATTGAAAATTTAACAGATGGCCCCTTCTCCCCCCATTGGCCCCTTCTAGCCTGCACCCACTTCTCACCCAGGCCTTCACCACACTGTTGTCTGTGTCCATGGGTTATGCATATATGCACATAAATTCTTTGGTTAATCTCTTCCTATCCATCCAACCACCCCCAGGCTTCCCACTCAGATTCAACAGTCTGTTCCATATTTCTATGTCTCTGATCTATTTTGTTCATCAGTTTGTTTTGTTCTTTAGATTCCACATATGAATGAGAGCAAAGAACTTTTAAAATCCTACCATCAAATTCCTAAATTTAAGATCTCACCACTCTAATTCATTTATTCATTCAATATAAATGTATTGAGCATATGCTATAAATAAGAGCACCTTTAGGAACATGGAAAATTGACTGGAAAGAAGGATACTGTGTATTAAACAAATGTGTGTCAGATCCAGAGCTTTCACTTTATATGTTATTTTATTTAAATCTCACACCTCTACATAATAGTTATTATTCTTATTTTTGGTTGGGGAGAAAGCAGAAGTTCAGAATTAAAAACTTTGCTCAGTATTACACAGTAAGTAGCAGAACTAGTTGTTAAGAGTATGATACAACCCCTCACCTACCATCTGGAATCTTCTTTTCCTATTATTTATTTTAAAAAACCCCTATTCATTTTTTTTAGTCATGATCAACAAAATATTTAATTAGCTAAACTACTAAAATTCATAGGATATATGACTCTGTTATAATAGGCATAAAAGAAAAATGACACTGAATATTGTGATGGTCTAATCATAATTAGAGTACTGTAGTATTTTTTAAACATTTAATTCCCATGTTTAAGGAAATTTTGATAACTGAAAACATTCAATGAGAGAAAGATTAGATAATGGAGATCTAAAACCATGCATATTAAATGCTATTAAAGGATTCAAGAATATTATTTCTGATATCACACTTACTAACATGAGAATGGGGAATGTAAAAAGATGTGCAGAATTGATGGTACCTGTTTCCAATATTTAAGTTTTTATTATCATGAAGAGTACAAGTTGTAAGAACTCCTACCTAATAAAAGAGTAATATGCAAATTAACCATCACTCTGCTATACCTACAAACCATGCCAATAGCCAATCAGAGCAAATATGCAAATTAACTCCAACCAAAATTACTGCAGCCACAGAGAGCAGGAGGGAGGCTTGGGTTTCCCAGGCAATAGAGGAAGCCAAGATTTCCACACACCCTGGCTGGCCTAGGCCTCTACTCAAGAATACAAAGTTTCAATTATAAAAGATAAATCCCAAGAAAAATGGCTGCAGCCATGGAGCTGGAGAGAACAGGTTAGGGTTGTCCCAGCAATGGAGAAAGCCAAGCTTTCCACCTGCCCTTACCAGCCTAGGTCTCCACTCAAGGCTACAAAGTTTCAATTATAAAAGGCAAACCAATCCAAACAGAAATGGAGGCAGCCACAGAGCGAGCTAGGGGCTTGGCTCTGCTCCAGGCTACAAAGTTAATTGTAGAAGGTAAATAAATTCCAGATACCAGGGCCTCTGCTTGGATTGCCAGAGGGCATGGCCAGCCTACAAACCACCACAAGCCCCTTGCCCAGGCCACCCCACGCTCCAAGGGAACCCCCACCCTGATCTGGGACACCCTTCAGGGCAAACCAGCTGGCCCCCACCCAATGCACAGGCCTCTATCCTATCCAATAAAAGAGTAATATGCAGATTGACCATCACTCCAACACACAAGATGGCTGCCCCCATGTGATTAAAAATCCTGCCCCCATGTGAACACAAGATGGCTACCACAAGATGGCCAGCAGGGGAGGGCAGTTGGGAGGAACCAGGCCTGCAAGAGAGGGCAGTTGTAGGCGATCAACCTTACAGGGAAGGGCAGTTAGGAGTGACCAGGCTGGCAGAGGAGGGAAGTTGGGGGCAAACAGGCTGGCAGAGGAGCAGTTAGACATCAACCAGGCTGGCATGGGAATGGTTTGGGGGTGATCAGGCTGGCAGGCAGAAACAGTTAGGGGAAATCAGGAAGACAGGCAGGAGAGCAGTTGAGAGCCAGTAGTCCTGTATTGTGAAAGGGATGTCTGACTGCCCGTTTAGGCCCAATCTCACCAGTATCGGGCCTAAATGAGCAGTTGGACATTCCCTCAAGGGGTCCCAAGATTAGAGAGAGTGCAGGCTGGGCTGAGGGACACCCGTGCCCCGCCCCCCCCCCCCCCCGGCCCTGTGAACAAATTTTGTGCACCTGGCCTCTAGTATCAAAATATTTTTAAAAAATATTTGTTCTTTCCCTGTTAGAAGAATGAAAACACACTCCGAAGCCTAGGAGTAAATATTTGCCACTCATATAGCTGTAAAATAATTTATATCTATAATATATAAAAACCTCCAAACTCAACAGTTAAAAAAATCTGATTAGAAAACAGGCAAAAGGCATAAAGAAACATTTCATCATAGAGGATACAGATGACAAAGAAAGACAGGAGATGTTCATCTTCACTAGGTATTAGGGAAATGCAAATTAAGACCATGATGAGGCTACTACCCATATAAGAACAACAAAAATAAAAATAAAATAGTTACAATATCAAATGCTTATAAGGATGTGGAGAAACTCCATCACTCACTGTCAGTGGCAATGTAACATGACACAGCCACTCTGCAAAATAATACTATGGTAGGTTATATCCAAAGCATCGAATATCAGTCAGCGATAAAAAGAACCAATAATTTGTACACAAACAACTTGGATAGATCACAAGAGAATTATGATGAATAAAAAAACAATAACAGTCTCAGACATACTACTTGGGTGCACTTACATAACTTTCTCAGGGTAGCAAACTATAGAAATGGAGAATGAAGTAATGATTTCCCGAGGTTAGGTAGGGATGGTAGAAATAAGTGTAATTCTCCAAGAGCAGATTAAGGGAGATCTTTGTAGAGATGGAATATCTTAATAGTAGTGATGATTACACAAATTTACATATGTAACAACATCCCACAAAACTATGTATACATGCATATTAAACCAAAGTTAGTGTCCTGATTTTGATATACTATAGTTATGTAAGATGTAACCTTTAAAGGTTACACCGAATTTCTCCTATATAAACTACCTATGAATCCATTATTCCAAACTGATTAAAATAACTATTGTTCTGTAAAAAAAGTGTATGTATTTGTTTTTATAGGGAAAAAAAGGATTAGGGGGTGAGTAATTTGGAAAAAAACCTATTAATAATATCAACTTTTTGAAAATTCATAATACAGAAATTGATCCAGAAAAGCCCCTCATGCATGAATTTGTCTTCCTTGATGACTACCTGATTTCATAATTTTGAAAACAATATCCTAACACATATCGCCTGAAACACTGAGTGGTAACTTTGGAAAGACAGTGAAACTAGAGGTTGCAATAATGGATTCATAAAGCTTCGCCCAGCTGGTCCTTCCAAGAAAGCCCGGTTTATTAGCATGATGATGCCTGACCCACTTTCTAATATATCAATAAGATCCGAAAGACAACAGCAGTTACTCACAGACCAGGGCTAACAAACATGTACCTGAAAAAAAACACTAGCTGTTTTCAAGGGGAGGTGCTGCTTTTATGAAAGCCCATGCTAGGGTTAATATTCACAAATGACAAAATTTTGTCCTTCACCTTCCAGAAATGCTTTGCACTTATCTAACTCTCATATGTAATGTGAATGTTTATGTAGCTATCACATTTACTAGACAAGGAGTTCCACAATTATTCAGATAAGATCTGTTTTTTCTTTGTTTTTGCTCCAGGGCTTCTTATACTGGAGGTTCTCCATGTTTACCAAATAAATAAATGAAGGACAATGTCAGATATTCAAGTGTTAATTACAGAATGTTGGCTTAGATTTATTTTATTTTTATTTATCTTATTAATTCTTTTGATTAGATTTTATATGATTATTGACTAAGAACTAGGTAACTGCCCAGACCAGTAATTTTCAGTGCCCAGGATGATTTTTTATTTTCTTTATAAATATTTTCTCATATCAATTGTCACTTTTCAATAAACACTATAATTTAATTATATATATACACATATATACACACATATATATATTATATATACATATATATACACACTATATATACTGTATATACTATATAATAAAGACCTAATAATGCAAATCAACCAAATGGAGGGACGACCAGTCATTACGATGAGCACTGACCAGCAGTGGGCAGATGCTCAATGCAGGATCTGTCGCCTGGTAGTCAATGTGCTCCCACAGGGGGAGCACTGCTCAGCCAGAAGCCGGGCTCACAGCCTCTCCTGCCTCTGCAGCAGCGTTAAGGATGTCTGCAGTCAGACATCCCCCAAGGGCTCCTGGACTGTGAGAGGGTGCAGGTGGGCTTAGGACCCCCCTCTCCAAGCGCACAAATTTCATGCACCAGGCCTCTAGTATGTGTATATATATATTTGTGTGTGTAGAGACAGAGATTACATCTTCTGTTTAACACAAGAATATGAGGAATGGGATTTCTGCCCGTTTACTTATTGATACATACTACACAAACACTGCTTGACACATAACTTCTCAATAAATATGTTAAGTTACTTTTATATGTCTGTCTTCTTCATTTCTCTTGATCATTCTTGACAGGGTTTTGAAAATTTTATCAGTCTCTGCAAATCCAATCTTAGATTTGTGTTCTATTCCATCAACTTGCAGTATTATATAGCTTCTAATATAAAAATTTAGTCTACACATTTTTCACTAAGTATTCACTTACCTAAATCCCAGAGGATTTTATGCATTATTATTAAAACATATTCTAATTTTATAGTAATTTTTAGGGGGGCATGAGTTTATTATTAACTGTCTCTTTTTTCTTCCCTATAGCAATTTTCTAGCACTTGTCTCATAATTGATTTCTAGTAATTCAAAAGAGATAATCTATTACTTTAACCCACTGAAATTATTTAAATTTTCTCAATGCTTAATAATATATATATATATATATATATATATATATATTTAGTAAATGTTCCATGTGTGCTTAAAAACAATAAATAATTTACAATTGGTACTGCAGTATTTCATTTGCCCATTAGATTCATATTACTTATCAATTATTCTGATCAAATATCCAGTATCCTCACTAGTCACAGTGAATTAAATTATTTTCAGTATGCCTGAGATACTCTTAATTGTGTATCAAAAATAAATATGCTTATTAAAACATACAAAAAACACACAAAAATATGGTTATTTTCCAAGGAAACCTCTATATCATTGCACAGATATGCACAAATTAGATTTTAGATTTTTCAGATATAGGAATCACTTTCTTTTGTGGCTACATCATATATTTTAGACATGGTATTTATATTATACAGTAATAAATAATATTTTAATTTTTCTAGATTTTGCTTTCATAATCTACATTAATATATGAAAATTAAAGCAGCAGTTGCTTTTTGTTTACAAAGGATTATTTTCTTATTTACTAGAGGTAGTCTAGAGCTTTAAAAATAGTTGAGTTTTTAAACTACTTCTGTTATTCCTATGTGGCATTTTTCTACCTAATGATATTTTAGCAATTTTCTTAGAATTGTGATTCATGTTTAGTGACCACTTAGAATTCTCAAGAAAACAAACAAACGAGAAACCAAAAATTCAAAGACTGTGAAACTTAAACCTAAATGCTTGGTTAGTTGTCAGCCAAACTTCTGAAAACAGTTCCTATAGTGATTTAAATTTTTTTCTTGCTATTCTTCTGGACCTAATTAGAGCTCCGATATTTATAGTATAGACAGGGGATAAATAACAGCACTCATAAGTCAAATAGTGAATCTTGCCATTTATAATTAACTCTTAAGTAACACTTAAGACCACTAGAATGAATAGTTTAAAATGTTAAATACATAATATAAATAAGCAATGCCATGTAAAAAGAACTCATTGTCATGTAATGAGAACCAATATAAAAATATGGGTTACTTTTAGAGTTCTTGCATATTTTTTGTTAGTTTATTTATTTGAAGAAGCTGAAAAAGTTTTCTTCTTTCTATGTAACATCTAGAACTAAGTCAGCTTTCTTGCTTTAATATTGCTGATGTTAAGTAGGCCCACTCAAACTTTAAGTGATTTGGCGATCATTTCACCAAAAAACACTTCTAGCACAACCTTCCCTCCAAAGGCTTAAGATTACGTTTGCCTTTATTTTCCATACAAAACAACTACAAAACAGCAAATTTCAATACATTCTTGACCATCTTAGAAAACCAGTAGCCTTTCCCTAATACAGAGGATTCCTATAAATTTCCACAATGTTAGAACCTAAATACAAAGAGTTCAAGAAAAATTTAGTCAGAAATTACTTGATAATTTAAGTACTCAAAAAATTGCATTAAATTACATCTTGAAAAATAGATATACTGGCAACATGACCCAAAAAAGTTTAATATCTGTTCTGTTTCACTGATTACCTAATACATTTGTGTGATATTCACAAGAAAATGGCAATGAAGAATTTTAAAATATTAGATTCAGAAAATACCTATAAATACTTCAGAAAACATTCATGATGTAGAGATTAACATTAATACAGAATTTGAGATTTGCCAAACATTGTTTTGCTCAGTTCATATATGATAATAATGGATATTATAAGAAAGAATCCACAACTGAAGGAACAATTATATTATATAAATAGAATTTGTAATCTGTAACTTTTAAGATTCAGTGTTACACAGAAGTAGTATGGTAGCATGGGAAAAATAGTGGTTTCATAAATTAAAGTGCATGAGTTCTAGGATCAATTTTGTTGATACCAGTATGATGAGCTTTGACAAAATCTTAAGCACTGATGTTCATGACTTCTGTGGAATGCACTAATAAAAGATGTCCCCACACCTCAGGGTTGCTGTGATGATTAGTAGAAAAAAGAGCTTTGAAGATTAAAGGTTTATATAACTGTGAGCTCTTTTTATACTGAAGTTATTCTTAACATGCCAGATTTGGTTTCAAGAGATGAAAAAGGAGCAAACTGTAATATTCTAGCTCAGAAATTATTGCTGGTAGAGTGAAATACTTTGTCAAACTTCTTTTTGACAATTTGTATTCACCTCATTTGCAATGAAATGATGCAACAACTGGGCTACATCATACAATTTTACAGATTTACCCGAATGCGCACATATGGCCCATTGAGCTAAGGGTATTTTAATAGGTGTTGTTTATTATAAATCAATCTCCTAAAACAATATTACATAGTTGATATGTATCTCCTTTGGGAGACCACTTTGCCTTTTTTATGTGATATCTTTTTATGTATTCACTTTTGGTTTTTAAACAACTGACCACATCTCATAATTTACATGAAGGAATGACAACTCTTTAACCTGCATCCAAGCATAGAGGCTGGATAACTCTGCATGAATAAGTTTTGATGGATGTTTTACTGTGTTGTTGTTGTTGTTGTTTGTTCGTGTTGGTTTTTTTGTTTTTTTGTTTGTGTGTGTGTGTGTGTGTGTGTGTGTGTGTGTGTTTCAAAACTTTCTTTTACATGAAAAATACTTGCTTCCCTTCTGTGTTTTCTAATTTATCTACAAATCCATCACACACACACATACTAATCTGTCATCTAGTTTTGAAAGAATTCTGGTTCTAAATTAGGTATTGAGAGAGAAAAAAAAGTAAAATTATTTTTTTAAATTTATCTTTATTGTTGAAGCATTACAGATGTCCCCCTATTTTCCACTATTGACCCTATCCAGGACACAGACACCCAGGCTTCACCACACTATTATCTGTTCTTTGGTTGATCTCTTCCTGCCAGTCCACCCACCCCAACCTTCATCTGAGATTCCTCAGACTGATTATGCTTCTATGTCTCTGGGTCTATTTTGTTTAACAGTTTACTTTGTTCATTAGATTCCATATAGAACTGAGATCACATGATACCTGGTTTTCTCTGACTGGGTTATTTCATTTAGCATAATGCTCTCCAAGTCCCTCCCTGCTGTCTCAAAGGATAAGAGATTCTTCTTTTTTAATGCTGCATAGTATTTCATGGTATAAATGCACCACAGCTTTTTTTTATCCACTCAGCTACTGATGGGCTCTTGGGCTGTTTCCAAATCTTAGCTGTTGTAAATTTTGCTGTTAAGAACATGGGGGTGCACATATTATTTCTGATTGACCCTAACTGCTGAGCTATATACATATTTGTATGTTCAGCAATTAATGCATGGAATTGAGTAACATTGTGGGAGATAAAGGCAAAAGTTTGAAAACAGAACACTTTTACTTACTGCAAATGAAGTTAGTCTCATCTGAATTATCAGTGCAATCATTCACAAAATCACATAGCTTGTCCTGTGCAATGCAGTGCTTGTTAGCACACATGAACTCTTGAGCAGTGCACTTCCTGTCTGGGCTGAGGAGGGGTGAGCAATCTTGAAAGGTAATGTCATCCACTGCTACATCTCCCATGTAACTGACACTGCGTTTTGCCCGAAAGATAATCTAAGGAAGGGAGGAAGGAGGGAGCAAGAGAGAGAGGAAGGAAAGGAAATGGAAGGGAAGGGATAAGGGAAGGGAAGGGAAGGGAAGGGAAGGGAAGGGAAGGGAAGGGAAGGGAAGAAAATCAGTTTCAGTTAAGCTGTCCATCATATGCAAAACTTGGAGCAAGCACTAAATACAACACTTGACTATAAGAATGCTGCATAATGAAACTGACCCAAAACACTTGGGGGTTGTTTAGATTTGTAAGAATGTGTGAGTGGCATCACCAACACCGATGCCTCCTGTGTTGATTGTGGGATAGGTGGCCTGAGCCCTGGCCGGAGGCACCAATCCACCACTGCTGCCTCTGCAGCTCCCAGATCAACAAGCCCTGTGCGTTTCTTGGAGCCTCATCACACGTGGAGCAACAGGCCAATCCAAGCACAGACTGTACCAAAGCACATCCTTCACTCTGCTTTGCTCAGTTCTTGCCATTCCTCAGCTCTGTCCACCCCAAGATATCAAATGTCAATACCACGAGGTTTTTTTATTGGCCACATCTTTGGAACTCACATTATTTTTATTTGCCTTTGATTACTGTATGTGATGAACACAATTCTCATGTGTACCATTGTTTGGTAGTGAGCTCCCACTTATGTGGCCTGCAATAGAATTAGAAGTGATAAAAATAACAGGAGTCAGTATAGCTTTCAGAAAGGCTAGCTTCAGTTTTTGACGTGACCACTGCTTAGAATAATAATGAACATAGTTTTTCATAGAACATAAAAAGTTTATTGTTTAGTGTCAAATTTTTAAGTGAAACTAGTTCAGAGTTTCTCTGCAGGCCAAATACAGATTTGTGTGTTAACATCAGAAATACTCCTGTATTCTAATGTAAATTTAGAACAATTAGAAATTAATTAACAAGAAATACAATTACCTCAGTGATTTTACACAAAATATTTATTGAGATCAAACACCCAAACACCTTTGACCAAATATATATATATAATTATTTTTCTTGAAAGAAATTATTATAATTTTGTTGTTGAAGACATGTTATGCTTCTATACTACTGTGGGAAAAGCTAAGTGCTTTCCTCTTAAGATGAGTGGATTAGAATAGTTGTCTCCCATTATAAAAATAAATAAAAAATAAAATACAATTTATATGTAAATTCCTATATAAATTTACATAAAAGGGATAAATTGTTTCTCTTCAGATCAAATGTGCTAAGAAAAACAATTTATAAGATTTATTAAGAGCTTGGAAGTGATTAAAAGGAGGTAAAACTGGAAAAATAATAATGACTACAACTTTTTTATAAGGTAAATTGCACCCTATAAAACTGAAAAAGGTGCTTTATCATCTGGATATATCTAAACATTTTTAAATACATGCTGGAATGTCCTGTGAATAAAAAATCAGATAACTACTATTACATTAACTTGTTTACCTACTATCCTTTAGACACAACCTCAGTTGCCTATCCTGTCCTAATGATCAAATCATCAATTACATCACAACTAGAGGCCCAGGGCATGATTAAAATTGCACAAGGAGGCTCCCACAGGGGGCTGGGACCCGCGCCTGACATACATAGCGCCGGCCACTGCATTGTGTCCTGTCCGCTGGGGTGGGGGCGAGCTCCGCAAGAGCCGCTGGGAAAAAGTCCCTGGCTGAAGCTTTGTGTCTGCTGGGGTGGGGGCAGGCGCTCCTGTGTGTTGTGTCTCCGCTCCAGGCTGTCCCAGTCTCCCTATGACCGCTGGGACTGGGGGTGGCATGCAGTCCCCTCCTGCCAATCTGTGCACGCAGCTCCTCCTGAGCGGTCCTGACACCTGGCTAGTTAGCATATTCCGTTAATATATATATATAGATAGATAGATAGATAGATAGATAGATAGATAGATAGATGCTCCATACAGTGTTGTTTAAGATTCCACAGACTTTATCAATAAATGTGATTAAACATTTTAAAAAGAGCAATGATATAGTTTTGGTAGAATGAAAGCAGGATTTTTTTTTTTTAATTTGGGAAACAATATAGAGTAGCAGTTGGATTATGGACTTGTAGATGACTTGCCTGTTTAAAGTTTGTCTCTGCTGTTTTGTGGTTATTTAACTAGAGCAGGTTACCTAACTTTTAGGTATTTCTGTATTCTAATCTATAAAATCTATACATATAAAGAGGTAATATGCTAATTGTCTGTTATGGTGTCCTAGTAATGAGAAATTTGCATATTGACAGACCAGCAGGAGGCTGCACACACAGCAGGGGGCGGGCGGCCAGGGCCAAGTTCCCAGGGGTCTGAGGAGAGCCCCTGACAGGAGCCCAGACTGCAAAGAGGAGGAAGCAGGCATGGGGAGCTCTTCCAATCCCCTGCATGGACATCCGACCCCAGCCCCACACCCCTGGGAAAATGGGGAAGCTGATGAGATGGGGAGAAGATCCAGCCTCCAGGGTAGCTGCAACTTGCACCTCCAACTCCCAGTCTCTTCCCCATCAGGGGCGCCCACAACAATAGTATGCCGGGACCACCCATCAGCACCCAGAGGCACCCGGACTCACAGCCCACTGCTGCTGGGCCACCTCCACTGGGCTGAGAACACCTCTCCTCCCTGCAACTCCAGACCCGGGTGGAGGCAGGCCTGAGTGGCCCCCAGGGTCAGACCCTTCCCCCTGATAGCAGCAGAAGCGCACTGAACCTCGCTGGGGGCA
Organism: Pipistrellus kuhlii; assembly: GCF_014108245.1. NCBI lineage: Eukaryota > Metazoa > Chordata > Mammalia > Chiroptera > Vespertilionidae > Pipistrellus > Pipistrellus kuhlii. Next base: position 109,164,386 of record NW_023425404.1, on the reverse strand, counting down.
ATGCTAAACTTACCCTCCTGGCCCAGTCCCCACCCCACTCCAGGAGATTGGAGCCCCACCCTGAGCAGGTAGAGCTGCTAAACAGCCATGTACAATTTAAAGAATGGCGCCAGGCGGGAAGGTTTGACAGTTACCTCCCCTTTGGCCACACCACCTCCTTGCATTCCCCCTAATGCCCTGCCCCCTGCCAGCACCTCCAGAAACAACCACTGTGACAGGGCTGCTGGCCAGCGTCCCCCCTCCAAGGCCTTGGAACTCTCTGCAAAGCTTCCATAGCTACAGCCCAGGAAACAATCATGGCCTCCTCCCCTAACCAGCACCTGCTACCTGAGAGGGTACTTGTGAGCTTAAAAATAACAATCTCTTCCTGTTTAGAGATCACTTACTTGAAACATTTCTAGGTTTATTAGCTCAGAACCTCCTCATGACAACCCATTGAGGTAGGTGGAGAAGAGATTACAATTCCCGTGGTATGTGTGTATGCGTTCAGAAATGAAGCTCAGAGAGGAAAAGTGTCAAGCCCAGTGGTTCCCAAGGTGCAGCACACGCCCCACGGAGGGAGGGAGGAGGGGGGGAGGGCAATTTGATTTTAAGTGGGGCAATTCGAGAATTAATAGTGAATTTTTTGCATTTCTTATGGTTGGGGGGGGGGGGCTCATCTACAGTGTATCCTATATAATAAAAGGCTAAGAGACAAATGAAGGAATGGTGGAATGACCAGTCACTATGATGCACGCTGACCACCAGGGTGCCCCTCACGGCTCCCGGATGCAGGCCAGGCTGAAGAATTCCCCCCTCAAGTGCACAAATTTTGTGCACTGGGCCTCTAGTGGCGATAATAATAGTATGTACCTCATCCAGTTATTGTGAAAACTAAAGAAGTATTTTTAAATTCATAGAATAGTACTTAGCACTTAGTAATTGTTATTGCTCTACTTGTAAAAATTATTATAATTAAAGATTCTGTTTAAATCAGAGTGCAGGTTACCAAACAAAACTCTGAAAATTACCCAGTGTTGAATCAGCATGTAATTTTTAAAGATTATCTTATACTTTTCCTCAATAATTAGAGCCATTCATCTTTCAGAGACTAAAGGAAATGATATCATAAACATGAACACTCACACTCTAGCTCCACTGCATATTATTTTGTTTTGCACATAGTAGGTGCTAATAAGCTTTCACTAAAAGAGTGATTGGATCACACACAAAAAGATTTAAACAACAAATTTCAATATATGAAATATTTAATTTATAATTTATTGTTGGTAGTTTTGTGGTGTGTGTGTGTGTGTGTGTGTGTGTGTGTTTTGTATGTGATATTGTCATACAAATATTCTACTTACATAAAATTAGTTAAGATTTCATTCCTGTAAGTGCAAGCCTATGTCTAGCAACAATGAAATATTTTACACATTGTTGCTAAGAATTTTTCTTGCCTCAGTTAAAAGATCGTGGAGGTTAAAAGGCAGAATCACTTAATAATATATTTCAGGATGTGCAAGGCCATTAAATTGCTTTCTAATATTTACTTCCTCAGGTTGAACTTATTTCTTAAAAATGTTCTAAATTACCTATAAATTTCCCATTAGAAAACTAGATTCCAATGAATCCAAACATAGAAGGGATTTATTACATCTATTTTTCCAAGAAATTGGGGACAATGCTGTATCAGTCGGGTTATACATCTGTATCTAGCCTGTGCTTTCACAGGAGCTGAGAGGGGCTGATCTATCAGACACAGCACACAATTGTAGATACACTCACTGAATGTTAACAGCAGAATTGGCTACTTCTATTGCATATACAGAGGATTAGAAATGTAATTATTAGTAAATATATCTTTTATCCAGAGATAAGTGATTCTAAACTCACAGAATTAAGCCCTGTGCAGTTATGGCTAATAGATATTTGCCTCATCTTCTAAGCAAACCCCCATTCTGCCAAAAACATAAAAAATTAAACCATACACACACACTTTCATGGGACTCTTGCTTTCCTGGCAATCCATAAAAAATAAAATCCATATCAAATATCTTCCCACATAATTAGTTTCACTTTAAACATTTTAATCTATGTTCTTTAATTATTTTACATATATCTTATCCTCCAAATAATATTATAGTCTATGTAAACACAAATACTAATACAATACACAATTTTGTTTCTCTCCATAATATTTTCAAATTAAGTGAATCTATTATCTCTAATGATTCAACAATACAATATGCTTTAAAAATATGTCCTTTTAATCAAATTAAAAATAATATAGTTATAGTCTCTTATAATATGCATATTTATAAATAGAGGGAGATGTTCTTTACATCTGCGAGACTGTGGAATGGAGTAGAATTGTCATTAAAATTAAACGTTCCCAGAAGCATGCTTGTCTAATTGGAGAAATAAGGACATTCTGAAATTTTAATTTCCTATGGAAACTACTATATATATTCTTACAAAACATCAGAAATGGAATGGGAGGATAAGACTATGAATGAAGAAAATAAAGAAGAAAATCACTAAAACTTACTACCCAAGTACTTGGATTACAAACCTGTATTTTTGAATGAATGCCTAAAAATAGTTCTACTTTTTTCCACTGTGCACCTTGCTGTCCACTTTGAGCCCACAATTTAGAGGTAACATTGTCTTTCTTGCTCAGTACCTGCAGAGATAAATCAAGTATGAAGTGCTGAAATATTTTTTCATGATAAATTTTAAACATGTAGGATTTTCCAAGTTTTTACTTTATTTTAATATCAACATGAAGTCCCTGATTGAAAAGCTGAGACAATTTTCATTAGATATCATTGTTTTCTATATAGCACTATGTCCCAGAGCACCTCACAAGCTTTGTGTAATAAAAGTGAGCATAATTACCTGTCATTCAAGTCCAAAGAAATCTGGACATCATTTAACTAAGAACTCTATGTTAGTTGTCTGTTTTTTAAATAAATTTATTGATTAACTATTGAAAGAGAGAGGAAGGGAGAAAAAGAAAGAGGGAGGGAGGAAAAGAGAAAGAGAGAGAGAGAGAGAGAGAGAGAGAGAGAGAGAGAGAGAGAGAGAGAGAGAGAGAGAGAGTCATTGTTCCACAAACTTATACATTCATTGGTGTGCCCTGAAAAGGAATTGAACCTACAAGCCTACAAGCTAGGGGTATATGGATGACACTCTAGTCAACTGAGCTACCCAGCCAGGACCTACCCCAGCTTTTAAAAAACACCTGACAGCAGTAACAACTGGAATTTTACATATTAAATAACATCCATGTTGTTGAAAAAGCACAAACTTACTAAATACTCTTTTGAAAATAATCTTCATTTTCTTGGGTTCAGTTGGGACAGTGACAGTATTACAGTGGGCGCTCAATTACTTTTAACAACACATGTGAGTGATATGAGCATGCACCTACTCATGCTGTGCTAGTAAGATTTCTCTATACCACAGCCTTGAAACTATACATTCTAATCAGTACTATATCCTCATTCTAAGGGAAAATTCAGATAAGTCTCAGTAGATAAATTATTAGGCTCCTCTTTGAAAAACGATACAAAATGAGTAATCAAGAGAGCAACTGAAGGTTAAGAGATCAACCAAAGGACTTGTATGAATGCATATAAGCATAACTAATGAACAGAGACACTGGGGGGGGGGGTTGTGAGGGTGTGTGCTGGGGGGGGTTTGAGTGGTTGGAGAGAAGTCAATGGGGAGAAAGGAGACATATGTAATTTTTTAATCAATAAAGAATAAATAAAAGGAAACAATCTTGGGAAATGCAGAACAAGTCCACATTCTAAAAGAACAGTCTCAGGTAGTTTTTTTAATCATCTTGTATAATAAAGAGCTAATATGCTAATTAGACTGAATAGCAAAACAACTATCCGGACGAATTTCCTTATGAAGCCAGGGCTGCGAGGGTTGAGTCCCTTGCATGAATTTTGTGCACTGGGCCTCTAGTTTCATAATAATACTTTTAAAAACAGAAGGTATACAAACCAAGAAATTATTGAGAAGGGTTTGTGATGATTTTGACTTTAAAGTGAAGGTAATTTTTAGTAGTTTCATTATCTTTAAAAAAAATAAGTTCAAATCGCTGTAGAGCTTTTAGAGTCTTAAGTACTAAATAATATGTGCCTAGCAAAAATAATTCTAAATTCTCAGTCTATAAAATTCATCATGTTATTGAAATCAAAAAAACATAATTTCTTAAAAAAATAAAAATCGTTTTGTGGACACTAGAAAGAATGTATTAGAAATAGAGCTTTGTATGAATATTATTCTATACTAGAGGCCCAGTGAATGAAAAATTCATGCACTGGAGGGAAGCGTCCCTCAACCTGCCCCCTCAGGAGCCCTTAGGGGCAGGAGGTGACCCAGTGATTAGGGGAAGGCAACATCTCTGCTGCTACCACTGCCAGTAGCACAAGCCTCAGCTGGCCCTGGTTACCTGAGCTTCAGGCAGCCCTAAGTGACTGGGAAACCACCATCTGAGGCTTGCCTGTGCCTCGGGCTGGCCCTGGGCAACTGGGGGACTAAGGGGACTGGGGTACTCTGGAGGCACATGCGTACCTGTATAGGGGAGGGCCCAGCCATGCTGCATGTCTACAGTCCCAGTGGGCCTGAGGGAACTGGGAGCCACCATCTTGTGGCTGTGGGCATCACCATCTTTGAGGGAATGCAGTCAATTAGCATATTCCCTTCTTATTGGCTGTGGGCATCACCATCTTTGTGAGGGCATGATAATCAATTAGCATATTTCCTCTTTATTAGATAGGATATAAATCACTAAGGAAAATGTATTCATTAACAAAGTAATGCAACATTTAGTGTTATTCAGCCATGCACAAAAATAAAGATCAGCTGTATTACTATTTTAACTATTTGATAGTTATGCATCTACTAATATAAAATCTTATCTACAAAATGAAAGCATATTTTAGATCATCACAACTATGAAATATAGTAGGAAAATTATTCTCATTTTTCTAGTGAAAAACTTATAATAAACATATTGTTTTGCCTAAAGATATTTTTTTAAAAATCAATGTAAAGCAAATGATAAATTGCAACCTCAATCAATAAGGCTATTAAAATACTTTCAGATTATTAAACATTCAACACATACATATACTGGTATACAAACAAGTTTACTTATAAATTGCTTTTGATAAGAAGTATCATCTGTAATAAAGAAGGAAATTCTTCTAAAATTCATCTATAAACTTAAAAGTGTTTCCAATAAAAACAGCAGTTTTGAAATAATATGCTTATCTAAAATTTTATTTGCAAAAATAAGTGTTTAATATGGCCAAGAAAATCCTAGAATAAGACAGCAATAACATTGGGGAAGGGGAAAACACCTAATATTAAAATTACAATCAAGCTACTGGGAAAGAAGTAGTTAAACAGCTGGTCTGCATTATATTTCTCTTTGTTGAGAAAAAGAAAGCAGATTACCCAAGTGCAATCTCCTTGCAAATGTCCTAAACACAGACTTCTTTGTAAATAAATTAATGGCATTCAGCACAGGGAGAGTCCTTATCTATGGCTGCCTTTACAGATATATCTCTGATCTAAAACTGCTCATGGTAAACAGTTCTGAAATGTTGGAATTCATTTCTTTCTGGGAAACTTTATACAAGCTCTGAGGCTGAGTAAAAATATAGATGCTTCAAAACACTGAGTTGGCTTCTATGTAAACGCTATCTCTATACATATTACAGACAAGCTGTATATTACATAAGGCATTTCCAATATGGTAAGACAGGCTCTATGAATGTGCATTCAGGTTCCAGAACCTCTCTCTAGTTAGTCTGTAGAACTTAGTTGTCTGAAAGAAACCCGGGCCCCATGGGGAGTTAGTTAACTCCAGGGATGGAACAGTGTAAAAATAAGATGAATCTAGAACTTCCTTTTGTCCATAATGAAATGAAATTCTCAAGGATGGAGGAGCTTGTCAAGGAAACATACCAGTCATCTTAAAAAGGGACTCCTATGACCAAATCTGTGACAATTTAAAAACCAACAAATAAGCAACAGATAAGAAATTGAATACAATAGGAATCCATGAATCACACTGAATAAATGAATTTAAAAATGAAGAAAAAATATTTTGGGATTTTTGTTGTTGGTGGTCTTCCAAAATAATACCAACTTATAGATATAGACAAAATAATGGAGTTGGAAAATCATAATTAGGTAATCATCATAGTAAAATTAAATCCATTAAAAATACTAAAGGATGCAAAAACTAGTGAGCAAAATTGAATCCAGGTCAGGATTTTACGGACTCTTCAAAATAGTTCTTTACAAAATATTTATTGAAAACAAAGGAAACAGAAGTACTGAGACTGATGGACATCATGTACTAACTAATGGGATGCATTATTAGTGACGCTAAAGGGAGGGGGAAAGCTTAACATTCAGCAAATCCAAATTTTGAAGAACGTTACAAAATAATTGAATTACAGTTTTTAGAATATCAGTTTCATAAAAATCTCAGGAAAATTGAGTGATCATTCCAGTTTGAAAGACACAAAGAAGAAATAACAACTAGGTGTGATATCTGATTCTGTATTAAACTGATTTTTCCCCCAATAAAGATGCTCCTGGGATAATGGACAAAAAATAAGATCTTTGAGCCAGGGTATATTGTCTGTGAGATTCTGGCAACCTTTTGTGAGTTTGAAAATGAAATCTGTTTTACAAAGAAACTATATGAAAAAGACTCCTGGAGAATGAACACCACTACTATAAATAACAGCATGAAGGATGTACATTCAATTTTTTACTAAAGAGTGTATAGTCATTTGCGCTATTCTCAGAACATTGTTACTGAAATTTAAATGAAATATTTCAAGTTAAAACTGTATTACACTGAAACTGTAAACTCAGGATACAGACCATAATTGTAAATTCAATAGTAAAAAAATATATATATCGTACTAGCCATGCAGATTCAATTCTGCTAAAATATTTTTCCAATCATACCATGTTGAAGTGTTAATAATTGTCCATTTTCACTTATTAATAGACTACATTTTGATACCCATAAATTATACCTTATGAATTTTTATATAACAAATTTTAAAAATGATATAATCTAAGCAATACCTGGAGAGAGCCAACGGTGGCACCATTCATGTAAGTCCAGAACACCAGGGTACATTTTGGTCCCGTGCGTGAAATGACAGGAGTGAGGATGTCAGCCTTGTCACCAAATTTTCCATTTGAGCTATCAGCATACAGGTACCACCCATCTGTGGTATTTCTAGGGAAGTATGATGTGTTTATAGGATAAAAAGAAAATAGAAAATCACAAAATATAGTTTGTCATTTATCATATTTTAACATTCTACAGTTTTTCCCGTAAGTATAACGATGTTTTATAGCGTAATGATGACTCATAACCTTCCACAAAAATAACTCTTCTATTTTGATTTTGAATACATGTATCAATTAGTACAATGTGTGCAAATTATGGTACTTCTGTCTAATCCCAGGTCTAATCTGTAATTACTTGGTTGATTTTTTTTTTTACAATGATACTGCCAATACTCTGAATAGCTGTATAGAGCTTCTTTTCATGAAGATTAAAATGAGACCCTGAAACAGTGAATGCCTTAAGAAGAGGCATTAAATAAATAAATAAATAAATAAATTTATAAATAAAATGGAAACTGGCTCAGGGTTCTACTCATAGATCTAAAAGGCTGTCAGGTTCAAATTTATTCTCTGTTAAGTTGGGTCAGTTTTACTAAGTTGGTAGATAATTTTAGAGTGTCTTTACTTTCTTAGATCCAAATTAAAGAAGAAAATAATGGTGGAAACAAATAGAAATGCAATCTTGCCATACAGGATAGTGTTTATGCCCCTACTTTAATTGTCAATTCAGAAAAAAAGAAAAGAAAAGAAAATTTTAAGACATCATTGGCAATACACAACTTTCTTAAAAGTTTAAATTTATTAGAGTGACATTAGTTAATAAAATTATATAGGTTTCAAGTGTACATTTCTATGATACATTCTTCACAATTTGAGCATTCTGGCATTCTTTCTTTGATTAATTAGATTTCTTACCACTTTCTCATCTAAATATGTTAGATAGTATAAAGTTTAAACTTGATAGTTATTGAAACCCCTTGCATTTAGAAAGTTTTATGATTTGATCAATGAAATGTGAGTCATTAATAGTAAATAGATAAAGACAGAAGTATTCATTCAATCATCATGTATTTATTGACTTTAAATTTAACTGTCTAAGGCACTGGGAATATGACTGTGAGCAAAAGGCACACAGGATTTAGCATCTGGCCTCATCATTTACTACATGGGAAAACATTGGGTAGGTTATGTAATCTCTCAGAACATACTTTCTTCATTTTAAAATGGGATAGTTCCATGTATGGTTTTAATAGAAATTAGAAATAAAGTAAGTGGAACATCTGACACAGTACCTGGTATATCTTATATAATTAATAAATGGTAGCTGTGATTTGAGGTTAAGAGTTTATCATCCTTGAAACCACAGAGGATATAAATTAAGATCATTTTTAAGAGATAGGATTTTTTACATTAATTTTTCTGAATTGTGTTTCAATGAGTAAGCACTTCCAACTTTGTTCCTTGTGTCTTAGTATCCAGATCTCCAGGGATACCAAGAATAAAGAAAACATGTAAATAATTCATTGACTTATAGATTCACTGAGATTCAGCACAATTTTAATAGACATTTCCCCCCCCCCCCAGAAATGGACAAGCTTCAAATAGAATAACTATTATGGTATCCAGTAGGTACTAGACTTATATTGTATACCCAAAATTAATATAACTTTTAATGTCAACTGTAATTTAAAATATTTTTAATTTCTAAGAAAGAAAGAAATACTAAGGACTAAGCAAAGCCAATATTACTCTATCAGATGTCAAGATCCATTATGAAGGTAGAATACTCAAGACAGCTTGTTATTGGAATAAAGACAGACAAGTGGGTCAGAGAAATGGATGGAATAGTTCTGAAAAAATCCACATATATTGTACACATGATTTACAAAAAATTTTAGATCATCAGAGCAGTGAAGAAGGAAAGGACAATATTTTTAGTGTGTACTAAATTAATTAGATAGCCATCTGTGAAAATAAGAAAAGTTGATATATATTTCACTGCATTTAAAAATAATAAATTCTAGGTAGATTGTACCAGGAATGTGGAAGGTAAACCAATGAAGCTTATCTAAGGCTAGAAACCCAATGCACAAAATTTGTGCAAGCGGTTCTGCCCTTACAAACATGGAGACTTGCCCCAACTTCACCTGGAAAGTAATTTGGAAGGACATCCAGAAGGATGTCCAGAAGGCCATTCAGCTGTCTGGTCTAATTAGCATATTATGCTTTTATTATTATAGATAATATAATATCTTTATAATGTAGAAATTATAGTTTCTTTAAACAATATATAAAAATAACCATAAGGAGTAACACTGAAAAACAGCTGAATTCAAATTAAGTATTTCTATTTTTAAAAAAATACCAATATGATGATCAAAAAGCCAGTGATAGGGAGAAAGCATATATACCACATTTCATAAATACAATATTTACTGATGGCCTACCATATAGTATGCACTAGCCCACATGTTCAACAGTTATATGTATATGTGTTGTTATACTACTAGAACATATTATGTATATATATATGCATATATACAAGCAAGAACTGGAGGAAATATTCCGAACTGTTAAAATGTTTATATCTGTGTTTGGGGCCATATATATTTTGTTTCCTATATAGTGCATGGATCAAAGTAGACCCTGAAAAATACTTGATAAGTAAATAGACAAGTGAGTTTAAAGTTAGTAGAGCACACATGGAGATAAAAGATGAAGGGAGTGGCAGAACTGCGGATTCAGATGAAATTCAGTTGACAAGTTGGTAATGTGTCCTAAGCTGGTGATAAACGAAGCAAAACAATACAAAACAATAACAGCAACAAATTTAGAAAAGACAGAGCAAAGCTAATAGATCTGGAGGCCGTGGAGGAATCAAATGATTAAAGGTCACAATTTTGGCAATGATAAAAAGCATCTAACTATGATTCAACTGGAGGTCCCTGTGTTTGTTTCCCAAAAAGTATACAATGAAAATAATAGTAATTTCCCCAATCCATTAGAATTAAAAAATATTCAGTCACTCACAAGAATAAATACAAAATAATTTTGTTATAATTATATAAATTATAAACCCCTGCAATACTCCCTTGCTGGCAAGGAAAAGAAGGGAGACATGACAGATCAATTTGAAGATTTCAAACAACAAGCTGCATGTGTGTGTTCATAGCACACTGTGAACATGGTTACCAGTGTAGCAGTATATCATGTATGCATTAACTCAGGGCGCATGATGTACGTACAATTCCCATTTGAAAAATGAAGAATTACACAACTTGTAATGAACACTTGCCTGTGTTCGAGATGAGATTATTCAACCATGTACCTATAAAGGAAATCAACTCCCCTCCTAAAATGAGAACAGCAAAAATGATCACACATACTGTGCTATCACCCATAAAATATCAGCATCTCTCTACCAGCCTTCAAATTATCTTTTCTCATATAAAGCATGAAGTAATGTTTTATAGAAACATACATTTTCTAATAAAACATATCATAAACCACATAGTAGTAAAAGTTGAAAGAAGTGTTACACATCCAGGTGTTACAAATGTACAAATCCATGGTGATAATATACAAGTTATTTATAAAGTCATTATAGCCTAAACTGGTTTGGCTCAGTGGATAGAGCATCAGCCTGCAGACTGAAGGGTCCTGGGTTTGATTCCGGTCAAGGGCATGTACTTTGGTTGTGGGCACATCCCCAGTAGGGGATGTGCAGGAGGCAGCTGGTCTATGTTTCTCTCTCATCAATGTTTCTAGCTTTCTATCCCTTTCCCTTCCTCTCTGTAAAAAAATAAATAAAATATATTTTAAAAATAAAAATTAAAAAATTTAAAAAATAAAAAGTCATTATAAAAAAGAGATCTGATTTATAGTCCATGCTATTTTAAAGAAAGTCTTCTAGGCCTCCTAGGTGATCAGTTTCTAAAGTCTTACCATTACACAGAGTAAGCAATTAAAATATTCTTTCTCTCCCCTCTTTATTTAAGAATCTCCTGGGTACTAAAATAAAGTTTTAAAAAATCCTCTTGCATGGACAAAGTAAAATATTTTTGAGTTAAGTCAATTGGCCTTTGATCTTGTAAATATACCAGATGAGGGACATATTCTCCAGGCTTATTCATTAGGTTGGGAGATATCTTTTGATTCATTATAATATTGTAGGCTGTTTTAACATAATTGATTGATATTAGCTACTAAGATTTATCATTAACTTTAATAGGTTCATGAGTAGCAGAAATACAAAGTGGCCTTTTTGCAAATGCAAGGTATCTCAATTTTAAAAAAGGACTTACAATTTTAGCAGAGTGTGTTTGGATTTCTTTTTCTTAGTCTCATGAAATAAAAATGAAGTAATTAACATTTGTTGAAATTTTATATAACCACCTGGGGTTTTTACCAGCTCAAAATTCAATAACAAAGGTACCAAGGCAACTATTTTAATTAAAAGTATCCACAGTTCCTGTTTCAATATTATATGACATTCACTGGAGAACAATTATTTGTGAGGCAAGTAGAAAAACATTAAAAAGTAACTGAAAATTTTAAAAGTTTAAGAAATTACACAGTTGTATTTATTTACCTTCTAATTCTAAAACAGGATTTTAAAATGCTCACTAATGTAAATATATTTTTTTTATAAAACAGATTTTCAGCCAAAGGGACACTAGCTTTTGAGATGTATAAAGTAAAATATTGTAAGTTTTTTAGATGAATCTTTAAATTAATAAGCCTTTAAATTAGGGAATATTAAATAATAGTTTGTCATTGGACACTCATAACAAACCTCAAAAGTGGAATTAATGTCATTACTACTTCTTGGATGGGATAACTAACATTAATAATTTGCCAGTGGTAATTCCCTTGAAGCCAGAATATTGATCCATCTATCTTCCCATGCTTTATATTCTAAAGTCATTCTCCTATAAGAGAAGTGTCTGAACAAGCAGCATCACCTGGGAACTTGTTTAAAATGCGAATTCCTGAGCCCTATCTCAGATATACTAAACAAAACTCTGGGGAAGGGATCAGCAATCTGTTTAACAAATTCTCCAGCCTATTCTGTACATGCTAAATTTTGAGACTCTGCCTTAAACCACTTACATTAACAGTTAAAATGGCATTTACAATCCCAAGTTACTAAATCAAAATGTCAATCCAAAAGAAATACATAGACAAATAGATATTCCACTTTTGTTTTTCTTTTCAAAATAAATACTCTGAGGAAAATAAATAACTATAAGATTAAAACAAACTTGTGGCACCTGCTTTTAAAGCAACTCATTTTCTTTTATATATTGAATAAAAAATAAGTCAGATATTCTAGTAAAAAAAGAAAAGAAAAAGCTAGTTGGGTAGCGTTTGGTTTGGAATTAATCAAATGTATTTAAGAAACCCAATACATAACATTTACACACACACACACACACACACACACACACTCACACACACACTTTTTGTTTTTAATGTAAACAGCTCCTCTAGAGTTGGGAGTTGTATAACAATTGTCTATTATACTGTTCTTGTTTTTGTTGTTTATTTATATCACACATTCCTAACATTTTTCACACACACACACACACACACACACACACACACACACTACACACACACACAAAACTGCCACATGGTAAGCAATCAAAAAATATTTGTCAAATGAGTTAATGAAATAAAATTGATTTTGAGAATCACTAGATAAGTGATAACTTCTAATAGAAATTTTCTGACCCAGGTTTCAACACATATTAGATAAAGTTATGAGAGATAAAAGGTATGATAAAACATTATAGAGATCAACAATCCAAGAAGACATAACACTCTTTAGTGTACATGAACCTAACAATAGAGCATCAAACTATATGAGGCAAAAACTACTAAAGAAATAGATGAATTCACTACCTTAGAAACTTCAACAACACTATATCAGAAATGGACACTTACAGCAGACAAAAGATCAGTAAGGACATAGTTAAACAAAGCAACATCACTAACTAACCACATATAATTGACACCTATAGACTACTTCATTCAACAACAACAGATTACACATTTGTCTCGAGCTTACATAAAGCATTCACATTTAATGAGGACTGTTAACCAGAATACACAAGTGATTCTTAAAGCTTAACAGTAAAAAAAAAAATCAAATAACTCAACTTAATTAGGAAATGGGCCAAAGACTTGGACACCTCACCAAAGAATATGTAAAAATGGCAAATAAGCATATGTTATCAGGAAAATGCAAATTAGGGCAACAATGAAATACTAGTACACACCTACAAGAATAGTCAAAATTTAGAACGTTAACACCACCAAATTCTGGAGAAAATGAGGATGAATAGTAAGTCTCATTCATTGCTGGTGGGAATGCAAAATGGTACAGCCACTTTGGCAGAGTGTTTAGTGGTTTCTTATAAAACTAAACATACTTTTACCATATCATCCAGAAATTATACTCCTTGGTATTTACCTAAAAGAGTTGAAAACTTATGTCCACACAAAAACCTGCACATGGATGTTTAGAACAATTTTATTCATAATTGCCCAAACTTGGAAGAAACCAAGATGTTTTTCAGTCGGGGAATGTCTAAATAAACTTTGGTGCATTCAACAATGAGATATTATTCATCGCTAAAAATAAATAAGCTAGCAAGCCATGAAAAGATGTATGAGAACCTTAAATGCATATTACTAAGTCAAGCCAATTTAAAAAGGCTACATACTGATGATTCCAATATGACATTCTGGAAAAGACAAAACTTATGGTGAGAGCCAAAAGATCTGTGGTTGTCAGCAGTTGTGAGTAGGGGAGCGATAAATAGGTAAAGCATATAAAGGATTTTTATGGCAATGAAAATTCTCAGTATATTACCAAAATGCTGAATAGATGGCATCATACATTTGTCCAAACCCACTTAATGCATCACACCAAGAGTAACTATGATGTGAAATATGGATTTCAGGTGGCTTGATATATCATTGTAGGTTCATCAATTATAACAAATTTGCCTGAATTCATTCTAGAGAATGAAGCAGGGTTCATAAGGAAAGGATCTACAGACAGACAGACAGATACACATTATAAATAGAAACAAGGTAAAAGATATAAAAATGCTTAATAAATTTTAACCTGTGGCACAGATGATATTGTTATTATTTTATTGATTTCAGTGTTAGACAAAAATAAAAGAGAATTATTTTAACAATATTAGCTAGCCAAGTTTATAGTGAATAGATTTGTTTATTAAGACTTTTTATCTTAAAACATCATATATAGAAACACACCCTTAAATCCCCTCTAATTTCCCTGGTGTATCTTACCAGTACTATCACTTTCTGTAGGTTCCCTAATATGAAAAAGCTTGAGAAGCACAGATATATCCCAGCCCCTTTCCCTATTTATTTGCTAGTAAATTTAGTTGTAGGAATATAGAGACTGAAAGAAGCAATGGGAGTGAGCAGAAGTCTTTTACTGTCTCAAAGTGTAACGTCTGTCATAGAGAAACAACTTCCCTGAAATACCTTCCTATGAAAAGCAGTTTTGCTTATTCTGTAATCTAAAATCAGTGTAAGACTGCTACTATACTAGGGAAAGCATATATATAAGGAACTAGTCAATGTAAATGGAAAATAAGCTTGCCAGTTATAAATATGCAAATGAGTAAAGGTTTTCCATTCATTTCTTGTTCCTTCAATATTATTAGGGTCTAAATTTAAATGCTTCCTGTATGTGAATATTCACAGCTGGAAATACCTTCCCAGATATCACAGGCTATGCTGCCTTGAGATTTTAAATACTTCCACCTTTGTGCCATTTTTTCTTTAAAGAAAAGCCTCTCTGTACTGAGCTAGAAATTAAATTAGTAATAGAATATGAGTAAGTACCAGCTACAGTGTCCAAAACTATCTATAAGCTGACCCTCAGATTTACGTGCTTGAGAGAGCAGAGGAGTTGATACTACCCTGTTTCCCCGAAAATAAGACAGTGTCTTATATTAATTTTTTCTCCCAAAGTTGCGCTAGGTCTTATTTTCAGGGGATGTTTTATCTTTCCATGCGCTAGGTCTTATTTTTGGAGGATGTCTTATTTTCGGGGAAACATGGTAGTTCTTAACCTCCTCACAATCATTTGTAAATGAGGAGATTAGTGTGCCATTACTGCCCTGTGCTTTGCCACCAGAGTTCAATAGCAGTATTTTAATGCCTTATATACTTTAAGGATGATCATGAATTATCTTTCTTTGAACTTTGCACTATTCCATAGCTTTTCTCATCAGCCATGATTGGTTATTTATAACATCACTGATCTGTGGTAGAAAGGTTGGAGCAGGTGAGTGGGGGGCACCAGACCAAGGCGTGATACCAGTCGCTGTCATCAGGTGAGCCTCTGGTGGTTACTGAAAATTCTTTGCTTTCGTATACCTGGCGCTCACACCTGCTGCTGGCTGGCTTGGATCCCACTCATACCCACTGCCAGCACCTGGCACTGGCCCCGCTGGCTTCTCCACCTCCCCTGCTCCTGAGGGGTGATTGGGATAGCAGCGATGGCACCAGCCCTGTCACACCCGCTCCTGGCACCAGCCCCAGTAGCTCTGCGCCATCAGTGGGTGTGAGCAGGGCCAACGCCATCAGCACTTGGGAGCAATGGTAACAGAAGCAGGGTGCAGATTGGTAGGGGACTGGGGAGAGGAGGTTGATGTGGGAGGGGCAAGGCAGTGGCATGGAGGATTGGCCAAGACCTGTCCCCATGCCCACCACAGCTCTGTGGCCCACAGTTCCTTTCAAGGTGCACAAATTCATGCACTGGGCCCCTAGCAATAAAATAAATAAAAATAATTTGTTTTTAAATCTACACTTTCTAATTAAGTTTCCAAAAGTGTTCTCAGCTGTCATGTGTCCTAGCTAACGGTGTGATTGTGTTCGGTTAGAAAACTTTGTGTTTAACTTCAAAGATACAGCAAAGTAATCCCTGGCAAAAGATTTAGATATCCACTTTAAAGAGAACATCATAAATTTTAATTCTAAGCCTAGTGATTTCCCCAAATAAATTCTAGATCAAGACATTTTGTGTCTTTTTTTTTAAGATATGTTTTGTTGATTTCAGAGTGAGGAAGGGAGAGGGGGAGAGAAATAGAAACATCAATGATGAGAAAGAACCATCAATCAGACATGCCTCCTGCATGTCCTCTACTGGGGATTGAGCCCACAACCTGGGCATGTGCATCGACCAGGAAAAGTTATTCATTTCAGTCACTGTATCCTTTATTTATGACTGGTTCTTTTATATGGTTTCTACGTACTTTTTCATGCTGTTGAAGTTCTCACTACATTCCTTGAGCAATCTTAAAACCATTATTTAAACTCTGTATCTGGTAATTTGCTTGTATCCATTTCATTTAGTTCTATTTCTGAAGATTACTCCCATCCTTTCATTTGGGAACTATTTCTTTGTCATCACATTTTGGATGCTTCCCTGTGTTTGTTTCTATCTATTATGTAGAGCTGCTCCATCTCTCTAATGTAGAATGGCCTTGTGTAGTGTGTCCTATAGGATCCAGTGGCACATCCTCCACAGTCACCCAAGCTGGGCACTGCAGGTGCACCCCTGTGTGGATTGTGTGCACTGTCCTGTTGTAGTTGAACCTTGATTGCTGTTGACATCACTGGGAGGAAATGATCCCCCAGGCCAGTGGGCTAGGAGGCTGGCCTTTGACTACAGTGGAGGAGCTATGCAGGAGTCAACTCTATAGAGCAGGACTTGCTTCAGTGGGGTTTTGGTGCTCACCAAGTCTGTCCCTTGTGTTGCTTATGGAGGTGATGGGGTTGAAATCTGTGTGTTCTGAAGCTGTCTGCTGGTACACTGGCTCTGAGCCTGGGAGGTGCAAAGTCAGCCTCTGTCTGTGCCCTGCCTGGTGCCACTCAGCACAAACTACAGAGTGATTTGTAGATGAATGCTACTTATGTTGGGATTGGAGATGCGCAGGAGAAACCAAGGTATGAACCAAGGTGAGCTGCCACTAGTGCTGGGCCGGGGCTACTTACCAAGTGGTAGGGGTACACAGAGGCCAGATGCTGCTAGTTTAAGGGATTTGAATAAAGTCCAAAGCAGGACAAGTGTGCCCAAAGCCACATAAGAGTGAGGAGCTGGGATCCAGGTCTCTCGACCAGTCTGGTCAGCTCAGCCCCATGATTTGTGCCACCCTCACCATCAGAATAGAAGTGGCATTACCTCTTTGGCATCAATGATTTCCAGTGGTATCAGGAAACACACTCTTTTGAAAATCATTACTCAATATAATAGAATGTTTCCCTCAAATATAATTTTTATTTTTTGTATTTCTTATCTGTTGTCTTATAAAATATCTCCTTCCCAAGTGATCTTCATTTCTGTTTGAGGTACTACCAGTCACCACGGCATTGAACCTGGAAATCAAGTATTTCCCTGCCAACCACTTGTGCTGAGTTATTAGGATTTTATATTATAAAACTAAGGTTTATCATTCCTTCATCATGATTGTAACCACATTTTGTCATTGGTGAATTTCAGTGTAGCTATTTAAAACCAGATCAAAATTACTTTTATCATTCTGTATTTTGTTTGTTTATTTATATTTTGTGCACTATCAAGCCTCTCATCTTTGTGCCCAGATAATGTTGTGCCTTTATTATAGTTCTTATATTCTGTTTTAAATGATACCTAATTTTTAAAATCTCTCAAATCTGTATTTATAAATTTTAAAATTCTTGTATCCCCTTCTGTTACTTGTTTAAATTTTATATAACATATATTTTTAAAATATCTTTTTGCATTTAAAATTTTAATTTAATATAGGGTCTGCTGATCAGAAAACAACTAAATGTGTTCATAGTTTTTTCCAATTACTGTTGACATACAATATTATATTAGTTTCAGGTGTATAACATAGTGATTAAATGTGTATATAGCTTATGAAGTGATCAACCCCATAAGTCTAATGCCCATCTGACACAATATATAATTATTACAATATTATGAATTATATTCCCTATTCTATAATTTACATTACTGTGACTGTTTTTCTAACTGGAATTTTGTATATTTTAAACCCTTTCCTATTTTCACTAAACACTTGTCCCTTCTGGCATCTATCAATTAGTTCTCTACATCTATGAGTTTGTTTCTGTTTTATATGTTCATTAACTTTATAACCCACATATAAGTGAAATTATATGTTATTTGTCTGCGTGCAAAAAATATCTCTTAAATTGCATTTTAACATGCCTATAAAAATAACATTCCTTAGAGGCTATAAATGATCTTATGAATATAGTTTGCACTTTTATGAAGCTATATATATAGTCACTACATTCTTATAGAAATTTGTCTAGATATATAGAGACAATTACAAAAAAATAGCAATGATGAGAATAGTTTTTAAAACCGATAATCTAATCTTAAACTTTATTATCCTAGAAACTGCATTATTTGTGGTGTTATGCTACAAATAAATATTTAAATATTTTAGATGCCTAAAGTAAACACCATCTATATATACTTTCACTTTTAATCTTATGATTGCAGAAATCTAAGGACTTTGTTAATTATTTTATGCTAAAAAATAATAAAGAAAATGAATTGCTTCATAAAAATGAAAACAATTAGAGTAAATAATAAATTAGTCTAATTAAAACAAAGTTCACAGAACTAGTATATTTCTAATGAGATCATTAAGTGATCACTTAAACTTCAACTTGTTCTCAAAATGTAATCCTATTTACAAAAAATACATGATATAGTATAGCATCATAAACTAAAAGATACACACATACACATATATGACAAAAATAACATCAAAAGAAGAGTGGAGACATTAATCAGGGCCTTAGATAAAACAATAATCAAAAATGCATTCTATAAGTTTCACAAAGTCACTGACATTAGATTATGAACTTAAAATCATAAAAGTAATATAATTCAAAGCTCAAGAAAACACAAAACTAAATCAATCCTATCTAATAGAAGAGTAATATGCAAATTGACCATCACTCCAAGACACAAGATGGCCACCCCCATGTGGACACAAGATGGCCACCACAAGATAGCTGGCAAGGGAGGGCAGTTGTGGGCAATTGTGGGTGACCAGGCCAGCAGAGGAGGGCAGTCAGGGGAGACCAGGCCAGCAAGGAAGGACAGTTGGAGGGGGGAAACCAGGCCTTCAGTGGAAGGTAGTTGAGGGGGAACCAGGCCTGCAGTGGAGGAGAGTTGGGGGATAACCAGGCCTGCAGGGGAGGGCAGTTGCGGGGGACCAGTCCTGCAGGGGAGGGCTATTGTGGGCAAGCAAGCAAGCAGGGATGGAAGTTAGGGGTGACTGGGCCAGCAAGGGAGGATAGTTGGTGGTGACCAGGCCTGCCGAGGAGGACAGTTAGGTGAACAGACTGGCAGGGGAGGGCTGTTAGGGGAAATCGGGCTGACCAGGGAGCAGTTAGCTGTCGATCAGGCTGGCAATGAAATGGTTATGGAGTGATCAGGATGGCAGGCAGAAGTGGTTAGGGGCAATCAGGAAGAGGCCGGTAAGTGATTAGGACCCAGCAGTCCTAGATTGTGAGAGGGATGTCCAACCACCTGTTTACATCAGACATCCTTCAAGAGGTCCCAGATTGGAGGGGGTGCAGGCTGGGCTGAAGGACATACCCCTCTCATACATGAATTTCATGCACCAGGCCTCTAGTATCTCAATAAAATTATATCATGTGCTCATATAGATTAAAAACTAATTGTTCACAAATATTTTTCATAAGGAATAGACAAGGTATAATTTAATTAATCATTTATTCAGTCACTTTAAAAAGGCTATTTTATTTAGCAAATACTGGTATACATCAATAAATCAATAGGTGTGTAACCAATAAGATAACTAACTGCATCTTTCATATACCTATTGTAATTTATCATGACATCATAATGCTGGGTATTTTCAAATGTCAGCCAGGTCTTTATATTGAGCATATGTTTAAAGCCAATTCTTATTAATACTAAAATCTTGAAAGGAAAAATCAATAAATGCTCCAAATAATATTAAATTTTCCCTGAAATATTTCTCCACAAGATGAAGAACTCTATATTTATCTCTATTGAAAAAAATCATGCCAAATCTGCTTGTTCCTTACATAAAACACTTAACCAGAAAGTCAGACTCCAATTCGCCAAGTTACAAACTATAAAGCATTTCAGAACAACAAATAGCTAGAAATTAAAAAGGACTGTGATTCTAGAAAAGGGAATAATTACCTTTGAGGGGGAAGTTATAAAAAAAAAAATAGTCCAGTTTTGTGAACACATACCCTAGAAGTTGGTAAAGGTGAAAAAGTTATTAAAGTTAGATCATCTTTCAGAGGCATCCCTGTATGAGAACCAGGGCAAGAAACATAACTTGTGTTTTTGGGTTATTCATATGAGATCTGAATTTCAGTATTTTTTATCAGTGTCTCCAAGTAATTCCAAAGTGCTGCCAATTTTGAGGACCTGCTCTTGACTAAACAAATGCGTCCTCTAAGTGTGGTTCCCAAACTAGCAGCATCAGCATCACCTGGGAACTTGTTACAAACATAAATTCTAGGGTCCCCCCACACCTACCTACTCAGACATTGTGCAGTGAACCTAAGATTTCTGTGTTACACAAGCTCTTCAGGTGATTTTCAGAACCACCAAACTGCAACAATCCGCAGCAAAGCAATATGAGTTCACCTTGATTGGCTTATATCAACAAAACCTCAATTTTGGAGAGTAAGAGAGAAGGGAAGAATGGGTTGGGGCTTTGAACATTTCTTGGTTTTTCTCTCCTGGTTGCCATCACTAGCACATTGCCTTTGTCTTCTCCCTTTTCTTCAAAATTATGTGTAGAGTACCAGTTTTACATCTCTCCTTCTCCTATGGCATGAAATTGGAATCAAGTCATGTCAAATCTTCCAAATGCTTGGCTTTTAAGTAAGAGAGATTCACAAGAAGATGGAGGATAGTGTTAGAGCACAGACATTAGCATCTGTGAGATCAGGATTTACAGTTTTCCATCTCTCAAGCTCACTAAGTAGAATGCCCACAGGCAAGCATCCTTAAGCCTTTGTGTGCTCACTTGTACTTAGCTTGAAGATAATTACACCACCCCCACAAGCTCACTGGGAGGACTGGACATGATTGTGTGAACAGCATCTACACCAAAACCATCACATAATAAACACTCAGTTAGGACTGCTTTCATTCCTAGAATGCTTCATTATATAAAAGCAACCACCATTCTTTTTATCAGGCCTCCTTGTTAGTTTTGTGTAGTCAAAAAGGACATGCAGGGGGACACAAACCTACTTAAATGTCAGAAGTTAATATAAATTTGACATTTCCCCGATTTTCATTAACAGCAGTCATTGTTTTACATTGTTCTTTGAAATAGTAAAATTAAAGGTAGGTTTTAAATATAAAAATAGACATAATTTATCTTTATTCTATTTAAATCTTACTACTAAAAAAATAAATTATCTGAGTCTTCAGAAAAAATTATTTAAAGAAATAATTGAATTAACATTTAATATCTTTCTTTAGCTGATGCATTTAGATTCTGAATTGGTATGCACATAATCTGTGTTATTACCTATTATATGCAAGACTATGCATGATTTTTAACACATACATTTCATGTATTTTTATAAATACTTTTAAAATAAACACTATGTTGAGAGATATGTATCCATTCATTCATGAAGGTATAATAGTTATTCTATGATATTCATTATTGCTAAACCCTGACTACAATTTTACATCCTTTTATTACTTGTCCTTAAAACTGGTAAAAAAAAATATAAACAAATCAACAACAACAAACAAACAAAAACACCACAAATTTTAGTCTAATCTGCCTATCAACCTTGATAGCTGAGATAAAACTACCCTTCTTAAATAATAATGTCATGAAGAACTTGAAGAATATTAGTTCTAAATATAAACTTTTTTTGGGGAAAATATAATATTAAGGAACTATATTTTGAATTTCATTATAAATACAGTTCTAAAAGGTAGACTTTGTAAGATCACTATAAATAGTACTTAGGAGAAAGTACTGTGCTAGACAGCATTATTAATAAATGTACCTCTGCTCCTACTTTATGGTTTAATTTGAATATCACATATACTCTTAGGAATAATTCATGTTTTTAGAGTCAGAGACATTTGGATAGTTGCATTAAAATCATATCATTCTGTAAATAAATGTCTCCAAAATACAAGCATCACATTTAAACAAAATCCTTCATGCCATAAAAAGATAGCAATCTTTATGCATATTTCTATGCCTACTCAGTGAGTAGACAACAAATGTAGGAGATAATAGAATCTTCTTTTTTGCTCTACTAAGCTTACTTTATACTTTACACTGAGCCTCATATAGACCTCATTAATTTTGTTCAAGTTATTTTAGTATCTCAAAATTCACACACACACAAAATATTAAGTGCAAGGTAGTGAAGTTTTTTGAAACAGAAGTTTAAAAACCAAGTTTTATGAAATTCCTTACTGATAGAAAATATTACAATAAATTAATAATGTTTATAATGAAGATTAAAATTTCAAATAGAAAATGAAACTAAACTGAGCAGGTACAGGCAAAAAAATATTCCCATTAGAATACAATTAAGAAGTCTGAATTCAGATTATAATAAAAGATGCATTTAGCTAACTAGGAAGACACTTTATAAAGCCATCTGAAAAATACAACACACAAACATTTTTCAGACACTTTTCTTAGCATTGGAATTTAGAAAAAAAATTCAGATCAGTGGATTCTATAATAATAATAATACCTTAATAGGAGAAAGAAAATAAACACACATGGATGTATACAAGAAACAATTGATGGAATTAATGTTAAATATCCAAAAAGTGAAGACAGTCATAAAGAATATGATTAAATCAAATAATAGCTCCAAAATAATAAAAAAGAAAAAGTAATGTCCTTTACATCTTCACCTCCCCACCCTGGACTTGATATAGCTTATTTGACAAACATTCTAAAGTGTGAATGATAGAATTTTCTTCCTGGAATATTGATCACAGCCATATATTTGTTCCACCATCCCTAGTAACTTCTAGTCAAGGTTCTCATATGATTTAATTCTGCTATAAATACTCAGTGCCCTTAAGCCTTAATGTAATGGCATTGCTTTTTGGGAATCTGTAATGTCATTTTTTAGACATATCCGGCTCATATTTTCTTACACTATCTTTCACTGCCTTCAAAGATGTGATGTCAACCTCAGAAACAAAAGTTACTTTTACCCCTTTCCTAAAGTGATAACTTGTTTTCATCTTTTCTAAATGGCAACCCGGTATTTTTGTGAATTTTTATATTTCCTTTCAGAGACCTGTTCTGTTCCCTTTATGCCTGATAATAATTCACTGTGTACTATGGTGAGAGTGTGTAACAAGCAGAGCAGAAAATTCTTCTGTAGTACACTAGAGAAGCTATCATTCATGATATGGTAAAATAATAATAATAATAATAACGAAATTGCCTCTGTTGACCTCCAGCTTATGGTCCAAGGAGGTAATTTACATGATAAGGACTTTAGTTTTCCAGAGATTTTATTTCTCTCTAGTTCATGTCAATAAACACACTTCAATTATTTCAGCTAATTTTCTTCCAGCTTCCCCCCCCCCCCAATCCTGTCTACACTCATGTACCAGATTTAATTTTAATTCACTTCTATTATCTTATGATTCATTTGTATAAAAAACCTGAAATGATTCCTGTGTGCCCCAACTGCTCCAACTGCCACCATTCCCCTCCCCCAATTGCCAATGTTAAACTCCTCGGCATAGTATTCCAGGCTCTCTGCAATGTGACCCAACATTCTCTTCTACTGGTAATCTTAGCCACACTGTAAGAACTACACATTCAGAGATTGTATTATGAGACCTACACTTTGATGGTTGTTTTGCATGCATTTTCTTGGTTGTGACTGACAATAACCATGTTAAATAAATACTCCTGTGCCCATTTTTTCAGATGATGAAACTGAAATGCAGTTTACACCATCACATAGGTCCACATAGCTAATAAATACTGGATCTGGGTTAAAATCTAGTGTTATTTAATTTCAGGATTTGTGCACTACAGTAGGCTAAATAATGGTCTCCTAGATATCAGATTCTAATCCCTAGAACCTTGTAATACCTATTACCTTATATGGCAAAGCCTATGCAGATGTGATTAAATTGACAATCTGAGATTGAGTGATTAACCTGAATAATCTGGAAGAATGATAAGTAGAATCAAAAGTGTTGGGTTTGTGTTTTTTTGTTTGTTTTGTTTTGTTTTTTACAATAGTAAGGCAGAGGGAGAGTTGACAGAGATGGAAGAGGCAATGTGACCATGGAGGCAGAGAGTAGATTGATGTGACCACAGACCAACGAATGAAACAATCACTAGAGACTTGAAGAGGCAAGAAATAGGTTCTCCACTAGAGAGAGAGGAGCCCTGCCAATACCTTGGTTTTGGAACTGTGATACAGATTTTATACTTTTGGCTTCTAGAACTGGGAGAAAATCATTTTTTGTTGTTTAAAGCCACCAAGTTTTTTATTTTTTAAATTAATTAATTAATTAATTTTTACAGTATACATAACACACTAATACAGGCACTGAGCTCTGCTCTAAACTGCAGTCTTGAGGACAACCCTTGGTTCCCAAATCAGAATGAATGTGAGAAAGAATTAGAGAGTAATGACCAGAGGTCTGGGTTCAAATACATGACTTCCAAGTCTGTAGTGGCCTGAAAAGGAAATACAAACAATCCAAAACTAAAGGAAATAAGGTAACTCAGAGGCTGGGAATATTCTTAAAAAACAATGCATGAAATGAGAGTTGGAGAAGCATCAAAGAAGACTTGAGCAAAAAATAGCCCTAAGTACTTATTTTAGTTTCCCTTATTTTCACATAGTAAAAGGAAAACTGGTGGTTGAACATGGTAGGGTCAAGTGATTATGTCTGAGGGAGAAAAGCCCATGTATCAGCAAGCTAGTAAGACAAGTTTGATGAATATAGATAGTCACATGGATTCACATTGGAAGAATTAGTATTGTTAAAATACCCATACTACCCAAAAGAACCTACAGATTTGATCCAATCCCTATCATTTTTTTCCCAAAGAAGATATCCAAATGGCCAACAGATATTATACATGCAATTGTGCTTATTATCACTAATTATCAGGAAAAAAATAAAAAACAGTGAGATATCACCTTACACCACTAAGGATGGCTATTATCAAAATGTAAGTGATAAAAGTTGGGGAGGAAGTAGAGAAAAGAAAATTCTTTTACACTGTTGGGGGAAATGTAACTTGGTATAGTCATTATAAAAATAGTGTGAAGGTTTTTTTTAAAAGACTACCATTTAATCCAACAATCTCATTTTGGGGTATATTTCTGAAGGAAATGAAATCAGTATCTAAAGAGATATCTGTGCCTCCATCTATGTTCATTGCAGTATAATTTACAACTAGAGGCCCAGTGCACAAAGATTCATGCAATAGGCCTTCCTTCTGCTGGCTGCCAGCATAGGTTTTTCTTCCAGCACCCAGGATCCAGGCCTTCACTCTGGCTGCTGCTTTCAGTGTTTGCTCCAGCTGGGGCCTTCAGTTTTCTCCACTCTGTCAGAGAGCCTCTTCTGTAGCTCCCTCTGCTCCCTACCCTCCCCCTTGTAGCAGGTGTTCCACTCCACCCAGCCACTCTGCATCTGCATATGCAAATTAACCCATCATCTTTGTTGGGTTAATTTGCATACTTACTCCTGATTGGCTGGTGGGCATTGCAGAGGTATGGTCAAATTTCATATTTCTCCTCTCCTAGAGTAAATAGCAAAGATTATATAAAGTATCAACATTTCCATCAATGAATAGATGAAGAAAATTTTATACATACATATTTTCAACTGTACCTTAGAAACACCTTCCAGTTGCAATGTAATAGATGAAACTTTGAGGGCATTATTCTAAATGAAATAAGTCAAACATAGAAAGACAAATACTGCATGATCTCACTTACGAATGGAATCTATAAAAACCAAACTATAGAGATAGATGGGAGAAAAAATGATGGTTGCCAGATGCAGAAGGGACATAAAATGAAGGAAATAGTTATCAGATGAATAATTTCTATATGATATACAGCCTGTTGACTATAGTCAAGAATATGGTATACTAGAAAGTTGCTAAGAGAGTAAATCTTAAATGTTCTCAACATACACACACACACACACACACACACACACACACACACAGGAACTATGTGAGGTGATGGACATGTTAACAAACTTTTTGGAGTATTAGTTTTATAATATATACATATGCCAAATCATCGTGTCATATACCTTGAACTTACACAACATTATATTTCACTTATATCTCAATTAATCTGGGGAAAATATCACTCTGGGAAAAAAATAATAAAAATTTATCAAGAATATAATTGGTAGAAGTAACTGTACAACCTAAGAATTCTGAGATGCAAAAATATAATAAAAAGTAAGAAAAGGCTAATAAAAATGGGTTAAATCACTACAACATTCAATAATGGAAAAAACCTCCCTCAATGCTTTAAAAGATCTTATAAATCAATAAGAAAAAAACATACACAAGCACTAGAAACTGAAAACCAAGCAAAATAGCACAAATAAAAACTACACATATACACATCTACACATTCATACCCCCCCCACACACACACACATACAGAAATACTCCTGAACCAGACACAAAGAAAAAAAATAGGTTACCCTCATTAGTATTACAAAAATGAAAAATATACTGTAAGCTGCTACTCTAACCTGTCAACTGAAAAATATGAAAAAAATAAATACTCAGTGTTTGGCAAGCATACAAAAAAATAGATACCATCATATGTGCTGTTTGCAAAATGGTACATTTTTTAAGAGTAACTTAAGATTATAAATCAAATATTTTAAAATGTAAATATTACCTAATATAAAAGTTCAACTCCGTATGTTTTTACTTTCATGATATAATCTATAATATGTACAAAGTTGTATATTATTCAGTAAAGACTGATTACATTTCTGTATAACCAAAAGCAACTCATACATCAACTAGAGAGGAGATGAATTAGTGAATTATGGTGCATTCATTTAATGGAATACTATTAAAAAGTATGGACAGAGTTGCTTATCGATTGTATATAAAATAAAAAGTGGATTAGAAACAATGTGGTTGAATTTGTTACCAGTTAGCCAAGAAAGTCAGACATCATGAGCTGAAATGGTGCAGTTGAAGGTGCTTGACCATAGAGGCCTGTCAGTCTCACCTGGGAAAGGGGTAGACCCATCAGAAGTCTGAAAAAGGTTTGGAAGTTGATTGTCTGTTTTGGAAAAGCACCAGATTATAATCCCAGGTGAACAAAGAAGCGCTCTCTCTCTCTCTCTCTCTCTCTCTCTCTCTCTCTCTCTCTCTCTTTCTTTTTCTCTCTCTCTCTCTTTCTCTCTCTTTCTCTCTCTCTCTCTCTCTCTCTCTCTCTCCCCCCCCCCCCTCTCCTGACCTACGCTTGCCCTGTTGGTTCCTGTAACAGGTGACTTTATGGTCTAGTGGCCACGGAGGGCCCACAACAGACTGTGTGGGATCTAAGGTTTAATATGAAGAGAGACTCTGGACAATGCCATTGTTTGAACCTTACTGAAGACATGGTTGGCTTTTTCCATGGTGGGATGGAGGGAGATAGGACATTGGGAACTCAGGAAGAGAACTCTTTCATTTTGCATCACAAATAAACCTTACCACAGCACAATCTCCCCTGTGTAGGTCTCTGAAATGCTTTTTTTCCAATCCTGTGGAAGAGCTTGATTACAACCAACAACATTATGAACCTAATTGCATTAAAATATATATGCATAAATGTACAATGCTTTCATCATGGTAGAAGGATTTTGCTTGATGCTGTTTATTATATATATAAAACATTTTATGGTTAAAAATAAATTTATTCTTTTGTGGTTAAAAAACAAAGGATTTTTGAAGAAACAAGAAATTTAAGAAATTCTTAAGGAATCAGTATATGGTCTTTACCCATAGTATTATTTTAGTTTATTTGTATTATAAAAAAAAAATCCAAAGACAAAATCTCTCCAGGTGTTATTAAAGACAAATAGACAACCAAGATAGACATGTAGAACAGACAAATTGTTATCTGACCCTCCACAGCAGACTTCTCTTTCTTGTGTAACCTATTACTGAGCTCTTCACTTCTGGTCATTTACTTGCTGCTTCCATGTCTGATTAAGCTTTTTATTTCAAGATCAGATGTTCAGGAAATACATCCCTAACAGACAAATTGTATGCCTAGATGCAAAGCTACCTATGCATCTTCTAGGCAATAAAGATCTTTTATTTAAGTAATTGATGTATCTGCATAAATCACTATATCAGAAGATCATGTTGTTGCAAAATATTTCATTTGTGAGCTAGTATGTTAGTATTTTCAAGTGCATGTCATAATGTAGAACTTAAGTCTAACTTATCTTTACTTAATTAGCTTAACAATAACCCACAACCTTCGGACCAACTTATCTTTACTTAATTAAATAAATATTTTTCTCTAGATGTTGTATAACAATTCTGTGCATACCAATATATTTACTTAATTTTAGTATGGTTACAGAAAAAGCATATTTAAGAACTTATATAATGAAAATAAATGTTTATTTTTAAAAAAATATATTTTATTGGTTTTTCATAGAGAGGAAGAGAGAGGGACAGAGAGTTAGAAACATCGATGAGAGAGAGAATCATCGATCAGCTGCCTCTTGCACGCCCCTTACTGGGGATGTGTCCACAACCAACGTACATGCCCTTATCCCGAATCAAACCTGGGACTTTTCAGTCCGCAGGCCGATGCTCTATCCACTGAGCCAAACCGGTCTCGGCAAAATGTTTATTTTTAATGCAATTGTAACCATGATATAAATGTTATTTATTACTAAGCTGATTTTTGGTAACATAATATAAAATCATACAGAATATTATATTCTTGAAACCTGATCCTGAATAGCAAACATTCCATCTAAGCACATTATTTTAGATATGGTTTACAAGTGTTTTCAGCAATGATTTCTCTTAACTTTTCTGTTTTCAAGCCACTATAGTTAACTTTTAAAATTACTTAGAGAGCAACCAAAGGATTTGTATGCATGCATATTAGCTTAACCAATGGACACAGACACTGGGATGGTGGGGGCTTGCCCAGGGTGGGAATGGCTGGGGGTGGGGGGGTGTCAAGTGGGGAAAAAGGAGACATATGTAAAATTTTAGGCAATAAATAAAAAATAAAATTACTTATCAAGTTAAATACTCTGAAATAAAATAAAAATTAAAGAGGTTTAATTCATTAAATCAAAACAAATTATTAGTATATATGCAGATATAAAAAACAGATGCTTAACTCAAGAACAACCTATAATAAAAGCAAATTTTCTTGTGCTTTAAGAGGCACAATTATGAATTATATGCAGTCCTGAGGCAACACTGCTAAAATGCCCCTTCCCACAGGTATTAAAACAGTTAAGAGAAAAGTGCAATGGTTAATTTAGATATTGGCTGTTTGCAGTTTTATTTTTATTTCAATAGATTGTTTCAAAAGGCTGTTATTTAACCATTATTCAAGATTTATAAAACTGAATCTTTTAGAAATTATGCTAGAAGAGCGATAAGGCATCTAAATTGGCCTATAAAATATTACCTTCTTACCAGAGAAGGCTTTCAGAAAGCAATAATTCTGGTATTTCATTTCTAAGAGACTAAAGCATTGAAAATTGTTATTTTTGCAGAGCAGGACATATGAAAATATTTTCAGTTTTACTGAAATTTTCTGCCACATTTATATACATCACTTAGATACATTATTATATGCCTAGTTATAGCAAAGAGACAACTTGCATTATCTATGTGACTTCTAGTTCATGATGTCAAGCCTAGACAAAACTATACTGATAAAAGGATAATATGCTAATTAGACCAGGAGACCTTCCGGATGTCCTTCTGGACAAAGCCATGGTGGCAGGGCTGAGGCAGAAGTGGTTAGAGGTGATCAGGCCAGGAAGGGAGGGCAGTTGAGGTGATCAGGCTGGTGGGAGGGGAGGGGTAGTTGGACGAGCAGGCCAGCAGGGGGGCCAGTTGGGGGCAATGAGGTCAGCAGGGGGGGGGGGAATTGGGGGAAAGCAGGCCTGAGGGGGAGGGCAGTTGAGGGCAATCAGACTGGCAGGGGAACAGTTGGGGGCAAGCAGGCCAGCAGGCAGGTGAGCAGTTAGAAGCCAGTGGTCCCAGATTGTGAGAGGGATATCCAACATCCCACAAGGGGTCCAAGATTAGAGAGGGTGCAGGCCAGGCTGAGGGACATCCCTGGTCCCCATGCACAAATTTCATGCACTGGGACACTAGTGCATAATATAGAGAGAAATATAGGTGCATTTGCCACAGTGTATACCTGAAAGATAATGCTCAATGTTATACATAAAGAGAAAACTCTAAGAAAAAATACTTCTACTTTATAAATAAGCAAAATATGAAAGAAAACTGTGCTCATCTAATCAGTATTTTTAATGAGTGGCTCATATTCAAATGGTTTAACAATCTATAATCAATCCCTAAATTCCAAAATATTTTAAAACTAGAGGCCCGATGCATGAAATTCATGCTTGAAGCGGGGGGGGGGGGGGGGGGGGTGGTGGTGTTTGTCCTTCAGCCTAGCCTGCACCCTGTACAATCTAGGACCCCTTGAGGGATGCCCAACTGCTCACCAGGATTGGGCCTTAACAGGTAGTCAGATATCTCTCTCATAATCCAGAACTGCTGGTTCCCAACTGCTCGCCTGCCTGCCTTCCTGATTGCCCCTGTTTCTGCCGGCCAGCCTGATCACCCCCTAACCACTCCCCTGCCAGTCTGATTGATGCCTAACTGCTCCCCTACCAGCCTGTTTGCCCCTAACTGCCTTCCTCTGCAGGCTTGATTGCCCCCCAGTGCCCTCCCTTGCAGGCCTGGTCCCTCGCAACTTCCCTTCCCTGCAGGATCTTTGACCATATAGGGCAGCCATCTTGTGTGTTGGAGTGATGGCCAATCTGCATATTACTCTTTTATTAGATAGGATAGAGGCCTGGTGCATGGTTTGGGACCAGCTGGTTTGCCCTGAAGGGTGTCCCAGATGAGGGTGGGGATTCCCTTGGGGTGTGGGGCGGCCTGGGTAAGTGAGAGGTCTGTGGTGGTTTGCAGGCCAGCCATACCACCTGGTAACTCAAGCAGAGGCCCTGATATCTTGGGTTATTTATCTTCTACAATTGAAACTTTGTAGCTGTGAGTGGAGCCAAGCCTCCTGCTTGCTCCTTGGTGTCAGCCATTTCTGTTGGGATTTATGTATCTTCTATAATTGAAACTTTGTAGCCTGAAGAGGAGGCCAAGGCAGGCCACAGCTTCAGAAGCTTAGCTTCCTCCATCTCCAGTAGCAAGCCTAGCCTCCTGCTTTTTTTAGCTTCATGGTTGCCACCCTTTCTGTTTGGATTTATTTATCTTCTATCACTGAAATTTTGTAGCCTTGAGTGGAGGCCTAGGCCAGCAAGGGCAGGCAGAAAGCTTGGATTCCATTGCCAGGGAAACTCAAACCTCCCTCCTGCTCTCTGTGGCTGCAGTCATTTTGGTTGGGTTTATTTGCATACTTGCTCCTGATTGGCTGATGGGTGTGGCTTGTGGGTGTGTGGCGGTACAATCAATTTGCATATCACTCTTTTATTAGTTAGGATATCTTTTTTCCCAGATAAAAATGAGATTGGTACACTTTGTTTTGATCCAATGGAAAGAGAGGGGTCATTTTGATTAGAATTAAAGAAGAGAAAACATAGGCAAAAGGTTTGAGAAAAAAAAGTTGGTTATTATGCAAAGAATGAGGCAATATAGAGGGTATCTTAAAATTATGTGTCTTTTAGAATTACTCAGAGCAAAAAGTTTTCTCCAAAACTGTTTCTCAATTATAAAAGTTACTTTAGAGCACACAAATTCTATTTTTATTTTTAAATGCAATTACAAAAAAGGATGTTTTTATTTCATTGTTTGAACTGAACATTTTGTAAATTTTAAAAATATATATATTTTTATTGGATTTCAGTAAGACAGGGAGAGGGAGAGGGAGAGGGAGAGAGAAACATCAATGATGAGAGAGATTTATTGATGACCTGCTTTCTGCATGCTCCACCAGGGATGGAGCCTACAACCATAGCATGTGTCCTGACTGAGCATCAATCTGCCCTCTCTCCTGATTTATAGGTCAATGTCAACCACTGAGCCATGCCTGCTGGCTACAATTTTTTAATTAATCATGAAAGTTAATGATCAATGATATACATATAAAGAAAAATCTAAGAAAAAATACTTCTACTTTACAAATAACCATTCACTACTTTCTCAATTTTTTCAATTATCAATATATATGAAAGGATATACTTAAGCTCTCCCATTCTATAAATGAAACTTCCATCTTTTATAGCACTGACCTAGGGTGAAGTGATGGGGCAGAAATTTGGGAACAGCTTTAGTGATTAGTTCCTCAGACATATGTTTGAAATACAGTATCTGTCACTTACTTTGTATGGTCCACCGAGGGCCTGTGGTTTTCTTCCCCCTGATGAATACCGCTTCCATTACCAAGACCCCACCGGAATGTGTTTGAATCTTGAATTAAATTTTCAGGGATTGGCTGGTACCATTTACACAGGCTTCCTTTTTCAAAGCTGCAAACTTCCATTACTAGAATAAAGGGAACAAAGACAAGATGAGCTAATTAAAATAAATGTGTCAGTAAATGGTGATTTCTATCTTCATTACCACTTTCTTACTTTGGATTTTTTGGGGTTTTTTTTTTTTAGTTATAATGTAACTTTAACATAATTAAAATAAGTAGGCAAATGAGTTGTGTAATTACTAGAAGAGTTTAAAATAATTTTTTTTATTATATTCAAATTAGAGGCCCAATGCATGAAATTTGTGCACAGGTGGGGAAGGGAGTGCCCTCTCTCATGCCAGACTGCACCCTTGACTTTTCAAACAGGTGAAAGGCATCTTGCTGCTGTATGGACAGCTACATTTTTTGGCCCTGGTTGTAAAAAGTAGTACATAACATGATCCTTCTGAGGCAGTAGTACCATTTTCTCATTTTGTGGGTGGAAAAACTGAAGCGGAGAGAAGTTAATTGACTTTGTCATACAGTTGTAAGTGTCAGAATTAGGGCTGACCACAAAATGTGAAAGCCAGAGTCCATGCATGTCATCGCTGCATCATCCTGGTTTTTCAATATTAGAGTAGCCTTGTCAGGTTTTAATTTTTAAATCAAATATGTTCCCAATATATAGGATAGGGTCCCTAGGCCTGGCTGGTGATCAGGGCCAACTGTGGGCAACAGGCGGGCGGGGCGATTTGGCGGCCTCTGCTGGCACCCAACTTGGCTGGCTGCCTGGTGCCATCCACTAGCTGGCCCCACTCCCCAATTGCTTCCACTGTTTGCCTACCTCTCAAGGGGGGGGGGGGGGGCGCAAGGGGGCAGATGCTCAAAGCATCTGCATTGAGCATCTGCCCCCTGGTGGTCAGTGCATGTCATAGCCACCAGATGTTCTGCTGTTTGGTTGATTTGCATATTAGGGTTTTATTATATAGTAACTGAAATACTGGGAATAAAGACTCTGCTTTCATGAAGAAATGAGATTTTAATTAGCTCCTAAAGCAGCAACTTAAGCATTGCCAATCTCTTCTAACGTAACATATATGTTGCTTTCATAACCTCCAAGTTCTGATAAGCCTGTTCTTTTTCCACAGTAATATTAACAAAGCTAAACTTTAGCCCAGTCTCTGAACGGATTTTTTCAAATTTCAAATTAAAACTCAAAACAATAAGATTTACAATAACTTTTACATTCAACCTCTTTGCTTAAATTTTTCAATATTCTTATAATGACTATATTTTAATATTACACAAAATTACAAGTCCATTTTTTATTTTTTATTCAATATCAATAATAAAAGCATAATATGCTAGTTAGACCAGACATCTGAACATCCAGATGTCATTTCAGACGACCTTCCCAACAATGCCTCAGCAGCAGGGGCCAAGGTAGAGGCAGTTAGGCGCAATCAGGCTGGTAGGCAGAGAGGTTAGGAGCGATCAGGCAGGCAAGAGAATGGTTAGGGACAATCAGGCAGGAAGGTGAGCAGTTAGGGGCATCAAGTAGTTAGGCACAGTGGTTAGGGGCGATCAGGCAGGCTGGCAGGTGAGTGGTTAAGAGCCAGTGGAATTGGGCCTAAACTGGCAATCTAACATCCCCCACTGGGTCCTGCATTGCGAGAGGGTATAGGCCAGGCTGAAGGACACCCCCTCCACGAATTTTATGCACCAGGCCTCTAGTATTTAAATATGTTTCTATTGATTTTAACAGAGAGAGGCAGAAGGAAAGAAGAGGAATTGAGAGAGGAACATCAATGAGAGAAAAATATTGACAGATGCCATGACTGGGAATTGAACTGGTGAACTGGTGACATCTTGGTTCAACTGAGCAACAAGTCCTCTTTTTTTTTTTTTAATACATAGGTTGTATATGAAAACTCCCTCTCTTTCTCTCTTTCTCTCTTTTTCTCTCTCTCTCGTCATGTGTCTATCAATCTTGTATGTGTCCTGAACTAAGACATAAATTTAAAGACACTTACTGCTTGTTAAGCATGATAGAAGAATATATCCTAATTCTTCTATTATAATTTTCTATACAAATAGCTTAAATATCGATATAAAGAAATGGCTCAAGGCAGTTGAAAATTTCTAACTAGGACACTAGGCCATGCTACTTAAAGGTTATGCTAGAATTTCCTTATCTGTTTTATGACTACATTTAATTAAAAAATAATAATTTACTTACCACAAAATGATTCATCTGATTTGTCAGGGCAGTCATATCTAAAATCACATTTCTGGATTTCTTCAACACAGTGACCACTGGATCTGCAGACAAATTCACCATCTGTACAGTTGTGTGGAGGTAATGTTACTGGAATTGAAGTTTCTGGTGGAGTTGGAAGGTCCACTGGCAACTTACCTGGATAAGAAAGAATATTCAGGTGTCATTTAGCAGATATTTCATTTCTTTACAGATGTTACACAATATGCTTTTCTAACTATGCTTCACATTAAAAAAATATATATTTAATAGCATTTGTTAATCTCCTGAAGTTCCTTATGTAAGCATATAAGATGGGATTCTTGGTCTTAGCAATGGCAAATAAATCTGGATATATTTGATTATAAAAGTAGGAGAAGTTGCAGATGGAAATTAGTGAAAAACTATTCAGAGATCACTGAATAAATAGGAGGCCTAAGAACAGGACTTAGAACATTAGCAGGAACCAAGAGAGTCCAGATTCTAGATTAGGAACTAGAGTCTAGGTCTGATTAAACCTTCTAGTCCACCATGTAAATGAGCTTTGTTCTTCCACTGCTATAATGAACCTAATATCTCCTCATCTTTGTTCCATTCATCCTCACATATTCAAGATTCAATGTTGCAAAGAGACCCACACCAGAAATATTCATCTAGACGTATTTAAACAGTTAAAGAAATAATTTCAGAAATTACAAAATTTAGAAGAAACTTATAGAAGTTAATTTGTATAGTAAATGATTTAATAAACATTTGTTAATAATATTCCTATACCATGTATAAAGAAGGTCTAATAGATTTAAAGTCAAATATACAATCACTGCAATAAAATCATTTATAGAAAAATAGATAAGAAAAAATTTTCATTACAGTCCTGTAGCATAAGTTTATGTATGATAAAGATTGTCACTCATTTAGCTCATTTGCAGATATGCCGAAAATGTTTATAACATTACATCATTGTGTCATTAAGTGTGTTAATATAGTGAGGTACTTAGAATAGTAACTGTAAGCAACATGTAGGTCCTTTTATTTTTTATTTTTATATTTATATTTATTGTTGGAAGTATTACAGATGTGCTCCTTTTTTTCCCATTGAGCACCTCCACTCTGTACCTCTCCTCCCAGACCTTCACCACCTTATTGTCTGTGTCCATAAGCTATACATATGTGCCTATAAATTCCCTGGTTAATCTCTCTCCCTCCATCCCCCCATTGCCACATTCCCTCTGAGATTCCTCACTTTCTTCCATGCTTCCATGTCTCTGGATCTATTTTGTTCACTAGATTCCACATGATGAAATCATATTATACTTACTTTTCTCTGACTGGCTTATTTCACTTAGCATAATACTTTCCTTGCCCATCCAGGCTGACTCAAAAAATAAAAGATCTGCCGGGACCGGTTTGGCTCAGTGGATAGAGCATCGGCCTGTGGACTGAAAGGTCCCGGGTTCGATTCCGGTCAAGGGCATGTACCTTGGTTGCGGGTACATTCCCAGTAGGGGGTGTGCAAGAGGCAGCTGATCGATGATTCTCTCACATCGATGTTTCTAACTCTCTATCCCTCTCTCTTCATCTCTGTGAAAAATCAATAAAAATATATTAAAAAATAAAAAAATAAAAAAATAAAAGATCTCTCTCTCTCTCTCTCTCTCTCTCTCTCTCTCTCTCTCTCTCTCTCTCTCTCTCTCTCTCTTTTACTGCTGCATAGTATTCCATGGTGTAAATGTATCACAGGTATTTTTATCCAGTCATCTGCTGATGGGTACTTAGGCTGTTTCCAAATCTTAGCTACTGTATATTGTGCTGCTATGAACATAGGAGTGCATACATTCTTTCTGATTGGTGTTTTGGGTTTCTTAGGATTTATTCCTAGAAGTGGCATTACTGGGTCAAATGGGAGTTTCATTTTTAATATTTTGAGGAAACACCATACAGTTTCCATAATGGCTGCAACAATTTGCATTCCCACCAGCAGTGTACTAGGGTACCCTTTTCTCCACATCTTTGTCAGCACTTTTAATTTGTAGGGAGCAGGGCTAAGTCACAGTCTGGCCTCCCTCTGTGGGAGGTGACCAGGCTGATCAGGGGAAGATGCTATCTCCCCACTGCTGCAGCCACTGCCAACCATTGCAGCCACCAAGGTGTTTCAATCAACATGGACGACAGTCCCTTCACCACGAAAAAAATGACAATTTTATTTAGGCATTTTCAAGATGTGTCTTTCATAGGATAGGACATTTCTTTCTCTCTCCCTCCCTGCCTCCCTCCCTTCCATCTTTTCTTCCTTCCTTTCTTATTCTTTCTTTCTTTCTCCTCACCTGAGGATATGTTTCCATTGAATTTTAGAGAGCTTGGAAGAGAAAGGAAAAGATGAAGAGTAACATAAATGTGAGAGGGAAACTTAGATTGGTTTCCTTCTGCATGAGCCCTGACCTGAGTCCTGGCCAGGGTGGAGCCTGCAACCTAGGTACATGCCCTTGATTGGAATCAAACCCAGACTCTGTGGTCAGCAAGCTGAGGCTCTATCCACTAAGCCAAACTGGTGAAGTGAAGGATATAATATTCCTCCAGGAGTGTGGTGGAAAAACACTAGATTACCTTTTTGGATTCATATTACCCAAGTTACCAAGAACACTGCAAGTGGCTCTGAAAAAAGATGTTTTCTCTGCAGCTCATGTGCAGAGGCCCCCCTACATTGTGTCTGCTGGGGTGGGGGCATTCTCTGAGACACATGGTGGCTGCCCAGAGCACACTCCCAGCCCTGTGTGTGTCTGCTGGGCTGGGGGAGTTCTGCCTGCCCAGCGCCCTCCCTCTCTCTGTGGCCAGGGCACAGAATGCTAAGGATGCCGCCATCTTTGTGACAGAGTGACAGCTAATTTGCATATTACCCTTTTATTGGATTATCATTAATTATTTGCCTAGAATTGCAAAGAAAGACTAAAGTTGGTAGCAATGATAGAGTTAACTCTCCAAACAAAAAATACTAAATACTTTGTAGATGAAATAAAATTGCAAAGGCAAAATGCAAATGACTAAGTCTGCACTCACTAAGAAGCAGAGATTAATCTGGTTGATATGATCTACCTCTAGATCCCTAAGCTACAGGCAAACCTAACCACCTGCATACCTGTCATTTGAGATCAATGACTCAGACTCATTGGAGTCAATTTTCTAACTCCTTCCTTGCACTGTGACTTTCTTGTAATAAATATGATATACTTCATGCTACATTAATAAAATATCTCTGATAGAACAGATACTCTAACTTGTTTTATTTTAGACTTCCTCATCACAATCATTCCCACAAAGGTAATTAAGCAATACAATTTATACTTGAAAATCCCTAGTTCTTGATAAAGTATTACCGGCTTTACACATGTCATAATTATGTGAATGACTTGAATGACTTGACTGATATGTATAACAGATTGGCGGGGTTAAGTTGGGGGCGAACAGGCCAGCAAGGAAGGAGCAGCTGGGGGAGAGAAGGATGGGGGGTAGTTGGGAGCAAGCAGAGTGGTTAGGGGCAATTAGGCAGGCAGGCAGGTGAGCAGATAGGAGCCAGCAGTCCCAGATTGCAAGAGGGATGTCCAACTGCCAGTCGGACATCACCCAAGGGTTCCCAGATTGGAGAGAGTGCAGGCCAGGCTGAGAGACACCCCTTCTCCCCCTCTCCATCCATGAATTTCAATTGCACTGGGCCACTAGTTTAGAAATAAAATTGGTAAGAAACTAACATTAATGTAGAAGGATGTCAAAATTCCAATCAACTCAGTTCAATAACAAAAAGCCATTTGGCAGATAGGGGAGGACATACAAAATATTGTTGTTAAGCCTCTTATAAGTAGTTTCTATACTTTCTCAATTTTAAGGCATCATAAATTGGAAGACATGCCAATGACTTATTAGCAATTTTTCTGAGGAAAATAAAACACTAGATATCTTGAATAGTGAAATTCCTTCTATTAATTAATACTTCTAGTAACTAAATTCAAATATACATATTGAGTTCTGAAATTTTAAATTAAATGAAAAATGGGTAGGTAATTGCTTAATTGTATTTTCTCTTTGTAGCAGTATGCTGTGATGCCATATAGTCATAGTTTTATTTTTCCAAATAACCCAGCTACATCACCAATAATCCTTGATGTCTGGAAGTAAACTATTATATGTGTTCTGCTGAAGAAAATATACTTTTTTGCTTTTCTTGTATCAGAAAAAAAATAATGTGAAACAGATACTTCCTTTGGGTTACTGATTTTTAAATCTGAATGTCTGGCAACAATTTTTGCTTCATAATGTACTCTGAAGGTCAGATTCAAGGTGAGGGAAAAGGAATTGAATTTTGCCATTATTCCCCATCATTACCCACTCTGGGATTGGCCAACATCATCATATCCTAATGCAAAGAACAACAGGGTTATATTATATGGTTAATTTTGCCTACTTTCCCTAGAAATGTAATTAATGTTGCCTCAATATATTTTCTATAGTATCCTCCTGAACCAGTTTTTGAATAAGAATCTGAATCATCAATGTACTGAAACAAAGGAAGTATGAACCATAGTTGGGAATGGATTTCAAAATTAAGTTAGAAACAACCAGAAGTTAGAAAATAAGAAAGATTTGACATCAAAAAGCAAATGATGCTCAAGGATGAAGTAAAAAGAAACTAAATTTATGACATAAACACTATTGGGGAAATTAATAAAAGTTAGCAGTGAAAAAGCTTACTATTAGAATCAACAATTTTGAATCAATGTCATGGCAGAGGTAATGGAAAAAACAGAACAGATGTGAGAAATATTTTGGAGTTGGAGTCAGCTAGGTTTGCAAGTGAGCCAGTTTGAGAAAAATGTCAAAGGCCCTAACCAGTTTGGCTCAGTGGATGGAGAATCGGTCCTGCCAGACTGAAGGGTCCCAAGTTCAATTCCGGTCATGGGCATGTACGGTACCTTGGTTGTGGGCACATCTCCACTAAGAGGTGTACAGGAGGCAGCTGATCAATGTTTCTCTCCCATCGATGTTTCTAACTCTTTATCCCTCTCCCTTCCTCTCTGTAAAAAATCAATAAAATACATATTTTTTAAAAAATCAATAAAATATATTTTAAAAATAAAAAAGAAGAAAGTCAAAGGATACAGTGAAATTCCAGTTCCTGGTTGCTAGAGAATACTGATATTGTTAAAAAAAAAAAAAAAAAAAAAAAAAAAAAAAAAGAAGGATGGCATGAAAAGAAAGAGGTTGATTTCCAGGAAATAAGTAAAAATAAGATAATCTTTTTAATTGCTTTTAGTATAAAATAAAGGTTATAGGTAATGTACAAATTCATTCTTTAAAGAGTAGGTCAATATTTTATGTTTGTGTATATGCTTTTCAGTTTTTCTTTGTTTTATTAACCAAGGAGAAAAATGTTGTAGATAATCAATTTATACTTAAAG
Source organism: Pipistrellus kuhlii (assembly GCF_014108245.1). NCBI lineage: Eukaryota > Metazoa > Chordata > Mammalia > Chiroptera > Vespertilionidae > Pipistrellus > Pipistrellus kuhlii. The sequence continues at coordinate 109,123,775 of NW_023425404.1, read as the reverse complement.
CAAATCAATGTCTGTAGATACTAGTAAACCTATATGTACTGATCCCACCTCAGCAAACATGATATCAGAAATAAAACAGTTCATCAAGAATATTTTTATTAACAGCCTAATTTTTATGGCAAGATTGCATCAAATTCCTTTATAAAACTATGGTTATAACAGGCTTTGTGGCTTCAACCAAAAGTTGCTTTTGTTATAGAGCCAACATTAAAACCGCATGGTTCAGACAGATTTTAGAATTCCATATCTTTCTTCTGAAAATTGAAGCAGAATATCCGGACTAATAGTCTGTAACTGATATTTCACATCTCTGCCTTTGTTCCTGGCAGCCCTTCTCACTCCACCTTGGAGCCATCAGCCACCAAATGCATTTAAGGGCAGTGGGAACTACCACAGTGTCAGTGTGACTGGTTCTTGTTCTCTTTCTTTATTGTTCCCTGCTGCCTGGCCCACAGGGTTTCTCCCTAATCTCAGAGTGGGAGGAGATTTGGGAAACCTCTGGCCATGGACATCAAACAAGCTAAGGTGAAAATCTCCTTCCTGCCCTCAATTGTAAATTCCCCTCCAGGTCACCTGTGTTCCTTCAGTTTAAGTGTGCACATCTGTAAAATTAAAATTGTGTTCTTTTCTTTTTTAGGTTAGTAGTTTTAGACCATTATAATAACAGTGGCTAACATTAAGGTCCAAAGAAGCAGATATCATATTCTGTCACTTTATCATAGCAGGTAATCTCCTTCTCAGTTTGTTCCATAAAATTGAGATAACAAATGCATCTGCCCTATTCAACATTCAAAATCCATTCACCAACAATGGACCAGACACTATTCTTGACTCTTAAAATGTTATGGAATTATGTGAGATGATACATAGGTAGGTTGCATCATTGTGCCCATTTTATATTCTCCATTCTTGCCAAGTTCCTGTCAGTGGAGACTACTTCCCTGTCACATTTTTAGGCTCAACTGTATGACCTGCTCTGACCAATGGACACAAGCGGACATGATGCATTCCTTGTCCCAGTAGAAGCTATAAGGGTGCTGCTCTCTTTTCCCACCCTCTTCCTTGACAGCATCACGGGTCACATAGGGACTTGGTCGTTGAGCCTTGGACCCAGATACAAGGGACACACAGAACAGAGCTACAGAGCATACACGGTTTTAATGTTGTTCTATACTAACACTTAAAAACAAGAAATAAATGCTTGAGATTGTAAGTTGCTGAGATTTGGCTGTCAAGAAAAACTGACTGACATGGTTAATAAAACATTTTCTCCTTGGTTAATAAAATGTAGAAGTACTTAGCATTTTAGTAATAATAATAATAATAGTAAACTAAAATATATAATAATAGTATACAAACACTTAAAATGATATAGACATCTTCCTATCCACCCATCTAACCAACAAATATTTATTGAGAACTACATGTATATATGCCAGATACTATTTAGGCAGCTGGAGATAAAGTAGTGAACAGGCAAAATTTATGGTCTCATGCAGCCCACAGTATTGTGGGGGAAAGAACAAATTTAACTTTAAGAGGAAGAGGTGTCATAAAAAAATAACAGGGAAAGGAGGTAGAAAATATCAGATATGGAAGAGATCTCTGTGTGTGTCTGTGATTGTGTAGTGTTCAGAGACAGCTTTACTAAGGGAGATACCTTTGAGCAGAGATTAAAAAGAAGAAAGGAGTCCAGTGGATATCTAGGGCAAGAGGGAAAAGCAGGTGTGAAGGGTTGGGGCAGTCAAGGATTAGTTAAGAGGCCTTCTAGCTGAGAGAAGTCAATTAGAGGCATTCTAGTGGAAGGTGAAATCAGGCAGAAATAAGGAAGCCAGTCATTTATTCCTTGGAAGCTAGGAAGCAGCTTGGCTTTATTTTTTATTTTTTATTTTTTCTCTGAATGAGAAAGGATGGTCCTAGGAAAACATGACATTATCTAAGCTTTAAAAAGTCATTCTAGATGCTGTTTTGAGCATAGTTTATATGGCTTAAGGGTAAAAGCAGGCAGATCACTTAAAAAGCAGTTGTAATAATCCAGAGACAACGGTAGCTTAAATCAAGGGGAGAACAGTGAGAGCCATGAGAAGTAGTGAACTCTGGATGTATCTGAAGCTAGTGGCTGACCAGATTTGTTAATGAGGAATACGTAACTAGAAATAAACGCATTTATTGAGCTAGGGAGGCATGCAGGAAGGTCAAAACTGAGGGGCAAGTGGTAATCAAGAATTTACTTTTAGACCTGAAGAGTTAGGGTAAACTTGTTCAATGCTGATTTTCTTCTTGCTGGCCTTCCAGAGAGGGATTGACTTTCTGCCCAGTCTGTGGGAACCCCTGCACAGAGTGGTAATGGTAATTAACCCTGCCAGAGTGATGAGGTGAAGGATCAAAGCCATGTCCCCTTGTTACAAGGAAAATAATTAGAGCCCAGCCCTCTGATTATGTCTGGGGAGGGGCTGGCGCTCTCCTGCCCAATAATGCTATGGTGGCAGAGCAGGGCTGCTGCTGTGCTTCAGCACATGGCAATGCTTTCTACATGGATTTTTGAATTGCTTTTGAAATACCCAGCCTCTAATCATAAAAAAATAAAAATAAACTATGCGCTCCCTTGTCACAGATTTTAAGAGCCTCCAGCCACTCTGTCAGAATCATGCTCCAAGAGCTTGATATAGATTCCGACTGGATCAGTAAGCACCGACTAGAATGAATTTCCATTGGAGTAGTATGCTTGTTTTAGGTGTTTCCCTAGGTATCTTTGAGATTCCTGTAAGAAATCTAAGTTGATGCTGAAACAGGTTTGGCTCAGTGGATAGAGCATCAGCCTGCGGACTGAAAGGTCCCGGGTTCGATTCAGGTCAAGGGCATATACTTGGTTGCGGGCACATCTCCAGTAGAGAGTGTGCAGGAGGCAGCTGATCGATGATTCTCTCTCATCAATGTTTCTAACTCTCTGTCCCTCTCTCTTCCTCTCTGTAAAAAATCAATAAAATATATTATTAAAAAAAAAAAAAAAAGCTAGCAGGCATCATAGGTGCCTCTGCTCTTTAAAAAGAAAAAAAAAAGAAAAAAAAAGAAAAAAAAAAGAAATCTAAGTTGAAATGTTGAGTAGGTGGTTAGTATAAAAGTCTACAGTTCAAGGAAAATGTTAAGAATAGAGATATACAGGGTGGGGCAAAATTAGGTTTACAGTTGTGAGTATATGAAACATAGTTTATTCTTATATTCTTATTTATTAATTATTGTACTATTTCCCAAACAACTACTAATATATGGAAAACATGTATGATTTCATTAATGGAAAATCTATAACATGGAGATAAAATTATTGAAATCAATCCTTAGAAAAATATAAGGTGTAGCTTGAAAATAAAACATCTCTAAAGGTAACTGAGAGGTTGATAAAGCCTCCAAAACATTGTAATTACAAGGCAAATAAATTGGCAAATAAACCTTCAAATATAATGAAATTACAGAGTAACTTCAGACATTATTTTCTAGTATTTTTCATGTGATAAGACACAAACACAACTGATCCAACCCTTTTTACCTTTTCACAAAGATTTTAAGGGTTATTACTAGCAAAGATTTACAATAATCTCTTCCAGGGTTAATATATTTGAGAATACACAATTGAGGGCATTTTGGAATATTTGTTGAAATGAAATGCTGATTTCCTTGGTGGGCTTTTCAGTAAACAGGTTTGAAAATAGTCATATATTGAAATATTCTTTCTTACCAGCATAGAGGGTACAGTCCATAAAAGACAAATCATCAATTGCAATGTCTCCGGTGAAGCCATCTCCCACTGAAGCCTCCACCAAAATCTAAGAAAAAAAAGAATAAATTTATTGTCATTCTAAAGGAAACTAACTTATGAAATCCCACAGCTGAAAAAGAATTCAGAATTTACCGAAAGAAAACTCTCTACTGAACCATTAAAAAAATATTTTACAGTATTCTTCATAAGTTAGTAGGCATCTGGCCTCTACCTGATAATCCTAATCAGGAGAACCTCCTCACTGCCCTGAGCCTGTGGAAGCCAAGAAGCCCATAGCAGATTGATGTCTACTTCCCTGTAACTTTCTACCACTGTTTATAGACTTGCCCTGTTTTCCTTTGATCCTAAGTATTTGAAGGCAAATTATTGTCCACTTTTCCCAACTTTGCCCTAAGAGTTCAGATGTTTCCAAGGTTAGACTTCTTCATCCTTTGAGAAATCAAATTTGCTGCCAGAGGTACTTGCTAGATTGTGCATATTGAAGAGTTTTAAAAATTTTCTCACAACGACCTTATTCTGTAACACTTTATGAAACTGGTTAATCGTTATTAGATCTCCTTCTGAACCACATTAATCACAGTGAACTCAGATGATCACAGGAGCTGCAATTCCACCAGAACTCTAGTAAAATATGAAATACTGACAAGCCACTACAGTGTGTGGCAGATTGTGATTAGGGCTGAGTTTTACTATAATAGAATTAATCATGATGAATTATTTTAATACTTATGCAAATATGTTGAATACTTCCTAGGAATCCTGCTATGATTTAATAACAAACTTTAAGCAAACTCAAACTTTAAAAACATGTTCTCTTTTTCCACTATTAGAAGAACTTATGTTTCTATTTCATTTTTCCTCACAAATGATATATGTGGAAGTAGAAATATTATTTCATTTATTAAATTATTTCCTCCATCAAAAGTTATATCATATATTGTTTATTAATGTATTAAAGTTTTAAAAGGTCAAATTAATGATTTCTAACCTCTTGACATTTTCTTACAACTTCCCAGTCTTATTTGAGCACTACCAGACTTCCTCCCTGATTTCCTTGCTAAAGGACTTAATATGGGAAAGGTTGATGCATCTACAAATGGGTAAATATAGTCCACCTAATACTGCCAGAGGAATATTTAACAGTGGTATGCAGGAAGTGTCCCACTTCTTTACAAAGGATCACACCAAATATAAAATGCACTCTTCTTTTTACCACCAGCAGGATTCAAAGAAAAATCATAGGCAGAGAAAAATGCTTTATACAAAATCATACAACTATTCTAATAAACAAAAAGAACTGGGCAGTACATACTGTTAAATATATTTTGTTTTGTAGAAATTAAGACTGTATTATAGTTGGGCCTTATTTTCAACAAGAGGAAAAGGTTATAAGAAAAGACCAATTACTAATACATTTCTTCAATCATTCTGTATCTGTCTCACTGCAGTACCATATAGAATGTGCTAACTACAAGAAGGCTCACAGATGGAACAAAAATAAAAACTAAAGTATATAAAAATAAACACTATTGACTGGGCTATTCTGCTTATAACTATCTTAGTTAATTCATGAGAAGAGATAAAAAAAAAAATAGACATCATGCCAAAACCGGTTTGGCTCAGTGGATAGAGCGTCGGCCTGTGGACTGAAAGGTCCCAGGTTCGATTCCAGTCAAGGGCATGTACCTTGGGTGCGGGCACATCCCCAGTAGGGGGTGTGCAAGAGGCAGCTGATCAATGATTCTCTCTCATCAATGTTTCTAACTATCTCTCTCTCTTCCTCTCTGTAAAAAATCAATAAAATATATTTAAAAAAATAGACATCAGAATTCCAAAATTGATTTTTTAATTAAATTTTACTGGGGTGTTATTGGTTAATAAAATTATATAAATTTCAAGTGTACAATTCTATGACACATCACCTGTATATGCAGTGTGTGTTTACCACCCAAAGTCATATCTTCTTCCATCACCATATATTTGACCCCCTTTACCCTTTATAACTACCATCCCACACCCCTTCCCTCTGGTAAACACCATACTGTCATCTGTGTCTATGAGTTTTTATTTGTTTTTCTTTTTTGTAAATTTTTTCCAAAGTCTATTAAAAGCATACTTGTGCATATAAATATCTGTAAGATTATTTTAGAATGTATACACATATTTGGTTCCATTAAAATGTGTTAGATCAACTGTTCCAAAGTATTTATTTAGTTAAAATATTGGTCATTTGTAAAAATTACAAATTTTCTCATTTGTGGCCACACCCGGTAAACAGCATTTCTGAGTGGATGCTGTCTACATAGGTTTATTTGCATTGCAATTTATTTTATATTTATGGCAAGCATTGCTTCTGTTAGCATCCAGTGCCAATGGGAAGACACTGAAATAGTCCGAGGCACATTGATTCTGGTCAAGGGCACATCCCCAGGAGGGGGTGTGCAGGAGGCAGCTGATCAATGTTTCTCTCTCATCAGTGTTTCTAACTCTTTATCTCTCTCCCTTACTCTCTGTAAAAAAATCAATAAAATATATTTTAAAAATGTATTTTTAACAAAATACATGATCATATCAATAGATACAAAAAAAAAACACCCAACACATTCAACAAAATTCAGCAACCTTTTTTGATAAAAACTCTCAGTAAAGTGGAAATAGAGGGATCATAACTCAACTAATAAAGGCATATATGACAAAAATATAGGCATTATAATATTCAGTGGGCAAAAACTAAAAGGATTTCCCTTAAGAACAGGAACAAGACAAAGATGTCCACTGTCAGAGCTCTTGTTCAAGGTAGCACTGGAAATCCCAGCACAGCAATAGGACAAGAAGAAGAGCTAAAAGGCATCCAAAGGGGAAAGGAGGAAGTAAAACTGTCATTATTCACAGATAACATGATATTGTACATAAAAAAACCCTAAAGACTCCACCAGAAAATTACTGGACTTACTACATGAATTTGGCAAGGTAGCAGGATATGAATTCAACATCCAGAAATCAATGGCATTTTTATACACCTATAATAAACTCTCAGAAAGAGAAACTGAAAAAGCAATCCCATTTACCATTGCAACAACAACAAAAATTAAGATAATTAGGAATAAATGTAACTGAGGAGGAAAAAGTCCTGCACTTAGAAAATTTTAGGACATTGAAAAAAGAAATAGGGGAAGATACAAATAAATGGAAGTGTATGCCACGTTCATGGATTGGAATAATAAACATCATTAACATGTTATTGGATATATTGCTCAAAGCAATCAATAGACTCATTGCAATCCCTAATAAAATACCAATGGTATATTTCACAGAGCTAGAACAAATACTCCACAAATCGATATTGAACCATAAAAGACCCCAAATAGCTGCAGCAATCTTGAGAAAGAACAAAGTAGGAGGGTTCACAATACCCGATATCAAACTATACTACAAAGCTATTATAACCCAAACATGCCTGGTAATAGCACAAGAACAATAGATAAGAACAGAGAACCCAGAAATTAACCCACACCATTATGGTCAGTTAATATTTGACAAAGGAGGCAAGGACATACAATGAAGTAAAGACAGTATTTTCAACAAATGATGCTGAGAAAACTGGACAAACACATGCAAAACAACAAAACTAGATCACCAACTTATACCATACACAAGAATAAACTTAAGATTGATAAAAGACTTAAATATAAGGCATGAAACCATAAAAATCTTAGATGAAACATAAGCAGTAAAATATCAGACATCTCACATAGCAATATGTTTACAGATACATCTCCTAGGGCAAAGGAAACTATGAAGAAAAGAAACAAATGGGACTACATCAAAATAAAAAGTTTCTTTACAGCAAAAGAAACCATCAAAATGAAAACAGAACCCACTGTTTGGGAGAACATATTTGCCAATGATACAGTTGATAAAGTATTACTATCCAAAATAGATAAAGTACCCATACAACTCAACAAAATGAAAACAAGCAACTCAATTAAAAAATGTGCAGAAGGTCTGAATAAATATTTCTCCAAAGAGAACATAGAAATGACCAATAAACATGAAAAAATGCTCCAAGTCACTAATCATCAGAGAAATGTAAATTAAAATCACAATGAGATATCACTTACTCCTATCAGAATGGCTATCATCAAACAATCAACAAATGACAAGTGCTGATAAGGATGTGCAGAAAAGATAATAACAGTTCACTGTTGGTGGGAATGCAGATTGGTGCAGCCACTATGAAAAATAGAATAGTGCTTCCTATAAAAATTAAAAATGGAACTACCATTCGACCCAATGATCCCACTTCTGGGAATATATCCTAAAAAAAAGAAAACACCAATTAGAAAAAAATATATATGCACCCCTATGTTCATAGCAGCATTATTTACAGTATCTAAGATTTGGAAATAGCTCAAGACACCATTAGCAAATTAAATGGATAAAAAAGCTGTGGGACATTTACACTATGGAACACTACACAGCTGAAAAACGAGGGTTATTTTACCCTTTGGGACAGCATGAATGGACCTGGAAAATATTATGCCTAGTGAAATAAGCCAATCTGAGAAAGACAAATATCATATGATTTCATTTATTTGTAGAAACTAATGAACTAAATGAATTGACCAACAAAATAAGACCCAAAGAAAAAAGATAAACCAAAGAACGTATATACTTACAAGAGGCCCACATTCTTGCACAGGTGGGGTCTAGCTGGCCTTGCCCTCAATTGGCAATCAGGTTGCAGGGGGGCTGATTGGGGGCAGGACCAGCTGGGGGGGGTGGGGGAGGAGGCCCATAGGAGGTTGACCAGTTGGCCCCACCCCTGCAGTGCATGTCATTGCAATCAGTCGTTTGTTATGGTCCTTTAAGGTTTTATATATATATAGATATGCATAGTCCATCTATTGTCCTTGTGTCAAATGTTTCCAGGGTAATCAAAGAGAAAAAATGTGTCCCTGTCCTTGAATATCTTATCTTCTAGGCCAGAAAAACACCTAAGTGGTAACACCCTGACTTTCAGGAATTTAGTTTATCCCAAACAGTACTTTCAAGTCAAACAGGTTGCCAATATTTTAGAAGTGGATGTTTCATAAAGACAACTGTTGTAATTGCAACTATCCCTGTGACTATCTGTTATACACAACTCTAAAGCTGTCAGTTACCATTTATTATTTTATACTTGACCTACTCCCAATTAATGTCTTTTTTTCTAGTTTCCATAGGCATTTTGGTTTGCAATTCCTTATGCATATTCCCCATAAATTGTAAAGGGTATGAGATTTTACCCTACTCACAAGCTAACAAGTTAGCCTGCCACTGATTTATAGACATATACTGGAAGAAGATACCAGATTTTTATATAGAGAACAACAGAAAGCATCAACCCCAAAAATGCCTTCCATTGGTTCCCAGATTTCCACAGGAAAACACAATGAAGGCCAGATGTTTTCCTGCACATGCAGTGGGTTGCACCAGAGAACAGGAAACTCTGACATCGGCTTATCTTCTTGGAGAGAAAGAAAATGGGGGGAGGGAGGAGGAACAGAGGGAGAGAAGGTGCTTACTTTGGAACATAAGCACATATTTCATTTCTAAGAGGGTGAACTGTACAGAACCCAAGAAATCCATAAAGAACCATCTCTTGAAACTAATCTTATATAATAAAAGCCTAATATGCAAATTAGTAAAATGGCAGAACAATGGGTCGCTCTGATGCACACTGATCATCAGGAGGCAGACACTCAATACAGGAGCTGCCCCCAGCCTGCAGGCCCCAGAGTAGCCAAGGTGGGTGCCAGCAGGGGCCCCTTGATCACCCTCCCAGTCACCCCACAGATCGGGCCTGATGGCTAGCAAGTCCTAGGAACCTTACCAGTAGCCAATTTTGTGCCCTGAGCCTCCAATACAAAATAACATTAAATGTAAAAAAAGTAAAAAAATTAAAAAGTATATAAATAAAACTTTTCTCCCAACTGTGCAGATCAATGGTGCTACATGGCTGATATATTTAAATTTGTAGAAGAACAATACATCTTAATATATATGTAAATTGAAATGTTCACATCAATTCAGCCTTCTTTTCTCTTTCATGCCTCATTTTATAACACTCTGAACTGAATGAGTCTGACTTTTTAGTCTTCCAGAAAGGGCCACCCACCTGTGCCTGGCCAATCTCCTTTCCACCCACAATTTCCCCCCAATCAGGGTTTTTGCTGTATTGAGGGCAGAGATATTTTTTAAAAATCAAGGAATGGGGAATTTTGGTGGAGGAAATAAGGTCATTCAAAATTTTGTTGATATTTCTTTATCTAAATATAATTCTTTCTGTTATTCTTTCTTGAATGAAAGAGACAGAAACCTAAAAAAATCATCCCATGTATTCAGGTCATATGAGGTTTATTTGCTTTCTGTGGTCTTTAAAGGGATGGGAAAGCATAAAGTAACATTTTGTGTTACTTTAAATAAACCAGAAAGGCCAAAATCTGGATGGTGCTTCTTCCTCCTCCAATATATATAATGTCTCTCTGGACTTTGCCTAAAGGGTTTGAAAGAAATAAGTATTGATCAATTTATAGCTAATCTGCTACTTGAAATTCTGCAACTCATATGCTATTTTAAAGCATCTTCTGGGGACTTATCTACCATGTAACCCACTTCACATCTCATCTATTATTTGAATGAGGACAAATTGCTCTCCAGTGCTAAAAATATATATGGGATGTATTTGATTGGAAGTTATAAAGAAGCATTTAATTAAAAATAGCCTGATCAATATAACAGAGAGAAAAGTAAAGCAGATAGAGAATTGCCCAGCTGCATGGCTCAATGGTTGACTGACGACCTATGCATCAGGAGGTCAGGGATGGAAAACATGCCCGGGTTGCAGCTTGATCCCCAGCGTGGGTAGTGCAGAAGGCAGCTTATCAGTTATTCTCTCTCATTATTGATGTTTCTATCTCCTTCTCCTTTTCCCTTCTTCTCTGAAATCAATAAAAGTATTTTTTTAAAGAAGATAAAGAACTATTGATTAGAAAGTTCAGAAAATAGTGCATTTATTATTTTAAATGATTATTAAGGTATACAGTAATAAGATTTTAATAGAATACAATATAATACTGCCCAAGTGATTGGTTCACACATGTCAAAATAAGTTCTCATTTAAGAGCATAGTTCTAAAATTCTTATTTTTTTTTAAATCAATAGACTCATTTTTATCCTCCACACTACTAAAAATAATATTTAAAGAAAAATGAGTAGCACTATAGTTTGTCAATTTATATGCAAGTACTGGAGTCTCAGGGCATGAAATTGGTGGCCTGGTGGGGGTGGGGGGGTCTCTCAGATTGGCCTGTGCTCTCTTCCAGTTTGGGAGCACTTGGGGGAATCTCTAACTAATGGCTCAGGCCTGCTGTGGGCTTAAGCCGCCAGTAGGGCATCCTTAGCACTGCCGTGGGGCCAGGAGAGGCTCCCGCCACCACCGCTGTGCTCACCAGCCATGACCCTGGCTTCTGGCTGAGTGGCGCTCTCCCTGTGGGAGTGCACTGACCACCAGAGGCAGCTCCCACATTGAGCATCTGTCCCCTGGTGGTCAGTGTGCATCATAGCAACCAATTGTTCCGGTGTTTGGTCGATTTGCATGTTAGCCTTTTATTATTTAGGATTTTACAAAAATAATTACAAACTCCTCACACTTTCTCTAGTTCAATATTGTGTAATACCTACCCAGTGAATACCATGAATTAAAAAATTCATTTCAAGTCTCAGTTTAGATGTTACTACCTCAGAGAAGCTTTTCTCTTGATCACTCAAGTTGAAGCTACTGTCCTTTACAAACTTTTCATAATTTTAATTATATTTGTGCAACTCAATGATTGGCTGCCTCCTCTTGGAGACTTTAAGGACAAGCTCTGTGAGGCTAACTGAGGGATAGAACACTGTACACACAGCACCTAGCACAGTGATGAGCATATAGTAAGGACTTCCATATAGGGTGGGAAAGGAAAATTCCAATTTCAACTAAAACTTATGTTACTCTTTTTAAAAAAATTGTTTATTGTTGAAAGTATTACATATGCGCTCTTTTCCCCGCATTGTCCTCTCCCAGCCTGCCCCCGCCCACCAGCCCCAGTCTTCACTGCCACTTCCTGCCGCATTGTTTGTGTCCATTGGTTATGCTCATATACATGCAAGTTCTTTGGTTGATCTCTTATGTTACTCTTGATATCACACCACAGTGCCCACATGGTTTACATGGCATATGATTATCAAAGAAATTAAAGGTGTAAAATATATTGTGTTTCATACTACACATTCTAAACTGTTGACAATCTTGTTTCTTTTTTCTTATACAACTTCCTGTGTCTCTTGCTTACACAGCCTTGTTCTTGGATTCCAACTCAATGTCTACCTGCATTTATATGGTTTTATTGCCCTCTCCTCTTTTTCCATTCCTAAATTTATGACATCTGCATTTCTAGATCCTTCCCTCAATCTTCAGCAATTTCTCAAGCATCACTTTCTATCTGAAAAAAATATAAATTCCATTTATTAGAAGAAATTTTTTTTAAATTATCTGCACTTATTTGATAGCAATATTGGTTTTAGGTAGGCTTGCAACCATTTTTTAAAGCATTTTAAAAATAATATATGCATGGAATGAGACCTTAGAGAGCATTTAAAATCCAAAATCTTTATTTTTTTATTTGAATAAATGAGAGCCAGAATATTTAAATAACTCACTCATAGGTCTATAGACAGACTCTGTTTGCAAAATGATATCCAAAATACTCAAAAAAGGTCTCATTCTTGACTAGTTTAAAATTCTAAATATTTTAATCAATTTTTTAAATTGTTAATTTGTCATTTTACTTTTATTATGCTTGCAAGCTTTTATACTAAGTCTGATAGTGACTAATAGGAATTAAATGAATGGGGGCACTGTGCAAACAATACAAGCCCAATTCATTCCTTGTATTTAGATAATTATCAATTCTAATTACTGATGTGTAGCACCTACCGTTTATCACTATAACATTATCTATAATAATAAAAGCATAATATGCTAATTAGATCAGACAGCCAAATGACTTTCTGGACATCATCCTGGACATCCTTCTGGAGGAAGTCACAGTGGCAGGGGCCCAGGCAAATGTGGTTAGGGTCAATCAGGCAGGCAGGCAAGCAGTTAGGAGACATCAGGTAGGCAGGCGAGTGCTTAGGAGTGATCGGGCAGGCAGGTAGAGTGCTTAGGAGTAATCAGGCAGGCAGGCAAGCCAGCAGTTAGGAGCCAAGTGGTCCTGGCTTGTGAGAGGAATATCCGACTGCCATTTTAAGCCTGATCCCACGGGATTGGGCCTAAAGCTGCAGTTGGACATCCCCTGAGGGGTCCCAGATTGCAAGAGGGTGCAGGTCAGGCTAAGAGACCCTCATCCCCTGTGCAGGAATGTCATGCACTCGGCCTTTAGTTAGCAATATAGTACAGAATTGAGCAAAAGTAGTTTCACAGCTGTTCATATGAAAATAATACAAACAATAAATAATAATACAAGAATAAACTGTTTTGTTTACCAAAACCTACTTTAGTCTCCAGCAGCACCTCACACCAGAGCTCAGTTCAGTACACTGGATCAGACATGCCTAATAATCCACATGTGGGCTTTCTCCTTCCCACCCAGCCACTCCACAGCAGAAGGAGCACTAGTGGATCAGGCTTCATCTCAGTGTCAGCCCCTCTGATCAGTCATCCTGCATCTGGTCTTCAGTCACCCAGGCAGTTTTCCCCAAAACTGAATATAAACCAACATTATCAGTTTATTAATCTATACATATAAAACCCTAATATGCAAATAGACTGAACAGCAGAACAACTGAACAACCAGTCACTATGATGTGCACTGACCACCAGGGGGGGCATGTGGAGCATGGTGGGAATCCAGGTGAGCAGAGGCAACAGACCAAGATGGGGTGCCAGCTGCTGTCATCAGGATGAGCCTCTCATGGTTACTGAAAATTCTTTGCTCCTGTGTGCTGTAGTCCTACCTAACACTCATACCTGCTGCCAGCACCAGCCCTGCTCGCACCCACTGCTGGCGCTGAAGCCACTGCTTACATGTGCTGCCAGTGCCCATCACTGGCCCAGATTGCTCAATACCACCAGCGGATGCAAGCCACAGCTGCTGGTCCCGATTGCCCCTCAGGGCTTCTCCACCTCTCCCTGTTCCTGAGGGGCAATTGAGGCTAACAGCTGCCTCTCACACCTACTGCCAGCGACAGCCCCACTCACACCTGCTGCCAGTGCTGAAGCTGCCATCACACCTGCTGCTGGAGCCCAGCACTGATCCCTGTGTTTCAGCACCATCAGTGAGTGCAAGCAGCAGCTGCCGGCCTGATTGCCCCTCAGGGCTTCTCCACCACCCCTGCTCCTTAGGGGTGATTGGGCAGCAGCTGCTGCTCATAACCACTGACGGAGCTGGCCCTACTTCACCTGCTGCTGGCACCAGCCCCAATCACCCAGCACCACCAGCAGTTGTGAGGGGTATCGGCACCATCAGCATGTGGGAGCAGTGGCTGTGGGAGTAGAGATGCCAGAAGACAGGATGGTGGGCTGGGGGGAGAAGAAGCTGGGAAGGGGGCAGAGGATGGGCCAAGACCACCCCTGTGCCCACTGCAGCCTAATGGCCCATGAATTCATGCACTGGGCCCCTAGTATGAAATAAAACATGACTGAAAATGTGTCTGAATGCCTATGCCAGCTGGACACCATATTAAGATTCTTAGAAAAAGAAATCTTATTGAACAAAATCCATATCAGAAGCATACTTGATGAGCAGATAGAGGGAAGGCAGTATGGATTATTCTAGAGACAATATCAGCAAGAAAATATAGCCTGTTGTTGATCAGATAGAAAAGGATAGCATCCTTTTACAGGACTGAAAACACAGATACAATCTTCACAGTAACAAAAGCTTGTATTAAGAGGATTAAACATCACAATTTACTGTAATTCAGCTGTCTTCCATTAGCTACATTTATTATAACTTGGTGTCTTTTTAAGGCAATAAAAAAAGCAAATTTAGGCCTCCTATATGCTATTTAGGAGATAAGCTAGAATGAATAGCAACATTTACAATTCATGCCAGGTATTTTTAAAATAAATCCAGATATTAAGTAACTGTAAAACCTAATGTAGGTATCATTTAATATAATAGATACTAAAATTGTTTTACCACCAGAATCACCCAGGGTATTTTTTTAAATCAAAATTATTGGTACTCTCCCCCAGAGCTTCTGATATATGAAAATCTATCTTTAAAAAAATACTTCAGATAGTTCTTATAATTATGACAATTTGAGAACTACCAATCTAATTCTACTTCTATGTTAAAAAACAACAACAACACACACACAAATTAAATTCCTAAAGAAGTCGTCATTTGCTTGATAACTGAAATATTTTACACACACACACACACACACACACACTTTAGACATGTAAAGCATTCTGCTGGTAACTAATATAAGACACTAGACGCCTGGTGTGTGAAAATTTGTGCACTCGAGGGGGTCCCTCCGCCTGCCCAGCACCCTCTGGCAGTCTGGGATCCCTCTGTGAGCCCAGGAGCCCTCAGGAATGCTAAGCCATTAGTGGGACACCCTCAGCTCTGCCGTGGAGGCAGAGGCGGGAGAGGCTCTCACCACCACTGCTGCCCTGGCCAGCCATGAGCCAGCTTCTGGCTGAGCGGAGCTCTCCCTGTGGAAGTGCACTGGCCACCAGGGGGCAGCTCCAGCATTGAGTGGTCATTCCCAGTTGTTCTGCCATTAGAATAAATTTGCTTATTACCCTTTTATTATATAGGATTATTATATAGGATATGATAGAGAACTGACTGGCACTTGTCAGAAGGGAGGAGTTTGAGGATGGATGAAATATGTGAAGGGAATAAACAACAAAAAAACCCACAAATAATTCATAGACACATATAGCAATATGGTGATTCCAAGGGGAAAAAAGATGGGGAGAGGAAGAACTTAATGTGGGACAGTTTAATGGTGATGGAAGGAGACTTGATGTGCTAATGAAGGTGCTAAATACACAATACAATATACAGATGATGTGTTATGGAATTGTACACCTGAAACTTATATAATTTTATTAACCAACCTAACCCCAATAAATTCAATAAAAAGAAAAAAAAAACATATGAATGTGTCTTAAACAAGGTTTCTGTATAATTAGCCATGCAACCAGGAGAATACACATTATGCACAATTTATTTATTTTATTGCTCAAAATGTTTTTTGCTGACATTTTCCTAAACTCTGGAGGGTATCTAGCCTCTTGTATATCAACTAAGACTTGAGAGAAAATTACTTTCAATTTTGATGAGCTCTTTGTAAATTTATACTTCCTAAAAAATTATTCTGTTTTCTCTATTCTCCTCCATTGCCTATGCTACACATAAAATAACACTGCATTTCGCCGAAACAGGTTTGGCTCAGTGGTAGAGAGTCGGTCTGCGGACTGAAGGGTCCCGGGTTCGATTACGGTCAGGGGCATGTACATTGGTTGCGGGCACATCCCCGTTGGGGGGTGTGCAGGAGGCGGCTGGTCGATATTTCTCTCTCATTGACGTTTCTGGCTCTCTATCTCTCTCCCTTCCTCTCTGTAAAAAAAAATCAATAAAATATATAAAATAACACTGCATCACTGCATTCCATAGTGAACTCTCAGTATTTAAGCTTGTGAGGAATATAAATAACATTTAGTGACAACATTTCGAAGATGAAACAAAATTAGAACTAGAACATAAGGAAGCCAGTTAGCATAGAACATATTAAAATTTGCTCTTTATCCCTAGGACGTGAAAAGGCATGCTTGTGCAATGCTGCAAGCTCATCGACAGAAGTCAAGAGACTCCTAGTGCAACTTAACGTCAGCTGAGATACGGTTTTCCCTGCTTCTATACTGACTTTCTGCTCGCTGTCCCCTGTAGGAGTGCAGAGAGGCATCCGCAGGGTAGGGATAGCTGTCCTTGCTCTTAGCCACACTCAGGCAGCACCATTTTAATATATGTTTAAGAGACCAAGGTACTGATCCACTTGTTGGCATTTTGGGTGGCAGATGAACTCTGCAATAACTAAGTCTCAGTGTAAATCTAAAATCTACGTATAAAAACCACCAAGTTTCTGAGATGTAGGTTGAAATGTCTGCTAGTTTTATAGAAAATGCAGGTAAGCAATGGTTTTTAAAGAAAGAAAAAAAAAAGAAAAAAAAACAAGAAAAAAAAAAAAAAAAACCGCTAGCCTTGGAGGTTTCCTAGCTTTGAATCACATGGAAATCAAAGCTTCACCTTTCATTAATCTCTTAAAAATTAAATTTTCAGCCGAAGCCGGTTTGGCTCAGCGGTAGAGCGTCGGTCTGAGGACTGAAAGGTCCCAGGTTCAATTCCGGTCAAGGGCATGTACATTGGTTGCGGGCACATCCCCGGTAGAAGCTGTGCAAGAGGCAGCTGGTCGATGTTTCTCTCTCATCGATGTTTCTGACTCTCTATCCCTCTCTCTTCCTCTCTGTAAAAAAATCAATAAAATATATTTTTTTTTAAAATTAAATTTTCATAAAATTATCTAAGCAAGCATGGAAAGGTAAGACGTCTGAGGAAAAAGTCAGTGGGGAAGTAAATGTAGTAAATCATATATACTTTCAACATCGTGATGTGATGTGCTAATGAAGGAGAATGCCACCTGACATGGTTTAAAGTAGGGGTGTCGAACTCAATCAGAGAAGGGGCCAAAATCTAAAATCCAGCCTAAATCGCGGGCCGAATGGTTTACTGAACAGTCATAAACTGTCATTGTGATGGAAACGCAGCGGAGTGCAGTGATGACAGCGCGGTGCGGGCCACATTGCAAGGCCTGGTGGGACGGATTTGGCCCGCGGGCCTTGTGTTTGACACATGTGGTTTAAAGCATGGGTTAAGGACTCTTCTTAGAAAAGTATTCATTTATGATGCATTTTTAGATAAGAGAATGAACAGTCATACAGATTATTAACAGTGATTCCTTTGGCTTCTTTTAAGGGTGGACACTGACTTCTATAGATTTCATAAAAATCTTAGAGTTAAAAGTAACATTTTCCTTCCCAAAGCATCACATTTACATTCCTTTTCATCTCCTTCATCTTATGCTAGTGATTTCCTTCCAAACTATTCTATTTTTTTTTTCTGAAAAAAATATATTTTGTTTTCAGCCTCATCAGATAACCATTACTCTACTGAAGACTTGGTGCATGAAAATACATGCACTGAAGGGGGGTCCCTAGCCCGGCCTCCCCCTCTCACAGTCTGGGAGCCCTCAGGGGTGGGAAGCGACCTGGTGATCAGGGGAAGGTGACATCCCATCACATCTCTGCTGCTACCACTGCCATCAGTGCACACCTCAGCCGACCTTGGTTACCTGGGCCTTGGGTTGCCCTGGGTGGCTGGGCATCCACCATCCAAGGCTTGCCTGTGCCTCAGGCTGGCCCTGGGCAGCTGGGAGGCTGCCACTATTTTTGCGATGGCATGAGGGTCAATTAGCATATTCCCTCGTGTTAGCCTTCTACCGTGCCCAAGACAGGTGTTTTGTTTTTGTTTTGTTTTTTTCCTAAACTTTTTTTAGTAAATATTCCTAAAAAGTAGATAATTGCTTTCCAATAATCTTTCATTAATCAGTATGTTCTGCCTCTAGGGTAAGAGAGATAAGGCCAGTTAGTGTCAGTTGTTTAATTATGCAGCCATTTGTACAAATCTAACCAAATTATAATGCTTGGAAATAGTTAAATGGTATGCTCAGATTGGGAATGTAGCAACATGACAAAAAACAATAAAGGATCATATCTAAGGATGACATATGATATCTGAGATCAATAACAAATACCCGACTTCCATAATAATATTAAAAGAATACAATTCCTTATGGATTCCAAAATGGCTATTTATAAGGATCAGGGATCAACAAACTTGTAAATAAAGTGTGTTTTTCTTTTTCTTTAATTGGGAGTCTTATGAAAAGGAAACGTTGTATTTTGTTTTTAATTGGAATAGACCTATACCAATTTGTTTTTTTATTCTCTAAGTTGCTTTCACCCTACAAATCTTTTGAGTTGTCACCACAGTGACCCTATATCCAATGGAGTCTAAAATGTTCACTATCTAGCTTTTGACAGGGAAAGTTTGAAAATGTCTCATATATTATAGATTAAAACTGTTGTGCCTGTAAGAATCAATTAAAAGGTCTTTTCACAATCTTTAATTTTTAAGTAAATAATTTAAAAATATAAAACTATCTTAAAAATCACTTAATGTTGAATTACTTGGACTAAATTGTTTAAAGCTGCCTTTTTAGGAACCATATTTTCTTTATATCAAAGTAAAATTTAAGATCTTTGTATTCACTGAACTTCTAAAACTGGGGAGTAAAAAGGTATTAGGAATATTTATACATCCTCTCCATTTTAAGAGAGTCCTAGCTACTTTTGAAATGCAAAATATATCTTATAGGATATTCTCAGGTATAGTCTTAAATTAAGTCTTTTATTAGATGAGGCTTTAAAAAGGACAGGCATATCTACAATAAATGGTTAAAGTATTTTGGAAAATTTTCTATATACTAAGCTACCTTTAATGTGGTCTTGATGGTTTTATTGGTCAGCATCTAGGTTTTGGAGTTATAGAATAGCAAATCTATTGTATAATAATAAAAGGGTAATATGCTAATTAAACCAGGTGTCATTCTTTACATCATTCCTGATGAAGCCAGAGGGAGGAGGGAGGCCAACCCGGGTCCCAGGTGCCTGCAGGCGGCCAGAGGAAGGAAGCATGTGCCAGCAGCTGGGGGAGAAGGAAGGCCTGCTCTTGCACAAATTTGTGTGCATCGGGCCTCTAGTATATTTATAAAAGGGGATTTCAGAAGGATCATCAAAATAGTTTTCTTAATGTGAGAGAAAATTCTGAAAGCAGGCATTTATTTTGAGAGTTGTCTCAGGAAAAAAGAGTGAGGCACAGAGTGATACCAGAAAGGAAGAAGGTTCATGATAAGGATGGTTTATCAACTTGTCTAACACTGTGTTGGGACCCAATAGACCTTCAAAGGACAATCCAGCACTTGTCAATTTGGAAGGAGAAAGGGGCACTATCCTTTGGATAAGAAGTATCTTAAATATGACAAAGTGTTAAAAACAAGATGCTAGAAGTGTGGGGGGACACGCTGACTGTCTGAGCCACTACGTTCTATCCTTGGAACAGTGAAACACAAGCAATGAGAGGGCAGGAGTCACATACTCATTTATTTGGGCAATGTCACCACTAGGTTCTCTGAAATTCATCTGCATGCTTGTATATGGCTTTTGATTTTAGCTGATACAGTGAAAATTATAAGGAGTCTATATTTTAAGTAATTATAATAAAAGTGCTAATATTAGACATAATTTATATAAAATGTATATTCCTAACTGAAGGTCTCAAATGACTGTTGAGGGGATAAACACCCAATTCAATCAGCGCAAAAAAGGCACACACCTGTGTCACTTTGCCCTGGATAGAGTCCAAGAGAAGTTTTGTTGTAAATGCAATTTAGGTTAGTAAATAAGAACCTGAACTCTGGACTGATACTCAAACCTTAAAAACTTAGTTTCACTACTCAGTGTTTTTAATTTTGTTTGTTTGTTTGTTTTGACCTGATTTTAGACTTACGGAAAATATGCAAAAATAAGATAGAGTCCCCTTCATGTCTTTCAGCCTAAATCCTGTAATGTTAACATTTTACAAAACAATCCTCATCTTCCGCCATGAATGAGTAGACCCTCGTCTTAGTGTTTTGGGGAGATTGTGAAAGGAGAATGCACAAAACACAGCACCTGGCACATAGGAAGTATTAAATAAATATTAGCTGCACTTATTAACTTTGCTTTATGTCTATGTGAGTAAAGCTTTGGTAGAAATAGAAGCAACAAGGGAAAACGAAAGGTAAACTCCATGACTAATTAGCATGATGGCCAGAACCTAACATCTCAGGTCCGATTCCCTGTGAAACAGATTTGGGTACAGAGCTTTTACTGGGCAACTCCCTTGAAACCAAAAACTGTAGGCGAGGGAAAGAATTAGAAGAGTGATGATGCAGTCACAACAAAGCATCAGAGAATTGGGATGGTCCTTCAGAGTTTCCCCAAATGGAAACAAGAATACTGAGCTTTTATTGGTCCCCTCCAACCCCACAGACTGTTCTCTTGGTATGAGCTGTCTCAAAGAGGGGGCATCACACCTCGGCAAGTCAATTCTCTCTCTCTCTCTCTCTCTCTCTCTCTCTCTCTCTCTCTCTCTCTCTCTCTCTCTCTCTCTCTCTCTCTCTCGTTTCTAAAGAGAGAGTGAGCTAGGAGGCATTAGCTGATAAAACTCTCCACACGTGGGGGGGGGTACTCTAGTCCTGAGGGAGCACTGGGGTTATACACAATAGTATCCATGACAAACTATTCATGAGAAACTGTGGACACAGCCAACTCAGGGCCAGTGAATCAAAACTACATAATCTATTCTGTTAGGAGACAGAAATGAAAAAGAAAATTAAAATCTATATATTGATCCACAAAGTCTTTTAAAACATTTGTCTTTTGCTATGTTTCACTTTGCTTTTGTTTATTTAAGAACCTCTAGAGCACATGTGTCAAACACAAGGCCCGCGGGCCAAATCCGTCCCACCAGGCCTTGCAATGTGGCCCGCACCGCGCTGTCATCACTGCACTCCGCTGAGTTTCCATCACAATGACAGTTTATGACTGTTCAGTAAACCATTCGGCCCGCGATTTAGGCTGGATTTTAGATTTTGGCCCCTTCTCTGATTGAGTTCGACACCCCTACTCTAGAGAGAAAAAAAAATATTTGGAATATATGTTTTGGACAGGACCAACTGTCCTGCAGTAATCAAAGTCATTAAAGGCTTTCCTATATTTTCTTCAATAAGTTTTATAATTTTACATTTACATTACAGTATATCTTAAATTTACATTACATGATATATATATATCTTAAATTACTTTGAGGACATGGGGTGAGGTAATTGCTGAAGTTCATATTTTCCACTTAATATCGTTTCAGCAGCAACATTTTTAGAAACTTTATTTCCCTATTGAATTATAACTGGCAATATAAGAGTGGGTTTCTTTCTAAACTTTTTATTCTGTTAAAGCAGCTTTATAATATCTCTTTAAATTTGGTTGTTCAGTCCTCCAACTTCATTCTTCTTTGTTAAAACGCATTAAAATGCTATTCTAAAACTTCTGCATTACCATAAAATTTTAGAATCAACTTTGTAATTTCACCAAAGAAGACTATAGGGTTGATTTGGGTTACATTGAATCTAGAGATTAAATTGGGGATATTTTAGCAAAATAAATTAGCATATTACCCTTTTATTAATATATATATATATATTATATATATATATAAAATATATATTTAATATATATTAATAAAAGGGTAATATGCTAATTAGACCATGAGACCTTCCAGAAGTCTTTCCAGACAAAGCCATGGTGGTGGGACCAAGGCAGAGGTGGTTAAGGGTGATCGGGCTAGAAGGGAAAGGCAGTTGGGGATGATCAGGCCAGGAGAGGAGAGCAGTTAGTGGTGATCAGGCTGGTGGGGGGAGGGAGGGGAAGGCAGTTGGGGGCAATCAAGCAAGCAGGCAGAATGGTTAGGGGTGATCAAGGAAGCAGGCAGGTGAATGGTTAGGAGCCAGCAGTCCCAGATTGTGAGGGGGTTGTTTGACTGCCAGTTTAGGCCCTATCCCACAGGGGTCTCAGATTGGAGAGGATACAGACCAGGCTGAGAGACACCCCCCACCTTGTGCACGAATTTCATGCACCAGGCCACCACTAGTGTGTGTGTGTGTGTGTGTGTGTGTGTGTGTGTGTGTATATATATATATATATATATATATATATATATATATATATATATATAAAAGCCTAGTGACCAAATGACAGAATGACCAGAATGACTGATCAACTAGTCACTATGATTGCAGTGAGCACCAGGGGGAAGACACTTAAAGCAGGAGCTGCCCCCTGGTGGTCAATGCGCTTCCACAGTGAGAGTGCTGCTCTGCTGACCAGGATGAGCAGCACTCCCACAGTGGACCAATCCCTGCAGACTATGCCCCCATGAACCCATGCACCAGGCCTCTAATCATCTAATAAGTATAAAGCCTTTAATTGTGAACTTCATATGCAGGCCGTCCTCATGTTATGTAGGACTCAACATAAATCATTTCGTGGTTATGTCATCATCTCCCATTCATTTATTTAAAAAAAGTTCCATGATTTTGACATGTGTACATATATGCTTTATGTTTTTTATTACTAATTTACCACAAGTAAAGGTCAGGAATTGTTACCTTAATTTAATTTTTTTTTAACTGTTTCACTTCATTACTGCTGTGTATATATTCCATGTGAATGTCCTAGGTGCTTATGTAGGTGGGTTCTGACTTCTGGTGAAAATTGTGTTAAGACACTCTGTAAGAACAGATCTCCAATGTAACTCGAGGACTTACTGTATATATTTCTATTTATGTAGGTTTCTTTAATTTCACACATTAATGTTTTATAAATTTCATACCTACACATTTTTCATTAAATTTATTCCTAAGTATTTTATTATATTTAATGATATTGTAAGTTGGTTTTTTGCTTGTTCATTGTAAATAGAAATTTTACGTTATTTATTTTCATTTTACCCTACAACTTGGCTTAAATCCACTTATTAGTTTTAGCACTTTTCTGATGTTCCTGGAGATTTTATATGATACATTCACGTCATCTGCAAACATGTTTTTCTTCCTTTCTAAAATATGCCTCATCTCTTTATTTTATTTTCCTATCCCTTCCTTCTCCCTTCCCATTTTTCTTTACCTCTTCTTTCTCTCTTGTGCAATCACTAGTTTCAACCTCTAGTACATATTTAAAAGAAGTAGAGAGAATCAATAACCAATTTTCCCAAACATATGTAGAAACCATTAACTATTTCACTACTAAGTAAGATGGTAGATATAAGTTTCCTTTGTAAACACACTTAATCCATTTGACAATGCTCCCTTCTATTCATAGCTTGCTGAGAATTCTTATTAAAAAAGGATGTTAGATGTTATAAGTTTGTCCTTTATATATATTGAAATGATCACATAATTGTTGGTAGATTTTCAGATGTTAATTTAGACTTACATTACTGAGATAATCTCCATTTGGTCAAAGAATATTATCATATTTTAAAATATTGCTTTGAGTAATTTCACATCTAAATTCAAAACAAACATTGGTCTCTCATTTTCTTCACTTGTGACATCTCTGGCTTTGGCATCCAGATAATACTGGCTTCTGTTGGGAAATGTTCCTTCCTCCTTTTTTTTTTTTTTTTTTTTTTTTCCATTTTGACTTTGTTTCATATAACTACTCAGTAAATATATCTGGGTCTAGAGTTTCCCTTGTGTGAAGTGCTGAATGTGAATTAAATGTCTTACTGATCCAGGACACTTTGCATTTCTTTTTCTTAATGAGTCACTACTAATGATTTGCATTCATTTCATCCAAGTTGTTCAATTTATTGGCATAAAATTTTCCATACTACTTCTTTATTATTTTTCAAATTTTGGTAGACTGTTTCATTGTCTGTGGCTATTATTTAGTATTATTATGCACTGACCTTTTATCATTCTCCTGCATAAGAGGGCGGGAAAAAGCAGTTTTCTCTGGCTATCAGGCAGAGCTTTCTTTTTTATTTATAATAATTAAGCATGAAGATAGAGAAAATGGTTTTTATGCCCTCAATCATTTAGAAAGGGGATAAATATATATATATATAGCTAATATGCTAAGTGTCTGCCAAGGTAATGACATCATGTAGCAATGCCCAGATTCCTCTCCCTAGCAACAACTAGCCTCCTTGCATTTTCTTCAGCCCAGAAACATGACTTGCTTGATAGCCAGAAGGAAACATTTTACACCTAACCAGATGTCTGTGAAGTGTTTTCCTGTGCCTCATCTCATTCGATCCTCACAGAAGTCCTGGAGTAGGTAGATAGAAAACTCAGTGGAATCCTATTTTCTTTTCATTAGCTGGAAAATGGAGATTTAGAAAGCTTAGAAACTTGACCCAACTGAAAAGAAGTAAGAAATGTTGAACCTTGAAAATTACTCCAGGTTTTCTCACTGCGCAGAATATAGTCAAACACTATTGCAGAGAATATTTTACCCTTTGTTATCCCTGCGTGATCTAAAATAATAATATTCTTTGTGTTGATATTTACTGCTGTGTTGCTGACAATTACTTGAAAGAGAAGTTGGATTGCTTTACTGAGCTGGAAAAAGTTTAGCTATATCAGAAAGCAAGTCTCAATGAGCAAATTTATTCTATACCTACAGAAGACTAAATTGACTTGTGCATGTGTGAAACATATAAAGCTCTCACTGGCACCAGTCACATGCATGTGGTTGCATCTGTCATTGTTGATCATGAATTTAGCTGACATTTTTATTATAGAGAAAGAGCGAATAGCAATATTAAAATATTTCTTCTAATTAATTTCCTTTCAATGTGCACAAATTCATGCACTGGGCCACTAGTTCTATAATATTTATTATTGTCCAAAGACAGCTTTTAATTTTTTATTTTTAAACTTAATAATAGTGCCTAGTAAATTTATTTTTATTACATATCAATTGCTATTATTGCTTTTATTCTTACTATTGTACTTGAGTGATTACTGTATGTCTTGATCTTTTATAAGAACTAGAATCCTGGTGCATGAAATTCATGCAGAAGGGTTGTCCCTCAGCCCAGCCTGCACCCTCTCCAATCTGGGATCCCTCAAGGAATGTCCGACTGCCCCCTTTAGGCCTGATCTCCGTAATATCAGGCCTAAGCAGACAGTTAAACATTCCTCTCACAATCCAGGACTACTGGCTCTCAACTGCTCACCTGCCTGCCTTCCTGATTGCCCATAACCGCTTCTACCTGCCAGCCTGGTCACTCCCCTACCAGCCTGATTGATGCCTAACTGCTCCCCTCAGCCCGATTGCCCCTAACTGCCCTCCCCTACAAGTCTAGTCACCACTAACTTCCCTCCCCTGCAGGCCTGGTCCCCCCAACTTCATTTCTATGCAGGCCCGGTTGCCCCTAACTTCACTCCTCTGCCAGCGTGGTCATCCCTAACTGCCCTCCCCTACAGACTTGATCATCCCCAACTGCCCTCCCTTGCAGGCCTGGTCCCTCCAAACTGCTCTCCCCTGCTGGCTTGATTGCTCACAACTGCCCTCCCCTGCTGGCCACCTTGTGGTGGCCAACTTGTGTCCACACGGGGACAGCCATCTTTGACCACATGGGGGCAGCCATCTCAGAGAAACTGAGAAAGAGGCAAGAAGAAATCTTTTATTAGATAGGATATAGGCCTGCTGCACGGGTTGGGGCCAGCTGGTTTGTTCTGAAGGGTGTCCTGGATCAGAGTGGGGGTCCCGTTGGAGTATGGGGCAGCCTGGGCAAAGGGCCTGTGGTGGTTTTCAGGCTGGCCACACCCCTCAGTGACCCAAGTAGAGGCCCTGGTTCTGGGATTTATTTATCTTCTATAATTGAAACTGTAGCCTTGAACAGACTCCTTGGCTAGCCAGGGTGTGCAGGAAGATTGGCTTCCTTCACTGGCAGGAAAACCCAAGCCTCCTGTTCGCTCTGTGGCCGCAGCCATCATGGTTGGCTCAATTTGCATACTCACTCTTGATTGGCTGGTGGTGATGGCTTGTGGGTGTAGTGGAAGTATGGTAAATTTGCAAATTACCCTTTTATTAGATATTACTATTAGGTGCACAAATTCATGCACGGGTTGATTCTCTCAGCCTGGCCAGCATTCAAGACTGATTGTGACCATCTTACTCAGTCCTGATGGGGGCAATGGGAGCTGGCCAGCTGTGGGGGGATCACAGGTGGGTTCCAGGGCACTTCTGGCCCTCTCGCCTAGTCCCCATCGGCCAGACCCCAGTAGCAAGCAAACCTACCAGTGGGAGTATCTACCCTCTGTTGGTCAGTGCATATCATAGCAACTCTTTGAGTGGTCAACCAATCAACCAATTGGTCAGATACTTAGCATATTACACTTTTATTGTATAAGACATGTATCTATATATTTAAAAGCTTAATATGCAAATTGTCCTCTTGGGAGTTCAATCGGGAGACTAGGAATTCAATCGCTTGCTATGACATGCACTGACCACCAGGGGGCAGCATGGAATGAAGGAAGGCCTCAATAGGCCCTGATCTCTGGCCAGGCCTAGGGACTCTAACTATGCATGAATTTCATGCACCAGGCCTCAAGGATGTAAAATATAATATTTACAAAAACTATGCAAGGTAGGTACTAACATTATATCCCATTACAGGTAAAGAGATGGTGGCATATTGAAGTTACATAATTTTCCTAAGGCTATATAGCTAATAAATGACAGAGCTAGGATTTGAACTTAAGCAGTGTTACTCCAAAGTATATATTGCATTTTGTTGGATAGCTTGAATATACTCTATAATGCAGTGAAAAGTTAAATTTATTATACAAAAAAATCCAACTTTAATTTGATCTACTTAAATGTAAAATAGCCCAGCTGGTGTAGATTTGTGGTTGAGCATCAACCATGAACCAGGAGGCCAGGGTTCAATCCTGGAACAGGACACATGCCTGGAGTCGCAGGCGCGAACCCTAAGAGGGGCATGAAGGAGATAGCCAATCATAGATTCTCACCATTAATGTGTCTATTTCTCTCTCCCTTTCCCTTCCTCTTGGGAAACAATGAAAAAATATTTAAATTTCTTTTTTTTTTAAATGTAAAATAAAGTGAGCTCACATTTTACACTAAATAATAGTTCCAGGTTGATAAAAAGTTATAACATTGCATAAATTGTAGTAGTAGTAGTAGTAGCATAACATTATTATTTTTAATCTCAGTGTAATGTCAGTACAAATTGCAGTCCCAGGATATACAGAGTTTGCTTGGATAGAATGACACATAAAACACCTATCTCTGTCATTATCAGTTATCTGAACAGGAACAATGTCAAGAATTATATAACAAGCTGACAATATCTATGAGAGCAGAAATATCAGAGAAACTGAGAAAGAAGCAAGAAGAAAATATTAAAATGTAATCAAATCAAAGATCAGAAAGCCAGGGACAACAATGGAAGAGCAATAGAGTCTTGGAGTCAGAAAAAGTACAATAGTTACACATTGCATTGGGTAAAGACAAATAAATCTCATCCTGAGACAGAGCCTGAGTGTTCTGTAATGGATTTTGATAGCCTTTGACTGTGTTTTAATTTAGATTGAATTACAAGGACACTGTGGGATAAGGTCTGCTCTGTAATGATTGAAGCAATAAGAACACTGCAGTTAAAAGTATAATCATACTCATGACACATACAAAGAAAAATGACAATAATGTAGTTCTATACAATGACAATAAAGTATACATGTGAATAAAATAATGAATTTAGAGACACAGAAATATAGAAATAGCCTATATCTGACAAAGCCATGCTTATATACAAGGATACCTATTACAAACTTTCTACAAAGTGAATATTTTATAAACCTTCGACATTTCCTGAAAATTTCATTTATTCCAAATGCAAATAAAATTTCCATTGGCAGCAACTCTCACAGAAATTGGGAAAAAAAGTTTTTGTCAGATATCCCATATAAATAGAGGCTTTAGGTACATCATGGAATTCCCCAATAAATCTTAAATTTGGGATTATGTTGACTGACTTCTATTTTTATAATTTTTTAGGACTTTTATTCATCTCAATACTCTACACTTAACCCTCCTGGAGACTGGCTCAGGTATAAAAAACATCTTTAATCTTAAACATTTCAGAATTCCATACATTCATATATTTAGTGTTTCCCCTTGGCTTTATATCATGAAATGAAAAGAACATTTTCTCTATGAACAAGTAAACCTATAAAGGTTCAAAATAGCAAAAATAAAATATTTTTTCTTATATAAATAGTGATAAAATAAATCAAAAAAGAATGTATATTTGGGGAGAACTAAGATGGTGGCATAAGTAAAACACCTGTGCTTGCTGTCTCTCACAACCACATCAAACTAAAAGACAGAACAACTATCATCCAGAATTGCAGGAAAGCTGGTTGAGTGGAAGTACTACAATTATACAGAGAAGTAAAGAAGAAAGTGCACTGGGACTGGTAGGAGATATGGAGGCAAAGAACAGGCTGGCATTCAGGTGTACCACCTTTTTAATCAGGAGGGAAATACAAGTTCTCGCTTACTTTGAACTCCAGTTCCAGGTGAGACTCTGGGATTCCCAGACACATACCAGGAGAAACTAGATTGTCTAGCATCAGGGCAGGAACGTGAGGGTGGCTCTCTTTTAGACAGAGGTGCTTGCAGTGGTTTCTGCACTAGGACCTCCCAGGTGCAGGGCTGACTGGAAGCCATTGCTGTGTGCTCTGCCCTGGTGATTCCTGATCCCCTGCCCCACTCAACTTACAACCCCACCCAAGCTACGTGCAGTGGCTTTTGCATATGAATGGCCTGTCCTTTCTCAGCATAAAACTTGTCAAACAGGCAGCAGCTGGGTCAGGGAGCACCAAGGCAGCAGCAGCCTGCCTTACTTCACAGCTGGGCCTTATCTGGTGACTTCCAAACACAATTCAAAGTAGAGAAATCTGCAGATCTCTCTGTAGTTCCTACAGGGTGGCCCCAGGAACTGGCTGACTTTGCAACTCCTTGAAGACCCAAGACCCAGTGTACCAAGTAGTCAGTGTGAGACCACACCAGATTACAACTCTTCACATCTCTAAGTGACACACTCAAGGGGCAGACTCAGTGAGCACCAAAGCCCCGCTGAATCAAGTCCAGCCCCATAAGGGTATCTCCTCTACAGTAGCCCTTCCATAGTAGACACAGCTGGTCATCATAGCCAATTAGCCTGGAGGTCAATTCCTTCCAGTGATAACAACAACAATAAAGGCTCAACTACAACCCAATTGTGCACACAGCCCACAAAGGGGTGCACCAAGAGTGTCCACCTCAGGTGACTGGGGAGGCTGAGCCTCTGGGCCCCATAGGACACCTACCACACAAGGCCACTCTATCAACTCAAGGAGACTCAGCAGCTACCCAATACATAGAAACAAACACAGGGAAGCAGCCAAAATTTGGAGACAAAGAAACATGTCACAAATAAGAGAAATGGAAGAAAGCAAAATACTTGATATAGAGTTCAAAGCCATGGTTATAAGGTTACTCAAGAATCCTCTAGAAACCTCCAAGGAGTTAATGATACCTTCAAGGGTCTTAGTGAAAATACTAAAATAAATAAATAAATAAATAGATAAATAAATAAATAAATAGATAAATAGATAAATAAAGGAAAAGGACCAGTCAGAAATTAAGCATACATTAATTGAAATAAAGAATAATATACAGAGATTTAATAGCAGACTAGAGGATTCCAAGAATCAAGTTGAAGATTTGAAATACAAAGAACCAAAAAACAACAACAAAAAAACAAACCCAGATGGAAGAGCAAAAAGAAAATAGAATCCAAAAAAATGAAGGTAGTGTAAGGAGCCTCTGGAAAAACTTCAAGCAAACCCACTTCGAATTATGGGGGTGCCAGAAGAAGAGAGAGAGCAAGATACTGAAAACCTATTCGAAAAACTAGTGACAGAAAACTTCCCCCATCTGGTGAAAGAAATAGAGTTACAAGTACAGGAAGTGCAGAGAATTCCAAATAAGTGGACTCCAAAGAGGACCACACCAAGACACATCATAATTAAATGTCAAGGGCGAAAGACAAAGAGAGAACTTTAAAAGCATCAAGAGAAAAACAGTTAGTTGCCTATAAGAGGGTACCCATATGACTGTCAGCTGATTTCTCAACAGAAACTATGCAACCAGAGAGAATTATAAGATATATTCAAAGTGATGAATAGCAAGAACCTACAACCAAGATTACTCTATCCAGTAAAGCTATCATTTAGTATTGAAGGTCACATAAAGAGCTTTACAGACAAGAAAAAGCTAAAGGAGTTCATCACTACCAACTAGTATTATGTGAAATGCTGAAGGGTATTCTTTAATAAGAGGAAGAAGAAGAAAAAGGTAAAGATAAAAAATTATGAACAACAAAGTAACAACAAACACTTATCTATCAATAAGTGAATCTAAAAATCAAACAAATTAAAAATCTGATGAATAGAATAAACTGGTGAATGTAATAGAATCAGGGGCATAAAAAGGGAGCAGACTGACAGTTCTCAGGGGAAAGGGGGCATGGGTGTACGGGAAGAGACTGGACAAAGATCTTACACCTATGGATGAGGACAGTGGGGTGGGGTGGGAACCGGGTGGAGGGGAGCTATTGGGGAAAAAAGAGGAACATCTGTAATAATCTGAACAATAAATATTTTAAAAACAATAAAATAAATAAATAGCCCTAACCAGTTTGTCTCAGTGGATAGAGTGTCAGCCTGCAGACTCAAGGGTCCCAAGTTCAGTTCTAGTCAAGGGCATGTATAATACCTTAGTTGCAGACATATACCCAGTAGGAAGTGAGCAGAAGGCAGTTGATGGATATTTCTCTCTCAATGATGTTTCTAACTCTCTATCCCTCTCCCTTACTCTCTGTAAAAAATCAATAAAATGTATTTTAAAACAAACAAACATGTTTAAAAAAAAAAGAGAATGTATATTTGGGTAAAAAATACTTGGAAGACATATGATGAATTTCATTTAAATGAAAATAATTTTCAAAGTTTATAATCAGCTCCGGCAGGTGTTTCTA
Source organism: Pipistrellus kuhlii (assembly GCF_014108245.1). NCBI lineage: Eukaryota > Metazoa > Chordata > Mammalia > Chiroptera > Vespertilionidae > Pipistrellus > Pipistrellus kuhlii. Next base: position 109,092,113 of record NW_023425404.1, on the reverse strand, counting down.
AGAGCATTGGCCCCATGTGAGCACACACAGAGGATCCTGGCCAAGGGCATGTACCTGGGTTGTGGATTCACTCCCCAGTTATCTCCTCCCTTTCCTCTTCCTCCTCCCTTCTGTTCTCCCTCCCTCCCTCCCTTACACTCTCTCTGAAAAGCAATGAAAATATCCTCTGGTGAAGATTTTTTTTTAAGTTTATAATCAAATTTTAGTTTGGCAGGAGTTGATGATGCTGTTTTCTGTTTTGAAAACAATTTCAGAATAGCTCCTAAAGCAGGTCCAACTGGCAATCCTGCCATAAGGACAATTCTGTTAAGACTAAGAACACTGAATTTCTTTTTAGACCCTGAAATTCTGGGAAGCATTAGAATAAAAATCACCTACAGTCCCTTTTTATTTTAAAAAGAAATATTTTTTACTAAAAATCTTAAAATAAAAATTTGGTTGTGAATCAAAATCATCAATATAGCATGTTTAAGGAGGGGAAAAAGGTATTGTGTCCCTAATCTATTGTGAGTTAATATGTTCCATAAACAATCCTGGAAGGATTCTGCACTCTGAGTATAAATTGGTATAGATCAGTTTGCTTTCACAGATAGCGATACAATATTTTCTGCTGAATGAGAAAAAGTTTAAAGGGATAAATCAAGATAAAGCAATCACCTGACAAAGGATTACAAAGAGTTCCAAACCTTTTTCTTAGTGAATGTTGTGATGCATTGATTTTTCTACTGAAAATAAAAGCTGAAATCATGTGTCATCAATATCAGCTAGCAAACTATTTGGTTCAATATTTTATACTGTTAAAAAGAAAACTTACAGAGAAAAAGCAAATCTCAAGTGTTTCACATGATCAAAACAAGTTTGAAACAGCAGAGAAAAACACATTTGAAAAACATTTCATAGACATTTATTTGTAGAGAATAAAGAGCACATCAGAAGGAAATAAACTAATACTTTTGTTTGTCCAGCCAGATACACAGCTACTGTCTGAATAAGATTCTTATATGATGTAATACTTAAAAGTAGAGTTTTTAGCAAAATAATCTAACGTTGATAATCTAATACACTTCTCCATATGGCAGCTTCACACAAGTATACTTAAATACTTCCTTATAAAGAAGAGGCCAGCAAGGCAGCTATTAGCTAGCCAACACTTTTGTGCAAATTCCAAAATGGCAAATAAATTCCACAACTGAGATTTCCTTCCATTTCAGAGTTCCTCAACTGACAGTCTCACTGTGGCAACTTTACACAGTCAGACATGGAAACCCCCACATGATTCTACAAGACTACGTTTTCTTATTCCCTTCTACCAAACCAGAAGGCAGGCTAAAGTGATTTGGAAGTATCCTATATAATTCTATATGATAAAGAGGTAACATGCAAATTGACCATCACTCCAACACACAAGATGGCTATCCCAATGTGGACACAAGATGGCCACCACAAGATGGCCAGCAGGGGAGGGCAGTTAGGGGCAACCAGGCCTGCAGGAGAAGGCACTTAGGGGCAACGAGGCCAGCAGAGGGGGCAATTAGGGGTGACCAGGTTGGCAGGGGAGTGGTTAAAGTTGATCAGGCTAGCAGGCCGAAGCAGTTAAGGGCAATCAGGCAGGTAGGCATGTAAGCAGTTGGGAGCCAGCAGTCCTGGATCGTGAGAGGGATGTTCAACTGCCCATTTAGACCCAATCCCACCAGAATCCCAGATTGTAGAGGGTGCAGGTTGGGCTGAGGGACATCCCCACCCCATGTGCATGAATTTCATGCACCAGGCCTCTAGTCTATGAAAAGAAAGAGTACAAGTGGCTTGTATATGCAGCACCAGGGAGAAAAGAAAAGAAATAAACAAAAACATAGTTATAAGAGTTTCCAAACAGGGCATAGATTGTGAAGGGATAAGGGACATACTGGAATTAAAGTATTCATTTATACTTAATAATTTTCTAACCCTTCTTACCAACTAGTTGGCTATTTTAAAGAATTCAAGCCTACAACCCAAATCTTTCTTTCTTTGTCTTTTGTTTTCCCAACGTGGATTATAGAAATACTAGAGGCCCAAAGCACGAAATTCACCAAAGGGCTCAGCCCTCGAAGCCCCTTTTGTCCTCGGACAGCCCTAGCATCCCCAGCTTGGTCTGGAAGGTCAGCCAAACAGTCATTCTGCTGTTTGGTCTAATTAGGATATTAGCTCTTTATTATATAGGATTTGAATATAACTATAGCATATACCCTGTTTCCCCGATAATAAGACAGTGTCTTATATTAATTTTTTATCCCAAAGTTGCGCTAGGTCTTATTTTCAGGGGATGTCTTATCTTTCCATGTGCTAGGTCTTATTTTCGGAAGATGTCTTATTTTCAGGGAAACACGGTATTACTATTTATGATTTTGCAATGTTCAATGACGCATAGTAATATATATTTCACATATATTATAAATAATACAGGGGTAGGCAAAAGTAATACAAATAAATAATGCAATAATTAATAAATAACAATACAAGAATAAACTATTTCACATACAACTGTAGACCTACTTTTGCCACCTCTGTATATAAAGTATATTTCTAATGCTTGATGGCCCATAATTATATTTTACTATAATTTTGGAGGGCCAAAATATTAGATAAAATTTAGTATTATAGAAGCTGTAACAAGTAGAGAAGAATATCAAATGGATTTATTAAGAAATTAAACTTGTTTTCTGTTATATATACTCTTGTAATAACCTCCATCTAACCTGTTCTTTTCTCCTCTCTAGTTACTTGTTCTTCAGCCAGGAAACCAAGTTCATCACTTTGTATCAAAACTGGATGATGTGTTGACATAATAAACTGTGATTATATCTGAATTCAGCTTAAGATTGTATATGAGAAAGTTAAGATTGTAATAGATTTATTGTGCTGTTCAATAAGCAACAACTCTAGGAGTGTCACTACACAGACTAAAAGCTAGTCAACCAAATCTTTTCAATGTAAATTTTTGCAACTATACACACCCTGAAGAAAAATGTTATGAGGCTACACATGTTATTAAACTTTTAGCACTTCTGTACATAATTTCATAAAAAATGTGGTAAAGTTAACATTATTAAATGTGGTTCTATTTAATATACATAATAATTTCAGAAACATTTTTTCCTAGATCTGAAATATTATGCACCATATAAATGTAAAAGTATATTCTTTTTTAAAATATATGTTATTGATTTTGTACAGAGAGGAAGGAAGAGAGATAGAGAGTTAGAAATATCGATGAGAGAGAGTCACCAATCAGCTGCTTCTTGCACACCCCCTACTAGGGATATGCCCGCAACCAAGGTACATGCCCTTGACCGGAATCGAACCTGGGACCTTTCAGTCCCCAAGCCTATGCTCTATCCATTGAGCCAAACCAGTTTCGGCAAAAATGTAAAAGTATATTCTGTAGATGAAAACTTAAATTATGAATAAGACTTTTAAAAATATTTCATGACAAAACCACTTGGGAAAAATCTCTTTTACTTTATACCTAAAGAATTGTTAAAAGAATTCTTTCAGAGTAAGTTAGAAAGTTCTGTGGAATTAAGAGGTCTAGCTAAACAATCTTTTCTTTGAAAGACTAAGTCCCCTCCCCATGCCTTTCTCTTAAAAACACGTTTTAGAAAAAGTACTCATGTTAGAAAAAAGTGAGCTGAAGTCTGTCAGTTCCTGTGGTGCCCAATAATCAATAACTTGCATTAAACTAGGTTTCTGTAACACTTATCAGTGACTCCATGCCAAGAAATTCATCTTCAAGGGAAAAGCAAAAGGTAGGTTCTCATCATTGATGTTTCTATCTCTCTCCCTCTCTCTTCTTCAATTCTGTATAAGAAAACATTTTCTGTCAGTATGTCCAAAGGTAAGATAGAAAACCCAGTGAAGTAACAAATTCTTAACACTGGAAGTTTGAGAATACATCTGGCTTTAAATACTTGGTGAGAAAGTGCTTGAATGAATTTCAATGTTAAATAATTCAAATTGTATTCAAATGGTGCATCATCAATAAAACAGGCAGCCAACAACATCAGGTAATAATTACTTGTGTGAAATACTATTGTTCATTATGTAGGTACAACCCCATTTAACTATAAGGAAAAATATGACATGTAGGAAAGATCAGATATGACAAAGAATTTCTTTTGTGTTTCCTTTGTTAGAAATTGTCCTTTCAGAAGGTCAGTAGTATGCTGAGTATTATGAGTTGAAACCTCTTTAGAAATTATGGTTTTAAATTTTCTTCAAAATAGATATAACAACTCTTATTTCATTCAATAGCTGCTGCAATTGATGATGGCTAAAATACCTCCCCTTATTGAAATGTCAATGTGACCCTCCACATACAGTGTTCCATAAAAACTTGTTTTGCTGTATTGACTTTTCATGGAAATTTTGAGCTGCAGTATAACTTAGGAGGAATAAAGGTGTCTCCTTTCTGAAAAGCATACTGTAAAAGGGATTAGCAGTGAGTTCTCAGAAATTCTATATAACTTTTTAAAAAATGAAATAAGTCTTAATTAACATGTTAGATAAACCAGCTTAGATAAAGCAATAAGAATTCTTCAACCTGGCTGGTGTGGCTCAGTGGTTTAACATCAACCTAAGAAGTAGGAGGTCAGGTTTGATTCCTAGTCAGGTCACATGCCTGGGTTTTGGGTTTGACCCCTGTTTGGGGGCATAATGTTTCTATTCTCTCTCCATCTCCCTTCTTCTCTCTGAAATTAATTTTTAAAAACCTTTTTAAGAATTAAAAAAAGAATTCTTCAAAAGGAAATTATAAATAAACTGTCTAGGATGTAAAATTTTAAGCATGCTAATCCAAAAACAATATAGGATAGCAAGCACAGTAATCTGTGTTAGATAGAAATTTTAAGGATAGAGTTAGAACACTATACTGGTGGCAGAGTACTGGAATAAATAGAACACTGCTTGGCATAAATGAATGTATCCCACAATATTAGTACCTAGATCACAGACTTACAGACACTATCTCACTCTCAGAACCACACTTGCAATAACATACCAGTTAAAAGGTGAATAGCCAAGAAAATATATTTGGAAAAAGGAAATGTTATTTTGATATACTATATTATGTCCACATACAAACCAATTGTATATGGTTTTTCTGCAGTGTGATTTCATTAACACCAATGTACCATTTAATAATTAGTATAGAATATTATTGGTAAGAGTAGAGTAAATAATTTTATTAGTATCAATGGTCAGCACTGCAACCACCAAACACATTCCAAGAAGTATTGAGATCTTCAGAAATTACATTCTCTAAATGCCATTGTTCTCCTACATAATGCTGTTATGTTATAGTCTTTTCTGCACTATGAAAATCAGAAAATGCCCTCTAAAATATATTTAGAAAAAGTGGGGAGGAAATAGGTACCATTTTACAGAATCCATATATTTTGAAAATTAGCTACATTTTTCTTAAGTTATTTCTTCATATCTATAAAACTGACAAAAGAGATCTCTAACTTACTCATTTCAGGAAATTGCTGAGACATCAAAGAGTATATGCCAGTAAAAGTCACATAGTATTTGAACTTGATGTTGTAAATTTGACTTTTAGGAGAAGGCAGGTGAGAATTAGAGTAAAGAATATTTCACCATAGTAAGAAAACCTAGACTCAAACTCTAGTTCTGCCCCAGAGTAGCTGTGTGATTTTCCAACAAAGCATGCACTCTTCCTGGATTTCCAATGCCTACCTATAAAATGTGAAATATTTAGATGAACTATTCAACATAGCATAATTAAGAATCTGAGCTTTTTACAGAATATCACAGGTGGTGCCAAACTCTTTTCCCTCCAGATTTTTTTCAGCACAACAATTACTTAAAATCGAAGGACCCTGAAGCTGTTTCCAATGCCATGTGTCCATCTTTATAGATTTTAATCAAACAGTAGTGGGGCTAGTCAAGGAGAAACACAACTTAACAAGCTTTGGTACAGCCTTAATTAAATGATAAATGCATATCAAAGTAACTCTGATCAAATTCCACTTGCTTTAAATTAAAAAAAATAGAAACCTTTCATATTCTTTAGACATTAAGATGCATTTCCAATACGCATTATAAACGCCATTATCCATACCTGAAAAGGCTGCCTGCTGGGAATGTGGAGGTCTTTCCTTATCCACCTGTTGCCTTGATCCCCAAATATCTGCCACAGCAGCTTCCCCCTGCTGTTACTCCAGATTCGCTGGTAGATGGCCAGCCTGTAAATGTGCTTTCCGAACATGTGGTAATAGAAGCGGAAGGTGCAGCTTTCTGTTCCAGTGGCACTGAGGATCGGGCTGAGTAAAGCAGCTGTGTTTTGGAAAGCTTGTGGCTCCGAAGATTCTATGTAGAGATAGTGTCCTTTAGCTGTGCCCAAAGTATTATCCTTCATTGGCCCTGTATTAAGTGTTGATGTTGGACCCTGGTTCCTGGTCCAATCAAAATCATCTTCTGTATCTTGTTCCCAATTACAAATTCCATTTTCAAAGTTACATTGTAGTTCAGGTACTAAAATTGGCAGTAAATAATAGCAAAAGATAATTAAAGATAAAAATATCTCTGATTAATAATACTAGCTGATATTAGTAAGCAATTTAATCTAAAAATGTGACAGTAACGTTTTAAAAAGAGTGAACAAGTTCTAGATAACACACCAAGTAATAATATTTTATGGGCTGAAAGTGAAATTATTTTGGTCATTTTCCATATGCCACTTATGCCCATCCCTTCCCCATTTCTATTACTATAACTCTAGGCAAATGATCACAACTCAACAGCTGGCTCACTGCAACAAACTTCTGGCTCAGTGGATTTCAATTTTAGCTGAATGTTCCAATCCAGTGAGCATTAAAAATAAATAAACAAATAAATAAATAAATAAATACATAGAAAACACAAAACCCAGAATTCATCTTCAAAAATGTTGGTATATTTGGTCTAAATGATAGAGCCAATCATCAGGATACCTCATCAGTTTCCTTGATGATTCTAACATGCAGAGCTGAAAATAGTCATATTTTAATAGACGTTAATTTTTTGGACTTCTCTGTGGTTTAAGGTAAAATTGCCTTAAACAAATTGCAAAAAAGCCTATCCAAGTACTAGTTTGTTAGTTACAGGTGAATCCCAGGAATCCGTGTTTTTAACAAGCACCCACGATGATACGAAGCAGATATTTTCCAGACCTCACGCTGAGAAACTGCTCTTGGGCTTCATCCTGCCCCAGTTCCAAGTGTCCCTTCCATCCCTGTGCCAGAATGACCATTCTTTAATGACAGTTTATCTCTTTCCTGCTCCAATCAAAATCCTTGAATACATACTCATTTAACTTAAACTTAAATCTACACTCCTCTTATCTTCAAGCTTCACGTTTCCCAAATTAAATGAACTTCCTGTTTGTCCTTCCCAATGAGCCCTAAGCATTCCACCCCTTTCCCCATCTCTATGTATGCCAAGTGTTACGCCCTGTGTCTTACTAATTCTTAGCTATGTCTCCTCAGTGGTCATCTTTTCTACTTACTGGATGGTAGCTCCTTTAAACCGGAGCTTTGAAACTTCTAATGCCTTCACTCACTAGAATTCAAAGCACTTACTTATGAAATACTAGCCCCTTATCAAATTAATACCTACATTTCTAGGATAACATCAGAATATACATATTTTTCAAGATGTGAAAATTGTGTCAACACCAAGTATTTCTTTAGAATAAATGAGACAGAATGTACATTTGACATTATTTGGAATTAGAATTAATGTTTTGTTTCACATTTTAGCTTAATTTACATAATCTAATATTTTAAAAAAATGTCAGCTGTCCTTTATTCAACTGTACTTGGCATCAAAGGTGAACAAATACTCAAACAATAAATAAAAGCATATGTGAATAAATGCAGCCAGGCAAGAACAAATCATCTGTATCTGAAAACTAGAGAACAGGGCTTAAACCTAATGAAGGGAGCCAAGTGAATAAATATCAAATGGAAGAAGAGCTTTCATTTGATATTTCCTCACTTGTGACTAATCAGGCCCAGCTGTGATGTGAACTGGGGGCCGATGGTGTACTTTCCAGGTGTCAGTCTTTGGCTATAGAGAAGAAGGAGAATGTCAAGCTGCTGAGTTTTTTGACAGAAAGCCAACAGATTTGTATGTTGCCTGTCTTCATACTGACTACATGCTCAGTCTTCATTTCAAAAGGGAATATGTGTAGCTAGACCCTTAAAAAAGACCATGACACTAAACATACTTCAGGAAATACAGTGAGGATTTAGAATGGCTAATGTATTCTATGTAGTACAGTAATATGTCTAGATGGACTGCTGAGAGAGCAACTGACAGTCTAATGACACTATTTTCTGTCATTAATATTTATTCACAAGAAATTTATTGATATTTTATGAAGTTAACAACTACTGTTTTCTGTCATTAATATTTAGTCACAAGAAGTATATTGATATTTTATGAAGTTAATACTGACAAGTTTGAGGATAATTTGATTACTTTTAGATAGAGAACACATTTTTAAAAAATCTTCACCCAAGGATATGTCCTTGTTGTTTTGAGAGAGAGAAAGAGAAAGAGAAAGAGAGAGGGAGGGGAGGGAGGGATGGGACTGGGAGGGAGCGGAGAGGTAGTAGGGAGAAATGGCGGAAGAAGAGATAGAGCTAGAATAGGCGAGGCAAGAGCGATACGACGTAGTAATCCGATTATTCCGCTGTTCGTTCAGGTCTCCTCCTGCGGCCCGTCCATCTCCTCCTCTACTCCACCCTCCATACCGCTCGAAGCAGCCCAAGACCCACTCAGACCATACCCCTCCCCCCATCCCACCTCACCCTCCTAAGAAAAAGAAAGAAAGAGAGAGAACAATTGATTGGTAGGCTTTCATATGCATCTGGACTGGGACTCAAGCCCAGAACCTAGGTATGTGCTTTGACCATAAACTGAACCCACAACATTTTGGTGAACCATACAGGATGATGTTCTAATCTAAGCCACCCAGACAGGGCAAAATTTTTAAAGAGTGGAATTTGAAAAGCTTGAAAAAGATAAAAAGACTTTCTGAATTTGCAAAAATTAATTAGATGTAGGACAAGCAGCACTTCTTATAATAGCCATTGTTAAAAGCATTGATTTTGTTTATAAGGATACTTCCAAATCACTTTAGCCTGCCTTCTGGTTTGGTAGAATTGAGTAAGAAAACGTAGCCTTGTAGACTCATGTTGGGGTTGCCATGTCTGATTGTGTAAATTTGCCACAGTGAGACAGTCAGCTGAGGAGCTCTGAAAGGGGAGGAAATCTCAGTTGTGGAATTTATTTGCCATTTTGGAATTTGCACAAAAGTGCTGGCTATGCTAATAGCTGCCTTGCTAGCCTCTTCTTTATAAGGAAGTATTTAAGTATTTAAGTATACTTGTGCTCATGAAATTTCAAGAGCTACATAATCATCAGACATAATTTTTTTTATAATTTAAACCATAAACTCAGACTTATCTTTGACACCTTACTCTGTGCTCCCTATTGCCAAAACCTCATCACATGTCCCTCCTAAATATTTCCCAAAACTTTAATCCCTCTATCTCCATCCTTATCTCTGTGACAAGCTGCCAACTCCTCTCCTGCTGACTACCGCTATGGCTTCCTAACGGATCGCCTACATATAGTCTTCTCTAATCCATTTATAACACACCATATTCATAGTGACATTTTCAAATATGCCAATTTTATTATATTAGTTTTCTTCTTAAAAACCTTCAAATAAGGAAGAACTTCCCTAACATGGACTAAAAAGACCTGGAAATCTGGCTGCCCTTTATACCTCTCTCCTTACCTTGCACCCTATTCCTTCCTTCTCCTTGCACAAGCCACACATTAGCTATCTTCCTCTGCCATGCGGTGACATAGGGGACTTCTTCATTCTTTGACTTAACATTTTTCAGATCTCAGCTAAGTAATCACTCTTGGAAGTCCAATGCCGCTATTCCCTCAAGTCACATAACCCCTATTTGTAAATCTTGTCAAAACTTCCATTTTATATTTGTTTATTAAATATTTGAATAATATCTCTCCTCATCTAGTCCTTAAGCCCCATGAAACCAAGGAAGCTGTATAGTTGTATTTAACATTGTATCACTAGTATTTAATTTCTAAAACTACATAATACATACAGATGGCTTTGACTAACTGATTAATTAAAGCGCACAAAACATTCATTGACCCTGGAACGATGTTTAGTGTCTTTGACTTGACTGGGTCAAGAACAGTAAATTTAAGTACGATCACTACTATCAAATGTGGGAGAGGGACAAAAATATACCTACCACAGTCAGCCTCATCAGTATGATCACCACAATCATCCACCAGATCACATAACCGAAGCCTGTGTATGCAGGCCTTAGTGTGTCCACACCAGAAATGATCTGGCCCTTCACAGCTCTCCGCAGGAAGAGGAAGGGTACAGTTTTCAAAACTGATGTCATCAATAGCTGAGACCCCATCATAAATGCCAAGGCTGACTTTTTCTAGAGTCAGATGGAAGGGGTGAGTGAGGCGCCCAAGCTGAATAGTTGCCTGTGACCACTGGTTGCCCTGGTTATATAAGACTCTCCAGAGCACTGTGGAGTCATTGGAATTTTCCAAGTGTAGCTGGAGCACAGCTGCTCCCACTGACAGGCCATAGTTATAAAACCTGGAAAAGAGTAAACAAAAGAAATGGGTATTATTTACGGGGATAGACTACATATTTAACTTTTACTCCTTCACTCAGTCAACAATAAATATCAATAATTAATCATCTTAATAGAAGCCTTTATTTCTTGCAGCAATTGTGGCTGCACCTCTGCAAAACTTATATGCTGAGGTGCACACTCTGACTCTCGGGACCCTACAAGCGTTTCTCAAGGAGTTTAGTCCAGAACAGAAGAGAGAAGCAGTGTTGATTAAGTTATAATCTACTGCTGAAGGGAAAATGTCCCTTTCATCTTAAGAAAGAACACAACAAACACTGATAATTAGCTCTTAAGTAAACTGCTAATTATGTGGAGCTAATGCAATAGCAATTTTTAAAAGCAAAACCAAGGGTGAATCATAATATCTACTAAATGCAGGAGTATGCCTGCAAGCAAGGCACTGCTAAGGTAACTAACCACTGTTTGTAATATTTACCAGAAAGAAAGTGTGCATCCTGTTCCTGTCTGGTTGATAGTTGGACTCTGGAGTTTAGCAACTTGGGCCAAGCTGCTGCTTTTCTTCAGAATGAACATAAAATGCCCTATTGGTATACAAAAACAAGTATACATTAGCCTATTAGATTATAAAGTGAGACATCTGTCGCTTAGCCCTACACTAAATAAGTTCCATGTCCAACTAAAATTAAACAATTAAAGACCATACAACAATTAAAAATCAATGAAAGTGCCGAAACCGGTTTGACTCAGTGGATAGAGCATCGGTCTACAGACTGAAGGGTCCCAGGTTCGATTCCGGTCAAGGGCATGTACCTTGGTTGCGGGTGCATCCCGGTGGAGAGTGTGCAAGAGGCAGCTGATCGATGTTTCTCTCTCATCGATGTTTCTAACTCTCTATCCCTCTCTGTTCCTCTCTGTAAAAAATCAATAAAATATATTAAAAAAAATAAAAAAATAAAAGTTAATGAAAGTGATTGGTAGTCAAATTCGCTCTTATAAATATTAAACTATGATCTATATCAAGATCTAAAGGATGTCAAAACAATTGGTAATTTAAATTAACTCAGCAAAAAATATATATATCTATGCTCTATTCCCACCATCCATAAAGGAGTAATCCCATGCAGACATCATGAATGTAACTGATCATGCTCAAATGCCCTACTATTTGTTGTGGTAACAGAGAGTGTGATCTGCTTCTCTTTCTCTTCTCAGACCTGACCAAAGGGGAACTGAGGTCATTCCCAAGAGCCTTTGCTTATTTCTTACCTTGAGCAGATTTGTGAGTATGATCATAGGGAGGGGCCTGTTGCTCAAAATCAGCAGAAAGGTTACTTCTGGAGCTCCATATCCAGTCAAAATGGTCACCGCTAACTGCTTCAAACCAACCACAGCTATTTGCTTCAAAGTCACATTTGGAAACTGAAGAACAAAAATGTGGCTTTTAGGTTGGCTCTCAAAAATGCTTGCACACTTTACAAAGGGTAGAGTTCAATGGAAATCACCTTGTTAGTCTTCTCTAAGTCTATCAAAGAACATACTTTAGGAGAAAAAGGAACTCTTTTGACTCCCCCCCCCAAAAAACACACAAAACAAAACAAAACAAAACAAAAAAACCCTGGAATTGTGCTTATCATACTGAAAATTGATAAGGTAGAATTATCAATTTTAAAAATTCAATTTTCCCCAAATATTCTAAGCAGCATCAACATCCAGCCATATTGTTAATAGAATTGCCAAAGTCTGCCTAATTTATTCTGATACTCATGTTAGTTTATCTGCTGCTATTATATCATCTGGAAGGCTGAATTATTCCTATAGAGTATTTTCACTAAACCATGAGAGCAGCTACTTCTAAAATAGGGGTGTCGAACTCAATCAGAGAAGGGGCCAAAATCTAAAATCCAGCCTAAATTGCAGGCCGAATGGTTTACTGAACAGTCATAAACTGTCATTGTGATGGAAACGCAGCGGAGTGCAGTGATGACAGCGCGGTGCGGGCCACATTGCAAGGCCTGGCGGGACGGATTTGGCCAGCGGGCCTTGTGTTTGACACATGTGTAAATATTCAGTAACTGAAAAATGTAGATCCATTGCATTTAGTTAATGTTCACCTCTGGATTTAATAGAACTTAATACTTCCTAAAGCATTATATGCATTGCTTAATTTGTGCAGGGTAAAATAATTTTAAACAGTTTTCAGGTAAATATGCAGAAGAATAAGTTGGCTTCCAGAAAGAAGAGGAAAGAAAGGGAAGTTATAATAATAACAGTATAGTATCATAGCTAATGTTCAGTGAATACCCTATGTAATAGATCCTGAACTACTGAATGCTTTATCTAGATCTAACTTTCACATCAGCCATATGGGGAAGTATTACTATTATTACTATTATGATTATTATTATTTAAAATAATATGTCACTCAATGAAATTTTAAAATTTAAAACAATAAAGGCATTTAACCTAGTTATAAATCACTTTTAATTTCACTATAAATTTTGAAAATGTTAATTCTACTCAAGGGAGAATATGAGGTAAATAGTAACATTATAAATACTACTTTCTAATTTTAATAGTTTCTATATAAATATTATTTCCAAAATACATTTGTTTTATGTCAAGTTTCCTAGCTGAAAATCTGTCCAGCAGAGTACTTTCTAATTTCATCAAAAGTCAACAGGAGGGGACCACTTTGTAAATTAATATGATTGTCTAACCATTACAGTGTATACCTGTAAATAATATAAAGTAATATGTAATGTTAACGATAATGGGGGGGAAAAGCAATTAGAATATATAAATACATTTAAAAATAAACATTTTTAAAATGTTGCCTAAACTTTAATAAACAAGGGATGATGATATGCCAATACACATACAGAGACACTTAGAAATAAGCAAAATGAAGAAAGTACTGCTATATTTATAATACAAATTTCTCAAGTAAAATTTAGAAATCTATGGTTAAGCATATTTAAATGCTTAGAAATCTATGGTTAAGCATAATTGAAGTGAGAAAAATGACAAATATAACAAGTCAAGAATAAGTGCTAAGAATATTTAAGTTCACATTTTTAAAGGCCATCTCTATTTGTGAATATAAAATATACCAATAACACATAAATATACATAAATTCCAGAGATTTCAAAGTATGGAATGTCATTTCAATCCCTGAGGAAGCAAATGTTTTTGTTGCCAATTTCAGACAATCTTCAAAAAACAGTTCTTGTATACAAATACAGAAAGAAAACTAAATATTACTAATGTATAATATTTATCCCCATAGCTACTTGGAAAGGGGATCTTGTCATTTGCTATCCAGGGAGATATTGCTTTGGAAATAAATGGATATTCAAATGGTAGTAAAATTTAAAAACTATAGCAACAATTTTATAGTTCTCTTACATAAAGCTCTTCAAAAATAGTAATTTCAACAGATGATTATGCTGTTAAATTTCAAATATGTTGTAGTATATTTTGTTCCTACATATTTAGATTTCTATACACATTTTAAAATCCACCTCAAGTGATAACATATGTAGTAATCAGATGCAATTAGCCATTAATCAAACAAACTTCATTAGAATGGCTTTTGAAAATTATGTATATCTTTTTCTGACAGAAACACAATATCCTGGGTGTGTTTTAATAATTGAGATTTGAGAATTTTTCACTGTTTCAGGAGCATCATTATTGATTATTTCAATTTTTATCATCATTATTACCACAATTTGTAATAACAATTGCAATTACCATTTACTCAGGTATTATTATGTACCAAGTTTTGGGCTAGAAGTTATTATCTTCGTAACAGGATGCCAACACAGAATTTCTAAAAATTACACACCACTATTTTATAGCTATGAGTAGAAAAGCAAATGACTCTATAGCAGCTTTCAATTATTTTATGTAAAATCACCCTTGGGACCTCAATTAGTTATGTAAAAATAATTTCAGTAGCTAACCTGGGGGGAAAGATGTTAGGGTTAGTTGGTGGATGACAAATAGTTCCATCACTCAACACTTTTTTTTGTCATTTTTAGAGCTTTGTCACTCAAGCAAAGGAGAGTTAGGCATGGAGGAGCCAAGGAATCGTGTGAGGTTAAAAAAAAAAAAATCCAGAATCAGACATTGTCTCATTTCATATTCACTGTCTTATAACTTTTTTGATGATTTCAGATTATCCTTACAGAGGTTCATTTGTAGGGATAAACACAAACTGGACAAAGAGGAAGTCTGGACTGATAATATGGACCTTGCAAAAAGACTTAAAATATACAGGAAGAGCCTCTTAACATTTACCCAAAGATATTGAAAAGGTTTTATATGTCTATAAAAAAGTGCAAATGAGTGCTTATAGAAGCTTTCTTCATTATTGCCAAAACTTGGAAGCAACCAAGATGTCCTTCAGTAGATGAGTGGATAAAGAAATGATGGCACATCCAGACAATGGAATATTATTCAGTGCTAAAAAGATATAGGCTATCAAGCCATGAAAAGACACAGATGAAACTTAAATGCATATTAAGTGAAAGGAGTCAAGCTAAAAGGCTACATACTATATTACTCCAATTATGACATTCTGAAAAAGGCAACACTATGGAGACAGTCAAAATATCTGTGGATGTCAGCAATTCTGGGTGCAGGAGCAATGAACAGGAGAAGCACACAGGATTTTTATGGCAATGAAAATACTCTGTATGATACCATAATGATGGGTACATGTCATTATACATTTGACCAAATCCATAAAATGTGCAACACCGAATGAGCTCACATGTAAGTTATGGTTTTGGGGTGATTATGATGTATTAGTGTAAGTTTATCAATTGGAATATTAATTATGGGAGAAGCTATGTATGTTTGTAGATTGGGAGTCTATAGGAAAACTCTTTACCTTTCCCTCAATTTTCCTGTGAAACCAAAACATGCTTTATTTATTTCTATACCACATGCCCTTTCAAAAAGAGTATGCCGTTTACTCATTCATTATAGTTTCAGTTACTTCCCTTCTAGAAGCAAGCTCCAAGAAGAGATGGATGTCTGTCTGTTTTACATGTTGTGAGATATTAGAAAATTTCTGCCACATAGCAGACATTCAATGCACACTTGTTGCAAGAATCTATGACCTTTCTTTTTCCAAAATAAAATATTATTTCTCAAATTTTTGGTTCTATTACAGAGTTGAATTTGCTGAGTTGGTACACCAATACAAACTTACTTACCAGCACATCCACTCCTAATTTTTAAATAGATTTTACTTTTGACACAGTTTATGAATTGTGAGTGTCTCTTTGGGTTCAATATTTGATCTTTATAATTCATTATTTATAATTATATATGAATTACCTCAAAGCAGTGTTAATTATGTATGCATAATTTATCTGGAATGGAAAACTTTAAGTGGTGTAATTAATGTCAGAGTTTTATTTTTAAATTTTGCCTCTTACTCTACACTTTCTTCCTGGTAAACCCCAGCAATATTAAAGCTTTAGTTACTTTATTTCTGTCAATGAATCTAATAATTATTACTCCAACCCATTGCTTTCTTGTTAAAAAAAAACACACAACTGTTTAAAATCCTATCTAATAAAGAAGGAATATGCTAATTGACCTCATGCTGTTGAAAAGATGGTGGTGCCCACAGACAATAAGGAGGGAATATGCCAATTGACTGTCCTGCCCACAAATTGGTGGCGCTCAGTCCCATCAGCCCTGCCAGGGTGACTGGTGCATGGCAAAGCCGAGCCTGCCCTCAGGCAGGCCCAGCCACTTTGCATACCTGCCTCCAAAGTTCGCCAGTCTCCTCAGTCCCCCAGAAGCCCAGAGCCAGCATGAGGCACAGGGCCACCTGAGGCTCAGGTAACCAGGGCCAATCAAGACTTGCACTGTGGGCAGTGGCAACAGCAGAGATGTGATGGGGCCTTGTCTTCCCCTGATCACCAGGTCACCTCTTACCCCTGAGGGCTCCCAGACTGTGAGAGGGAGTAGGCCAGGCTGACAAACTTCCCCTCCAGTGCATGATTTTCATGCACTGGGCCTCTAGTCCTACATAATAAAAGAGTGATATGCAAATTAACCATCACTCTGCTATACCCACAAGCCATGCTCACCAGCCACACCCACCAGCCAATCAGAGTGAGTATGCAAATAAACCGAATCAAGTTGGCTACAGTCACTGAGAGCAGGAGGGAGGCTTGGGTTTCCCAGGCAATGAAAGAAGCAAAGCTTTTTGCACATACTAGCTGGCCCAGGCCTCCACTCAAGGCTACAAAGTTTCAATTATAGAAGGTAAACAAATCCAAACAGAAATGGCTGCCACCACTGAGCAAGCAGGAGGCTTAGTCCACTTAAGGCTACAAAGTTTCAATTGTAGCAGATAAATAAACCCCAGATACCAGGGCCTTCACTTGGGTCACCAGGGGGTGTGGTTGGCCTGCAAACTACTACAGGCCCCTTGCTCAGGCTGCCCCACGCCCCAAGAAAACCCCCAACCTGATCCAGGACACCCTTTAGGACAAATCAGCCGGCCCCCATCCCTGCACAGGCCTCTATCCTATCTAATAAAAGAGTAATATGCAGATTGACCATCACTCAAACACACAAGATTGCTGCCCCCATGTAGTCAAAGATCCTGCCCCTATATAAACACAAGATGGCCACCACAAGATGGCCAGCAGGGGAGGGCAGTTGGGGGGGGACCAAACCTGCAAGAGAGGGCAGTTGGAGGCAATCAACCCTGCAGGGGAGTGCAGTTAAGGGGTGACCAGGCAAGCAGAGGAGGAAAGTTGGGGCAAACAGGGAGCAGTTAGACATCAATCAAGCTGGCATTGGAGTGTTTAGGGGGTGACAAGGCTGGCAGGCAGAAGCCATAGGGGCAATCAGGAAGGCAGACGGGCTAGCAGTTGGGAGCCAGCAGTCCTGGATTGTGAGAGGGATCCCAGATTGGAGAGGGTGCAGGCTGTGCTGAGGGATACCTCCTCTATTCTCCCATGCACCGGGCCTCTAGTATATACAATAATGATCTCTTCTTCAATCCTGCTCCCCTCCTCTCACCTACTCTATAACTATAACTCAAAATAAAAAAACTCAAAAGCATTACTTAAAACATCCCTTTCCCTATCTTCCAAATACATCAAGTATTTCTTTACACTTAGAATAATTTTTTATAATTTTATTATAATGTATCTCTATACACTAGTTCAGTCCATGATAATCTCTCATCTTTACTCCAAAATTCTCTTGTCTAAAACCATTACTTCCTTATTCACCCCTTCAATTCATTCTACATTTTATATTCAGGGTGTAAACATTTAAAGAACTTAATAATTCAAACTTGATCCCACAATTACTTTTAAAAATCCTTAAATAGCTTCCCTACTATTTAGAATAATGTCCAAATCCTTAATATGGTTAAGTTAATCCCCCCAAATCTCTGTGACTTTCTTATCTTTATGCTCAAGCTACCTTTATTATTTCAGTTTCTTTAATAAAGCAAGAATACCATTCATCCAGCCCTAACTGGTTTTGCTCAGTGGATAGAGCATCGGCCTGCGAACTGAAGGGTCCCCGGATTTTATTTTGGTTAAGAGTATGTACCTTGCTTGTGTGCACATCCCCAGTAGGGGGGTATGCAGGAGGCTAGCTGATCGATATTTCTCTCTTATTGATGTTTTTAACTCTCTATCCCTCTCCCTTCCTCTCTGTAGAAAATCAACAATACACACACACACACACACACACACACACACACACACACACACACACCGTATTGTCCGGCGTATAAGACGACCCTTGTATCGAAAAAAAGTCAACCGAAAATCGGGGACAAAAGACCAAAATTGCACAAAAATTACCTGCAGATCTTGATGGCAAAGTAAGTCTTTTCTTTGAAGTGGGGGGTAGTCTTATACAGCGAATATAGGCCTAAACCTATGTTTTAACTATAAAATTAGGGGGTCGTCTTATACACTGCAAAATATGGTGTGTGTGTTTGTGTGTGTGTGCGTGCGTGTGTGTGTGTGTGTGTGTGTGTGTGTGTATATATATATATATATAAAATTTATTTATTTATTTATTTATTTATTTATTTTTAAGAATACCATTCACCCATTTTAATGCCTTACCATGGTCCCCTTTTTTTTCCCCCCCCTTTTTCTTTTTGGAACACACCATTTACTTTGACCAAGCAATTCAAATTTATTCTATCGCTTAAAAAAAAAATAATGTTACCCACATAAGTATAGTCAATTGATCCTCACAAAAGAGCAAAAGCATCATAATGAATAAAACATAGACTTCAACATATAATGTTGGAACAACTGGACAATCACTGAAAAATAATCTAGACACAGACTTTATGTCCTTCACTAAAATGAACTAAAAATAAATCACAGGCCTATATATAAAATGCAAAACTATAAACCTCCTACAATACAACATAGGAGAAATCATAGGTGACCTTAGATATGGTGATGACTTTTCAGATACAACACTAAAGGCAAGATCTTTAAAAAAAAAATAATTGATAAGCTGTACTTCATTGAAATTAAAAAATTCTATTCTGCAAGACAATCTCAAGAGAATGAGAAGACAAGCTCAGGCTGGAGGAAAATGCTTACAAAAAATACAAAATACAACTTATATAGAATTGTTATCCAAAATATATAAAATAAAAAATTCAACAATAAGAAAACAAACTTTTAAACTTTGTTTTTAAAAAATGGCTCAAAGATTTGGACAGATATCTCGCCAAAGAAAATCTACAGAGGCAAATAAGTACATGAAAATACGCTCCATGCCCTATATTATCAAAGAAATGAAAATTAAAACAATAATAAATACCACTACACCCTATCAGAATGGTCAAAATCCAGGATATTGACAACAACAAATGTTGGTGAGGATGTGAAGCAATAGGAACTCTCATTCATCATTGGTGAGAATGCATAATGGTACAGCACTCGGGGAAACAGTTGACAGTTTCTCACAAAACTAAACATGCTGTTACCATATAATATAGCAACTGTGTTCCTTGTTATTTATCCAAAAGAGTTGAAGACTTATGTCAACACAAAAATGGGCACACAATTGTTAAAGAACTTTTATTCACATGGAATACTTAATATTATTCAGGTCTAAAATGAAATGTTCTATCAAGCCATGAAAAGATATTTAGGAACCATAAATTCATATTAAGAAGTAAAAGAAGACAATTGGGAAAAGCTATATACTGATTCCAACTATATGACACTATGAGACAATAAAAACTAACTGGGATAGAACAGGGATTGGATGAAAGGGGGCAAAAGGATCACCTGTAATACTATGAACAATTTTAAAAATCCTGATATCTCCACACTAGGGCCAATCATGGGATAAATCTATAACTATCACATACCCTCCTGTAACTCCCACATAACTCTCAACAAACTCGAATGTATATATTATTGTATTATAGTTCTCCCCACTAGATTGGTATCTCTATGAAGGCTGGAACTATATATGTCTTGTTCACTCTGTAACAGCTATCGAGCCAAATATAGTACTTGTTAAATATTTACTGAATGAATGATCTAATCACAAGGTATTGCCCTATCTCTCCAGGTGTCCTCCAAAAATACCCACTCCTTTACCGCAGTGGTAAACAATTAACTCCCCAGGTAAAAACTGTTCTAGCTAATTACCTCACTCTTATTTTTATCAACAATTTGATTTTGCAATTAAAATTCTGCTCCAAGGGCCTTATGGAATTTCCAATTCAAGTTAAGAAATATCTTTATTCCCAAACTTGTCATTAAGCCTCCTTCCATGCTTCTTATCTCAGATTTCTATTCATTCCTATCTTAGACCCTCCTTATTGCCAATGGTGCAAAACTAGTTTTTCTCTTAGTTATATTTTATATGTATTTTCCATCTTCTCATCTAAATTGTAGACTACTCTATAGCATGGCAAATATTCCAAACATGTTTGTATATACTATACACTTTTAGCAGATACTAAATACTTATTTTTTAAAGCCTTTCTTATGAATGCCCATAAGTGTGAAGAGGTTTGCATTACTTTAGAATCTTATAAATTTAATCACCCTGGAAAACTTAGTGACAAAATTAAAATCAACCCTGAGATTCACTTTGCACTCTCACCTCCACTCTGAACTAAATATTTGACCATAGTAAGGGACACGAATTTTATTCTCCTTGGGCCTCCCTAACTATAAGTTAGTTACTATGTGTAAATACATCTCAGACAATTTTAGAAACAAAACACATGCTTTATAAGTGTGTGGTAGTATTTATATTATCATATGGTCTTTCAGGTATCTTTAAATCTATATATACTCCAAAGAGAGAGGTTTACATCAACTTTGGAAGAAGATGTAAATTTCAGTATCAAAAGTAATAAAGTTCTGCAAAGCAACAAGACATTGTTTTCTAAGAAAACTTGGTGTTGAATAGGGGGAAATAAGTTTACTTCCTTATACTTCTCATCAGATAATTTGCTAACTTGAAAACAGAAACAAAATGAACAAGAGTAGTAAATATGAGAAGAGAGGACTGGTGTAGAATGAGCTTACAAACAACAAAAAGACACTTAGACTTCTAATTTATAATTTTAGAGTAAAGAAGAACAATGATTTTACTAAAAAATATAAGCCAAAATGTGCTCAATGTATGGAAAAAATTCACTTTCTTTATATCAATAGATACAATAATATGTTATTGAAATTTAATCTTAAGTGATCATAGAAAAGAACTTTCTTATTAAATACTCAGATTATATTCTCAATAGAATTTTTAACTAAAAAAGAAGAATCCTGTATTTTTTAATCTCTACTATCTTATCTATTGTTTTATCTCTACTGAATTGACTTTCTTCAATCCAAAAGCATAACTGTCTACAGCAAAGATTGATAAAAATATCATGGGTTATTTACCATATGGTCTTATACTTGTCTATAGAAATATTTTTCTCTTTTTCCCTCAGTGATCAATGGCTCCATAAATGAGAATGAATGGACTTTATTCTCCACTTCTTGGTTTTATGTAACAGAAATGATGAGCCTTCAGCAGAAACAACGTTCCTTTCCAATATTTTACAATTACTTCTGTCAAGGGAGGTTTTGTGTGTGTTTTTTAACTGGAAAACAATATCTAAGATTTAATTTGAGGACAATATGAAGAAGAAAATAAGAATCCAGCTTATTAACAAAAAATAATATCTTTTTACCACAATAACTTATTCATTAACCAATTTACACTTAATAAAAATGTAAGCTGTTAAATAATTTACAAATATAGGTTTATTTTAGACATTTTTCCATGGAGTCAGGCCTATAGAGAAGATATATAAGATAAAAATCAGCAGTTTATTTTCACTTCTTTGTAAAATAAAAAGTAATTTGTGTAATAAAGAGAGATGCAGCCGAAACTGGTTTAGCTCAGTGGTTAGAGCTTTGGTCTGAGGACTGAAGGGTCCCAGGTTTTATTCCAGTCAAGGGCATGTACATTGGTTGCAGGCACATCCCTGGTGGGGGGTGTGCAGGAGGCAACTGGTCAATGTTTCTCTTTCATCGATGTTTCTAGTCTCTATCCCTCTCCCTTCCTCTCTGTAAAAAATCAATAAAATATATATTTTTAAAAGACAGAGATGAATTATTTTAAGAAGCCATTAATTTAATAATTAATTTTAAATATGTTGAATCTTACCTAAGAATCTCTTCTCAAAAACGGTTTTTCAGAAAATATGTGAAAAAAATACAGCCCCAATTACAAGATAAATACACGCGCACACACACACACACACACACACACATACACACACTCACACTGGTTTACAGCCAGTAGGCATAGGAAGAAATTGTCCACCAGAATGCATCAATAAGTAAATAAATAAGTAAATAAATAAATAAATAAATAAATAAAATAAAATAAAATAAAAAAGGGTACACTGAAACCAAAAAAGAGATGTTCCTTTCTCTCTATGCTGTGTGGCATCATGTGGATCCACCCTGTGCCCTCTACTTACAAAGTCTAACAATGTAGGAACTAGTTAGAAATGTTTACACAACCCGGCTCAGTACCTTCACTCAAAGCTGGGCAAAGAAAGATGGATTTGGAGCTGTGACACAATCAAGTTATAAATGGCACATTTGGGTAATGTCTAGTCTATAATTGGTGGAACTCTGTTTTAAACCCAGGCAATCTGTCTCCAGAACCCACATTCTTAACCACACAATATTTCTTTAATCACATTACAGTTCATAAATTTGAAATGTGTGAATTACCTTCAACAAAACACAACAGTGTATTTTAGGAACTTAAAATATTGTTTTATAGACTTGAAAATAAGGAGACCATATTGGCAAATGGATCCATGACCATAGTGAAATGAGTTTAAAAAATAAAAGCAAATGAGTCCTAACTGATTTGGATCAGTGGATAGATCATCGGCCTGTGGAATGAAGGGTCTCAGGTTTGATTCCGGTCAAGGGCATATGCCCAGGTTGTGTGCTCAATCCCCAGTAGGGGGTATGCAAGAGGCAACTGATCAATGAATGTTTCTATCTCTCTCTCTCCCTCTCCCTTCCTCTCTAAAATCAATAGAAAATATTTTTAATAGCAAATTAACTCCCTATCTCTGAGTCTTTATTTTTATTTTTTGCCTGTCTCTTTAGCAGAGATAATTTTATAATGGAGATCTGTTTAGTCATAGAAAGGATAATTCTTCATCCCATTTTTATGAATCTATACATTAAAGATTTTAGCAGATATAGTAGTTTGGAGAAAATATACAACCAGCATCTAAGTTTGAAAAAAGCAAATTAGAAAAATAATAAAACATTCCTTTTTCTATACTGTGTGACCTATCTTTCCTCAGACTTTATTGAATTCAAATACTAAGTGTTGAATTATGTTGTTTTTTCCCATAAGCAAAGGGAAATGTAGAAAATAAGAAATAATTTAGGCCTATTTTTAGCAACAACAACAACAACAACAAAACACATGCATTTCAGACTAAACAGTTTTTAGATAGAAACTCATTTTAGAGCTCAGAAAAAGTTATTTGAGAATATTAAAATATATTTACTAAGTACAGATTTAAATTTCTCATCTGCATTTCATAGTGCAGACTAGAACAAAATGAATACACACACACACGTGTGTATACTGCTCATCCATATGACATAACAAAATATAACATTGATGCTATTTGACACATGAAAATTTCATTTCCAAGTATAAAGGTTACTTTCTAGAACTAAAGCAAACTACTTATAAAGTAGTATTACCTATATTAGTCTTTGAGAAAACTAAATATTTGTTTGCAAAAATGGGACCTTCTGAACAGTATCTTATGACCATGAGAGAATTGAAAGCAAATTTCAAAATGCACCTCAAGCACAGTGTAGCTGGAACCCTTCTACATTGCTGGCATGACTGCTTATTAACATAATAACCCTTCAGCAAAAATAAAAATAAAAAGGTGAAATGCACTATGTCATTAAATAACCATTTAAACAAAAATTCAATTTTAGTGCCTATCCTAAATAAATCATTCAAATTAACAATTTTAAGCTAAGAAAAATAAAGAGATGTGCTTAAAAGTGATGACAGTCACATACTGACTTCAAATAGCCTGAGCAGGGGAAACAAACTTCTCAGAATGCTGAGATTGCTTGAACATACCTGGGCACTCTGCTCTCTGTCTCCCTCACAGGTCCCCAAACTTTCTTAGGTTTTGTCCTACTGATGCCAAGTTGGAATTGAGAGCTCATATACCCAAATAATTTTAAACATTCTCTTAAATGGAAACAGATTATTTGTCAAAGTTCTTCATAAATAACAACATAAACCCATTATAAATCACTCTGGCATGAATTTTGTTTTTACCAGGCCATATGTTTTTACCAGGCCTAAATGGAAATCAGCCCTTTACCTTGCAGCCTTCCCTATTAGGGTATGAAGGACAAAGGAAGTTCTGCTAAGAGATATTATATCTGCCCTGCAGTGTAGATTCTTCAGTTTTTCAGTTATCATAAATAAATATTGTAGACACTTAATTTAACATCATTATCAGTGTATGGTATTTTTAACTGTCCAAATAAGAAAGAAATGAAAGATGAGGGGAAGGAGGGAGAAAGGGACTCCTTGAAAACCTGTACAAGTAGATTGCAATTTAAATAATCATAGTTTTATGTTGCAATTAATGAACGTAGAAATGAATATAAATTCACTTAAATTGTTGGCGGCAGCAAAAATGGCACCATGTGTTAGACTGGTAGAGTCAGACCAAACCTTGGTCCAGCAACCTTAGTACTTGAGTTATGGCCGAGAAAGAATTCAGAGTAAAGACTCAAACTATAAGAGAACATTTATTTAGAAAGTCACAGGGGTAGAAGTGAGTGTTAGCAGATATGGACTCAGGAAACAAGTTACAGAGGCAAAAGAAGGGCCCTTGGAGCTTAGGAAATAGACAAGAAAAATTCACAGGGGGTTGGGGGGGAAGGAGATGGAGAGAGTGATATGGGTGTGCTCCAAGAGACAGTAACACTGGGTTCAAAGTCCTAATGGCTTTTGAGAGCCAGGATTTTCAAGACCTTCCCAGGGAATGCTCTCAATAGGATATTTGTCAGCCCTACAGGTGTGTCCTTTCAGAGTCCTGGCCTCTACTGATTAGTTGGTGCCAGAGTAGAGGATCATTAATCAATGCAGCTGGTCCTAATGTCACCAGTGGCATCACCCCACTTGGCCTGGCTCCTTTTCTGTGCCTGGAGCTGCAACACAACGAGGCTTAGATGGAGGATCTGATGGAGGCCAAAACTTCCTTGTCCTGGAGGTGTTACCCACATAACTAGCAACATGCCAGGAGAGGAAAAGTCAGAGGAGAGTCTGAACTGCCTGAACACTGACATGAAAGGCCAGGCGGTCTAAACCACATGCTAATAGCGATATGCTAATAGAAGAAAGGTTACATTGGGGCAAAGTGCTTCTTTTCCCAGTTTTGCTCTTTGGTAGGCACCTGAGCTCTTCACCCTGGTGACTTTCTGTACCTGACCCATATCCCTAGCTCTGCTCAGTTCTGTCTAATGGCCTATCACAAAATTATTCAAGGTTTTCAACATTCTACAAAATGACAAAATCTCCAGGCATCCCAAACTTAGTGTTTTTGTGTGTGTGTGTGGTTTTTTTTAATCCAATAACTTTTTAAAATTTTTTTTACCAAAATTGATTAAAATATACTAGTATGAGGGCAGGAATGCAAGAGCAGCTTTCTTTCAGTGCTTGCAGCGATCACTGTTCCTGCACTGGGACTTCTCCGGTACAAGGCTGACTGGCAGCCACTGCTGTTTCCTCTGCCCTAGGGATTCCCTTCTTTCTCAGCCTAAAGCCTGTCAAACAGGCAGCAGCTGGGTCAGGGAGCCCCAAAACTATCAAAAGAAGGCCCAAGGCCTGCAGCAGCTACCTGCCTTGCTTCACAGCTGGGCCTTGTCTGGGCACTTCCAAACACAATACAAAGAGGAGGAATCTGCAGATGTCTCTGTAGCTCCTGCTGGGTGGCCCCAGGCAGTGGCTGACTTTGCACCTTCTTGGAGATCCAAGAGCCAGTGTACCCAGTGGTCAGTGTGAGACCATACTGGATTACAACTCTTCACATCCATAAGTGACACATTAAAGGGGAAAACTCAGTAAGCACCAAAGCCCTACTAAAACAAGCCTAGCCTCTTAAGGGTGTTTTCTGCAAAGCAGATCCTCCATTATAGACACAGCTGTTTGTCACAGCCAATTGGCCTGGAAGTCAATTCTTCTCAGTGATACCAACAGCAATCAAGGCTCAATTACAACAAGACTTTATGGGCACACAGCCCATAAAGGGGTGAATCAAGAGTGTCCACCTCAGGTGACTGGAGAGGCTGAGCCACTGGGCGCTATAGGACACTCTATAAACTCAAGAAGACTTAGCAGCTACCCCCAATACATACAAACAAACATAGGGAAGCAGCCAAAATGTGGAGACAAATAAACATGTCACAAAGGAAAGAAATGGATGAAAGCAAAATACTGGATATAGAGTTCAAAACAGTTCTAAGATTACTCAAGAATCTTCTAGAACCCTCTGAGGATCTTAGTGAGACCTTCAAGGATTTTAGTGAGAATACAAAAAAAAAGGTAAATGACCCATCAGAAATTAAGCATACACTGACTGAAATAAAGAATATACATATATTCAACAGTAGACTAGAGGATCTCAAGAATCAATTCAAAGATTTGAAATATAATGAAGCAAAAAATACCCAACTGGAAGAGCAAAAAGAAAAAAGAATCCAAAAATATGAAGATAGTGTAAAGAGTCTCTGGAACAACTTTAAGCATACCAACATCAGAATTATGGGGATGCCAGAAGAAGAGAGAGACCAAGATATTGAAAACCTATTTGAAGAAATAATGACTAAAAACTTCTCCCACCGATGTAAGAAATAGACTTACAAGTCCAGGAAGCACACAGAACCTCAAGCAAAAGAAATCCAAAGAACACACCAAGACATATCATAATTTAAATGTCAAGAGCAAAAGACAAAGAGAGAATATTAAAAGCAGCAAGAGAAAAAGAGTTAATTACCTACAAAGGAGCACCCATACGACTGTCAGCTGATTTCTCAACAGAAACTATGCAGGCCAGATAGGAGTGGCAAAAAATATTCAAAGTGATGGACAGCAAGAATCTACAACCAAGATTACTCTACCCAGCAAAGGTAACATTCAGAATCAAAGGTCAGATAAAGAGCTTCACAGATAAGAGAAAGCTAAAGGAGTTCAGCACCACCAAACCAGAATTATATGAAATGTTGAAAGGTATTCTTTAAGAAGAGGAGGAAGAAGAAAAAGATAAAGATAAAAATTATGAACAACAAATACCTATCTATCAAGAAGTGAATCTAAAAATCAAGTGAATAAAAAAAATCTGATGACACAGAATAAACTGGTGAATATAATAGAATCAGAGGCATAGAAAGGGAGTGGACTGACAATTCTCGGGGGGAAAGGGTATGGAGGGTGTGGGAAGAGACTGGACAAAAATCATACACCTATGGATGAGGAAAGTGGAGGGGGGAGGGGTAAAGGCAGAGGGTGGGGTGGGAATCGGGTGGGAAACAGAGACGCAATACCCTACCTTCCCACAGTAGAAATGGCGTGATTCACAAAACAAACAAAACCTATATTTTAACTGTAAAAAAGTGAAGGCATTAACTGTTTACCTCATTTTTATTTATACTTTCTTAAAGAAAAGCTGGTGAGAGAAACCACCCTATCATCAGGTTGCTGTATTTACCAAAGAAAAGACCAAACCTAAGAGAGAAGCTTTATTATAAGTCAAGGGGGAAGAACACTCAGAATCAGGTGAATGGAATACTCAGGTCATATCTTTGATTTTATTTTGTTTTACAGTTGAAACCTGTAATCCAATAAATTTAATTAAACAAGAAATATATTGTAAACTGTAGGGACACAGGCATGTATGCATACCCATTCTTATTAGAGAATATATTAAAATTATTTCTAACTTGCAAAACAAAAAATGGTAAAAAGGACAGGGGATATAAGGAAATCATCCATTTTCTACAAATGTGGCATAACTATTTCTTGTTTTTATTGGTAGTCAGTAATTTTGCTCATAATGTAAGTGAGAAAGAAAAAAGCTAAGATTCCTAAACACGAATGTTCATTTAAATGATTAGAAGTAAAAATATAAAATTTTTGTTTGATCTTGTGTTCATTAACAATGCATCATTATTGGTTGATTCAGACTTTAGAGGGAGTCAAATCAGGGTTTGAATTCTGAATGACAACTACTAGCTATATGAATTTGACCAATTATTAACTTCCCAGATGTTGTGTTTCCTCATCTGAAGACTACAACTAATTTATAGGTTTGTTATAAGTATTTCAGATAAATATTTGGGATGTGCCTTAGACAGAGTAGATAGTCAATAAACAGTTGTTAAAATATAAAAAATATAAAAAATAAAAATAAATAAAATATACTAGTGTGTTTTTTACTAAAAGGTTTGAAGATATTTCAGAGGCACTGAAAACCTACTTCTTAGGTCATTTAATAACTGTTCTGTGGCCATTATCAGTCTTATCTAAAAGAAAAACAAATCAAGTTGAGTTAGCAATGTTCATAAAAATGAGAAAATTAGAATAAATTGCATCAAAATATTAAATATTTTAAATTCTGGAATATTAATGTTCTTTTTAAGGAGTATTTATTATTTATGAATAGAAATTCTGTGGGTGGTATTGTCTTTTTCAGCTTACAGAAAACATCTGTTTTTTCAAGCAATTAAGTTCTCTAAGGGGAAATTGATATGCTGGTTAGTTCAAGGCAAAATGATTCGCTTAAAATCAATGTACTTTCTTCTCTCCTTTTTGCTACAAAGAGACAAAAGACTCTTATCTTTACTCCTCTTAATTTTTCACTGTGCCTTTATCTCATCCCTACTCACTACCAGAATCTTTAATCCATAGGTTCTTAAAAATGGGATGAAGAATTAGCATTTCTATGAGTAAACAGATTCCCAGGATAGAATTAGCTCTGCAAAAAAAAAAAAAAAAAAAAAAAAAAAAAAAAAAAAAAAAGCAGGCAATGAAATGAAAATAAATACTCTAGAGAAATGGAGTTTATTTGCTAATTTTTAACTCAATTGACTGTGGTCATGGACCCATTTCCAAATAGTGATCTTCATCTTCTGTTCATGTCTAGAAAATAATATTTTAATTCCATGAAACATCCTATAGGAATTGAAGGCAATTCAGTACATTCAGATTTATGAAATGTAATGTGATTAAAGAAATAATAACTAAAGAGAATGGATTCAGTTTTGTTGTTATTTTGAGGACATAAATTGTTTAAACTTCTATATAGAATTAACTACTTATTATTTGATCTCTTAGGGACCTAAGTAAGAATATGAGTTCACCTCCAAAAGTGATTTTTTTTTTATGTCTGGCTTCAAACTGATCATAAGGGCAATTCTTCATTTCTGGTAGGTATTATTCTTAATTTAATGATGACCTGGAAAGGATAAAACGGCTAATAATATGTGCTTAAGAATATAGGTTTGTGAGGCACATGGCCTGCATTGAAAATGGGATTCCACTATGAGGAAGAATGCTAGTTATAAATGTACTAGAGGCCAGATGCATAAAATTCATGCAAAAATGGGTCTTTCTTTCCCTGGCTTCCGGCACCGGCTTCCCTCTGGCACCCGGACTCAGGCTTTGATCCAGCCTCCAGCAGGCATCCAGGACCTGGGCTTACCTCACATCCCTGGCTTCATTCAGAAGGACATCTGGTCTAATTAGCATATTATCGATATGTTTTCACTAGAAAGCCCATCACTCGATATCATGTGATACCCAGAGTCCCGCCCACGGCTGCTAGGGATCCATCAATGCACCTCCTGATGAGTCCAGTCATTGGTCCTTATGGCATTACGGCCACAGGCCTTTTATAATATATATGACCCTGTTTCCATGAAAATAAGACAGTGTCTTATATTAATTTTTGCTCCCAAAGATGCGCTAGGTCTTATTTACAGGGGATGTCTTATTTTTCCATGAAGAAGAATATGGTACACATTTATTGTTAAATGAAAATAAAGGAAATTTATTACCTGTATATGGTACCGTAGTATGGTAGTTGTCAACACAAACCAGACAAACTGTGAATCCTACAGTACCAAGAATTTACTCATTTATTCAATGACAATCATGTCATCATCTTCTGGAACATCATCATAATAATCTAATTCCTGAATTTCCTGGTGAATTTCTTGTGACTCCATTTCTTTTAGAATCAGTGGACCAAATCTCTCATATTTAGCAATAGCACTGTCTTTAAATGAGTACTTGTTAACGTAGCCTGCTTGCAGTGCATTTGCAATGCAACTGTCAGTGATTTTCTCCCATGAATTCTTCACCCAAGTCACAATTTCTTGCAGTTTCACAAAGTTTCCATGCTGATTTCTCTCCATTCTATTTTCAATGTAGTCATTAATTTCCATGTGCAAATTGTCCTTGAATGGCTTGTTTATTGCAATTTCAGGAGTCTGGAGATAGCCTTCATTCCTGCAGGAATCATTATCTGATCTATTTTTCTTTCGTGAAGAAATGTCTTCATGTCTTTAGCGTGGTGAGTGCTGGCTGCATCCCAGACTAGCAGATCTCTTT
This sequence comes from Pipistrellus kuhlii, assembly GCF_014108245.1. NCBI lineage: Eukaryota > Metazoa > Chordata > Mammalia > Chiroptera > Vespertilionidae > Pipistrellus > Pipistrellus kuhlii. Next base: position 109,061,171 of record NW_023425404.1, on the reverse strand, counting down.
GGCTCCCTCGCATAACAAGCGGCAGCATCAAATCAACCCACTTCCTTATGACTGCTTGTGTGGCCCAGGCTTTTTCAGTTTCAAGAGTAAAAACGCCCAAAACACATTCAATCTTTTCCTTCTTGCCCTTAGAAATGATTAAAGGTGGGACTTTAGTGCCATCCAGAGGAATTGCCAAAATACAGGAAACCTGTGCACTTTCATAAGCAGTGGAGGGAATGTACACTAAGGAGGCACCCTGCTGTTCAATTGTTTGAAATGATTGGCTCATAAACACTGCAGTTTCATCCATAGCAATCATGTTGAAAAGATTGTATTTAGAGAAGTCAGCATCATCAATATTGGACTTGAATGCAAGTGCTCACTTAATAACTTGAGTATCTTCCAACCTAAACAATGTTGTACCGGTAGATCCTAGTATGGGGTGTGCAAGAGGCAGCCAATCAATGATTCTCCCTCTTTATTAATGTTTCTATCTCTCTATCTCCCTCTCCCTTCCTCTCTGAAATCAATAAAAAGATGTTTTTAAAAATAAGTAAATAAATAATGGTTAGACTTTCAAAAATGTCTACTTGACTTTCAAAAATGCCAATATGACTATTTTAAAAAATCCATTTTATGATCATATTTCCTTAATTTAAACTCTCTATAAAATATTTAGTCAAAGAATTAGCAAACTCCATCTATTATGTAAAAACTAGTGGCCTTGTGCACGAATTCATGCACATTGAAAGAAAATTAATTAGAAGAAATATTTTAATATCATTATTCACTCTTTCTATATAATAGAAGTATCAACCAAATTCATGATCAACAATGACAGATGGAAATACACATGTGCAATTTGCACCAGCAAGAGTTTTATATGTATTGAGCCTGTGCAAGTAAACTTAGCCTTTTATAGATATAGAATAAACTTGCTTTATGATTTAGCTAAACTTTTTCCAGCCCAGTAAAGCAATCCAACTTCTCTTTCAGGCAATTGTCAGCAACACAGCAGTAAATATCAACACAAAACAGATTATTATTGTAGATCATGCAGGGAGAACAAAGGGTAAAATATTTAACTGCAGCAGTGTTTGACTATATTCCATGCAGTGAGAAAGCCTGAAGTCATTTTCAAGGTCCATCATTTCTTACTTCTTTTCGGTAAGGTCACGTTTCTAAGATTTCTAAATCTCTGTATTTTCAGTTGATTAAAAGAAAATACAATTCCACTGAGTTGCCTATCTACCTATGCCAGGACTTTTGTGAGGATAAAATGAGATGAGGCATGGGAAAACGCTTCACAGACATTTGGTTAAAGCATGAAATGTTTGCACCTGACTATAAAGCAAGTTGTGTTCCTGGGCTGAAGAAAATGCAAGGAAGCTAGTCATTGCTAAGGAAAGGAAGATGGGCTATGTGATGTCACTACCCAATGGACAATTAGCATATTAGTCTTTTATATATAATAGATATTATGTTTTGAATTTACACAGAGAATTAGTATCAAGATTTAAAATTCTGGCTAGCCTTAAGTCACTTTCCAAACAATATATATTTTTTAAATCCTAGGTGATTCTGAAACATAAATTATATTATATATTAAATTTAATTGCCAAACAAAATTAAAATAGAAATTATTTTTAAAGATGTGTTTTAAAACAAGCAAATAATTAAAATTCTTTCATAATTTTTTAAAATTGAAATACCTATATGTGACAATTTTAGCTTAAAGTTTAGAATACCATTGGAAGACAGAGTGAAGTATAGTTTGTGACATACCATAGCTTTACTTTTTAAAAAATATATTTTTATGTAAAATCAGAGCCTACTGCACAGCATAAGAAATTATCAACAAAACAAGAAAGGCAACTATCTGAATAGGAGAAAATATTTGCAAGCAATACCTCCAATAGGGGCTAATATTTAAAATATATAAAGAGCTCATACAACTCAACAGCAACAATACAAAAATCCCAAACAATCCAATTAAAAAATGGACAGATGATCTGAAGAAAACATGCAAATGGTCAACACATATATGAAAAGATGCTCCATCTTTCTAGCTATAAAGCAAATGCAAATCAAAACTACAATGAGATATCCCTCCCACATGTTAGAAATGATATTATCAATAAGACAAGATATAAAAACTGTTGGAAATGATGTGGAGAAAAAGGAGAACTCTTGTGCTGCTGGTGAGAATCTAAATTGGTACAGCCATTTTGGAAAAACAGTACAGAGGTTGTTCAAAAAATGATACTAGAACTACCATATAACTCAGCAATCCCATTACTAGGTAACCACCTGAAAATCTGGAAACATTTATTCCTAAAGCTATATGTATGCCTATGTTCACTGCAGCATTATTCACAGTATCAAGACATATAAATAACTTAAGTGTCATTCAATGGATGATGGGTTAAAGAAGATATGATAAATATTTACAATGAAATACTACTTAGCATAAGAAAGAATAAAATATTGCCAATTGTGACAGTATGGATGATCTTGAGAGAATTATACTAAGCAAAATAAGTCAGACAGAGAAGAACAAGAGACCACATGATTTCTGTCATATGTGTAATATAAAACAGAAATAAACAAATGAACAAATAAAACAAAGAAACAAAAACTTATAAACACAGACAATACTTTAGTGATTACAAGAGGTAAGGGAAGTAGGAGGAGATGGAAAAGGGTAAAGTATGTCAAATACATGGTGATGGAAGGTGGTGAGGATACAGGGCAATATGCAGTTGGTATATTATAGAACTACATACTTGAAACTTATATAATGCTATTAATCAATGTCACCCCCAATAAATTTAATTTTAAAAATAAAAATAAATAAATAGCCCTAGCTTGTGGTTCAGTTAGTTGAGCATTATCCTGTGCAATGGACATCAATGGTTCGATTCCCGATCAGGGCACATACACAGGTTGTGGGCTCAATCCCCTGGAGTGGTGTATTCAAGAGGCAACTGGTTGATGTCTCTCTCTCTCTCTCTCTCTCTCTCTCTCTGTCTCTCTCTCTCTCTCTCTCTCTCTCTCTCTCTCTCTCAATAAAAAAATATTTTAAAAATATTTTAAAAATATATATGTTTAGTTTTCAAGGACATGTGATTTAACCCACATCTGGCACTAAGTATTAGTGAGTTATATTATTGAAGGACTCTAATGTATTTTATATTTTGACTACAGGAATCATGCAAGAATGGGCCTTCCTTCCTCTGGCTGCTAGCACTGCCTTCACTCCTACTGGAGCCGCCTTTTCACCCCATCCTGCAGCTGCCTTTCTGCCATGCCACACTGCCCAGAAGCCCGGAGTGGCTGAGGTGGTGCAGAATGCCTGCATCGTCACCATGGCAATGAAGCAAGTGTCCTGTCCCACCCAGTCACACAGTGCCTGCGAATGAAAATTAACACACCATCTTTTTACCCACTCCTGATTGGCTGGCTGGCATCACAAAGGTACAGTCAATTTGCATCTTACTCTTTTATTAGTGTAGATATCAAGAAGAATTAGTTATTCCAAAGTTTAAAATGACCAGGAGATTAACTTACCTTTGTTTACTATGCTGGTACCTGGCAGTGACATATGTGAAATTTCACATCCCTGGGATATACTGATGTCATCTAGGGCAACTGAAGCATTTGATGATAAAACAGTAGCTTCTAAAATTAACTATAATTACAGAAAGACAAATTATTAAAAATATGCCATAAAAACAAATGTTTTTGTGTAGAGAGAAGCTCATTTGCATCTATCTAATTTTAGAAAAATGTTTTGACCATAACATTCAAGTTATAATTTAATAGTCACAACTGCTTTGATAGCATTTTATGTAATCTTAGTAATTTAGGTAACTTAGTTTCAATTAAAAGTTGTAACATTCATTAGCACTGAAGGATTGCCTTCCCATTAGAGCTATTAAAAGTCATATGTATTTAAAATTATTTCTTTGGGATAATCAACTATGTGGTTTACAACTCAATTTAATTGAGATATAAATTCATTTGTAATGCATCTGCTGGAAACAATGATTCATTTTCATATCAGAATATTTAAATACTTATATGTCGTATGTATACATATATATAATTTACAGAGTGAGGTAAAGTCCACAATCTATAACCCTATACAGTGATAAGTAATATTCATATTCCAAAGCATCTATTTAAGTTTAATTTATTCTAACACTCTGAATAATGACTGATATAATTAATTTTCTTCTTATTAGTCAGTCACATTATTCTGTTGTTATTCTACAATCTTAATAAAAAAATGAAAGAAAAATTGCAAAGACTACAAAAATTAATCCTACTTTTCAGGCCTTATGCTAGAGAGACATTCCTAGGCATACACATGAAGGCCTGTGCAGCAATATTTATTTTAACGCTGGTTTTGATAACAAATAAATATGAATAATTCAAATGTGAGTCAATAAATTAATTGTAATATAAACCGTGGGTTATTATGCTGGCTAACATTAATCTATCTCTACTTGCTAATATGGAAAGGCCTTCAATATGTGCTTCTGCATATAAAATAAATTACAAAAAAAGTCCTACTATGATACTGAGTCAGGATAGTAAGAAGCTTGGAAAATTTATTAGTAAGTAGAATGGAGAAACTGAAACAGATGGCTAACTCAAACTGGCCCTATCCAGCACCCTGCCTCACCTGCCTCCAGCTCCCTTGCAGGATCACTGGCTAAAGTATTAAGCCCTCAGGACAATAAGGTTCAGGTCAGCATCAAATAATCTTAGGAACAAAGTTCCAGGTCTATTGGATTCAGAGATAGAGTTTTGGTTAAACTAGAGAAAACATCTAGGCTTCATTTGTGTTTCAGCTCCAGGCCCAGAAAAGCAACAAAATCAGATGAAGAGAGCCAAGGCTGACATCAGGACCAGCTGCGATGACTGATGACTACTTGCCTTGGTGCCAACCAATCAGTAGACACCAGGACCCTGGAAGGATACACCTGGAAAACTAGGAATATTCTATTGCATTCCTTCCCTAAGAACTGCCCTAAAATTCCTGCCTTTAGAAAACAAATAAAAACCAAGGACTTAGAGCACACTTTCTCCTTTCTCCGCTTCTTTCCTAAGAAACATATCTTTGCTTTCTTTCTCCGAGGGCCCTCATTGTGCCCCTGTAATTTGTTTCCTGAGTCCACACAGCCTCGCTGGCCCACTTCTCCCCTGTGACTTTCTTTCCAAAGAGGCAAGGCAGCTCTGCCTAGCTCACTCCTACTTATATAATATTGCCTCTTCTATCTTAAGATTTTCCTTTGTTTCTCTCTCCTCAGCTTTAATAATCATATTCTCAAAAACCAGCTGGACTTATTGTGAAGTCTTTCCTGTGAAAAGTTAATAACCAAGAGCCCATAGTCCCAGTAATAATACCATTAGGCTAAAAATACACAATGGGTTTCTAGATATACATACATACATACATAGAAAGGATATAGAAGTAAAAATAAAAATATAGTGTCTATAGTTAACTCAAGATAAAGACTATGATGGGAGGTGATTGTGATCAGGAGTGTATAATAAGTTTGATACTTTATAATAAGATGTACATAATTTTAAAAATTCTAATTAAAATTCTAATTCTGTATAGTTTTAACCAACTGAGAAATGTGGCCTTCATCCAAGAGGCAGGAAATAATAACAGGTTTTATAGATGAATTTTAACAAATGAAATACAGGTATTGAAATTGTGAAATATTTTATGGTTAACATCATTAAGTTATCATAATTTATTTTGGAAAACTTTAATTTTGAAAGGATTTTCATTTTATTCATTATCATAATACTTTCTGGTTGAAGTTAATTAAAATATAGATGCGTAATTCTTCAGACTTATTAGATAAGCATCTGTTGATGACCACTTTTGAAGTCCTGCACTGCCCAAAGAAAAGCTGGATAAAATACAGAATTAATGGGCAATTTTCTGCTCTCCTACAGAGGTGTATGATCCTATTCTTTAAATGGAGTGGATGGGCCCTAGGATGAGTTGAAGTGGAATTATGGGGTAGGTCTTTAAAATATGGTTTTATCGCCTAAACCGATTTGGGTCAGTGGATAGAGCCTCAGGCTGCAGACTGAAGGGTCCCAGGTTCAATTTCTGTCAAGGGCATGTACTTTGGTTGCGGGCACATCCCCAGTAGGGGGTGTGCAAGAGGCAGCTGATCTATGATTCTCTCTCATAGATGTTTCTAACTCTCTATCCTTCTCTCTTCCTCTCTGTAAAAAATCAATAAAATATATTAAAAATAAAATAAACTATGGTTTTATCATTTTGCCTGAAGGAAACCACTAGACTCTTTTAGATATTCTTATTAAAATGTAAGAATAAAACAACTTTCAAAACAAATAAAAATGGAATTAAATTATCTACACCTCTTCTTTTTTAACTTGTATTATAATTAAATTTAGGTCTATAAAATGATATATCATTAATTAAAATCTCATCTGATTATTTCAAAATCATATTAGCTATTTCTATTTTTTATTGTTTGTTTTAACCAAGCTGATATCTTTATTTGTAACCCAAAGCAGCTCCCTTTGGGAAAGACAGTACCTATTAATAATCAGTAAATAAAAAAGAGATTGCTCAAAGAAATGGTCAACCATGGATGAAGAAAGATTGAAAACCTGATTTCATAAGATTTTCAAGGTAATTTGAAAACTTAAACTTTAAATTGTATGTAGATGTCTTTCCCTTCTATAACTATTTCTCAGGATCTTGTTAAAATTTGTTTTAATTAATTAATTATGTTATACCATGAATGAGCAAAATCATTTCTTGCTTTTGCTTCCAGGAATCACAATTTGTAAATGATGTTTATAATCAAGGGATTGCTTTGCACACCTACAAAACTAAGGGAAGCTTTTCCAGAAAAACACTCAACCAGCGTATTAAGATTTTGGCTCTTTGATGTTTTAAAAATGAATAACAAGGACAATAAATATAAGTCTAAGAGGCACTTTAGAAAACAAAAAGATATTAAGAAGAGAAATTGAAATACAGTAATTTTTGAATGATGGTGGTATTAATAATAAGAGCAAGAGCTAACTTTTATTTAGAACTTTCTACACACCAGGCATGTTCACTTGTCTTTACCCTGTGAAAAATGATGCTATTTTTGCCTTCATTTTAAAGCAAAGGAAACAGAAGCTTAGAGACTTGAAGTAATTGGTTGGAGGTCAGACATTTAGTAAGAAAAATATAGAACCGGAGCCATTTAATGATTATGCTATATTGCATCACTATAATGAAATAAGGAGATAATCAGTCTTTAGCAAATTCTGCAGAACAAAACTACCTAGCAAAATAGATTTAAGAAAGCCCTGGATTAAGAAGGCTGAGGACAAAGCAATTTTACAGAGACTAGTCCAGCCTTCTCCTTTGTATTATAAATCTTACTGAATCCTCAAATGTCAGGAAATTGTTATTGATTTCTATCATTGACTATGATAAAAAGTGAACATGATATCAATCACTGAAGAAAATTTCACAAAAGGATCATTTTAAAATGAAATCTAAAATATGACACAATTATGTTTTAATAGGAAACTCAAAGAAAGTAGATCAACTGGAAATCAATGGCCAGTACTCAGAAAAAGTGTCAACTTTAGATATTAAAACTAAGAACAGCAGTTAGAGGGGAAATCCTAAATTAAATTAATGTATTTGTGTAAAAAGCTGAATATATCATGTGAACAGGACAAGCTAAAACATATTGGAAAGAATACTATTAACTATCTGACTTACATGTTCCTATAAAAACCATTCAGGAAATGGAGAGAATATTGAACAGTTGTTTATTTGCTGTTCATACAGAATAAATATAAGCCTAACCCTGTTCCTCCAGGAAGCATGAAAGCCCTCCTGACCAAGGTGCTTATTTCCTAAGGAAATCAAAGCAGATTGTACTCTGTTGTGATGTCTACTAGTACACGAGACATCAAAAGGACCACAGTGAATCAGAATTTCGTGGCTACAAGGGAACACGATGTCATAGAGTCTATGCCTTTCTCCTTTCCAATTTCTGGATTGGATTGGATTATGTTGTATAAATACGTTCAGAGTTTAGTCACATTGAACTAATGGCCAGGTGATGACTAAGGTCACCCTTAAAGGATTCAGTCCACTAAATTTAAAGGGCCAAAAATGACTATATCCAAGAAGATAAACTTTAAATATTCAAATATTTAAAAGCTATATTAACTATTTGCAAGTATAGTATCTTTTCCATGTGCTATTGATAGAATAATGAAGTAGAGCCTGGCTAGAATCCTCATGCGTCCATATTTATTGAATACACACTTAGAGAAATCAGGTTAAAACCAACATAACATTAGCTTTTTTTTTTCCTGCAGAAGTTAAGAAATGGATAAAAAGAGGTGCAAAGAGGACAAAGCTGCATCTTAATGAGAAAATAAACAGTATTATAAGCAAAGAAAATGTTAACATTAGTTAACTCTGATATGTGAGTACATGGATATTTGCCTCACTTTGTGTCTTCTATTTGTTTGAAATATTTAATGATATTTATATTAATATGTATTAAATAATACTGTATATATGTGTCTGTGACTATGCATATTTATATATTGTGTGTTCTTGTCTCTGTGTGTGTTTCTGTGTATAAAATCTGGACTGATTCACACCAGATTGTTAACACAGGCCCATGATATCTTATCTAAAGTCTTTGGGGCCAGCTGGGTTTTGAAATTTGAATAGTTCAGAGTTGAGGCTGTTAATCTAATACATATGGAATATATTACATGATTTCCTGAGGAAGCTTGGAGGCAGGGCTGTAAATCAAACCCATCACTATAATAACTGCCTAAATACCTTACATAGTTCTGGTCAGGTAAAGTTTTCCCTCTAAATTCATTTTTCACATACTGCCTTCCAAATTTTAATTTTCTAAATTGTGGCTGATTATCTTTAATGGAAAGCTAATGGATATTTTCTTGTTGTTTTGTTTTACTCACTTGTAATCTCTAAAACAAACCTTTAATATAGCCAAGTAATAGGAATAAGAAGGAGCAGAGGCAGAGACAAAACTCTTGCTTTCTCTTGGGTGAATTAAACATGGCTGAGTCTTAGCAAGAATCAAGACCATTCCCTCCTTTTGAAGGACATCACAATCAAGCTGAAAGTGATTAGTGATGAATGGGAGGCCCCAACTAGGTAGAAAGAATAGCAAACATGTGGTGCTGAGCCCCCTTGGAAGGGGAGAAAGAAAGAGTAGTTAGACAAGGCTGCTTTAGAAAACATCACAAATACCTTGCTTTCAAATTATAAAATCCTATCAAATAACTAGTGAATCTACAAACTACTTAATATTCCCCAGATAATAGAGTAGTCTCAATTTGTACTGCAAATCAGAGCAAAACAAAAACTAAAATCCTATAAAAATATTAAAAGAGACAGAAAACTACACAATGCTGAAACTCCTCAATGACAATGATAGGTTAATGAGTGCCTCCAGGCTTAGAAAGGAATGGCTTTGGTCTTAACCCATAATATTTCTCAAATGGCTAGTACTAACAGGACATTCTGATTTTTGTTTTGTTCTATTATTATATTATTAAGACTTTTAGAGCAATTTTAGGTTCACTGCAAAACTGAGGGGAAGGTAGAGAGTATCCATATGCCTCCTGCCCCCATCGATACATAGTCTCCCCATTTATCAATATCCCCCACCAGAGTGGGGCATTTGCTACAATTGATAGACTTGATTTACATATCATAATCACACAAAGTCCATGTTTGCTTTATGGCTCCATGGGTTTGAACCAATGTGTATAGGACATGTATCTATCATTATATTGTCAAAATGTTTTCTCTGCCCTAAAAACCCTCTTGTCATCCCCTGCCTCCCCTGATCCCTTGTAACCACTGATTTTTTATTGTCTTTAGAGTTTTTTCTTTTCCAGATTGTAATATAGTTGGAATCATACAGTTTATAGACTTTTCACATTGGCTTCTTTTGCTTAGCAATACTCATTTTAGAGTTTCTCCAAGTCTTTCCATGGCTCATTTGTACTTAACATTGAATAATATTTCATTATATGGATGTACCACAGTTTATTTATCCATTCACCTACTCGAGGACATCTTGGTTGTTTCCATCTTTTGACAATTATGAATAAAATTGCTTTAAAAATTCAAGTGAAGGTATTTTTGTGTAGAAAAGGACATTCTGTTTTCTTCCCAATAATGTCAATTAACAATAGATTCTGAATGATCTTAATGGTTTAATTCTAACTAAAAGTAGACCTAATTTAAAAATTTTATATAGAATATAAATAAATGAGGCAAGATTTCAAATTGTTCTGATTTTGTCTTGTCACATGTTATAGACA